>NW_022985079.1:0-325309 GCF_010015585.1 Eremomyces bilateralis CBS 781.70
TTAGATGTATCTAATTACATATTGAATATCGCGATATCATTTCGTGCATTGTGTGGGGCAGTGCACGAGGTGGGGAAAACCTATAATTGAAATGTCAATGGATCCAGGCACGGCAATTATATTGGTACAGAAGACAACCACGGGAGAGCTCATACGAAATTTAAGCATACCCTAATTCTCATCTATACTGGTTCATGCCCTATCTAAATGCTACTTCACAACTATCTTACAAAACCCCTATCTACAATATATACACAATCCCGCCTCTCCTTAACTCGGTACCCCCTCATACTCCCCCAACCCATCAACATCCCTCTTTCCCCGCCGCCTCTTCATCCTTCGATTCGCCGCACATTTCACAAACACTGTCAACGCCGTCACTACAAACACAATCACACTCGCCACCACCGGCACGATCACCGCCTGCGACGTCTCCTCCTCCGCCCCCTCATACGGACACGTCTCATTCCGCCCTCCGACCACCCAGCAATCCGCCCTATCGATGGAGTTGAACGCTAACCATACCTGCGCATCTCCCGCGATGTCCTCGTCCAGGTCCGCGGCGCGCGTGGCCGCTTCCGCCGCGGTATAGAGGTAGTTGTTCTCGAGGCCCGTGCGCGGAACGTCGAAGGCGGCAGAGCGGTCGAGGTCATCGCAGGCGGAGAAGGCGGAGTCGAAAGGGTCGAGGGAGGAGGTGACGAGCCAGTTGTAAGGGGCGTGGGAGACGCGGCAGGCGGAGCGATGGGAGGTGGCGCAGTCGGCGGGGAGCCAGTGGCCGGAGTGGGTGAGGGAGAGGACGGCACAGCGGAGGGGGCTGGCGGGGTTGTCAAAAGGGGGGAGGATAGGGTCGTCGGTGAGGGAGACGGTGTCGTTGTCGAGGGAGTCGGGGGCCCAGGACCAAGAGGCGCTGAGGGCGAGACGTTGGTAGGGGAGGGGGGAGGAAGCGGTGGTGGAGTTGGTGAGGGCGGTGTTGAGGAGGGGGGAGATGCCGCAGATGGTGAGGTTGGAGATGGAGGGGGAGAGGGGGTAGGGGGTGTTTTGGGTGGAGTCGAGATCCGTGGTGGGGAAGTCGGCGGTCACAGCCCAGGAGTTGTTGACTTGGGCGATCGATGTGTCTTCGGAGTCGAAGAAGCAACCGCTGGAGATCATACCGGCGGCGTCGAAGCTCGTTTCCCGTCCGGACTTGAGATAGTTCGAAGGGAAGACGGTGTCCATGTCGAAGGCCGGGTCATAGTCCGACATCTCGGGATCGATCTCCCCGAATTCAGCTAGCAGTCGGATCGCCCGCTGAAACACGATGATTTCTTCGCTGGGCCAGCCATCGGGAGTGGTAAAGATGCCGGTTGGTGTTTTTTCCACCGTCATGTACTCCCAATTCGGCTGACTCGCTAACGGTAACGCCCACCACGAGGCATTCAAATTTCTTCTTTCACGTTCCAGGGTTTGGGGGGTATACAAGAATGATGACAGATTGTTGTTCAACGTCGCTGTCAACGACTCGTTTGCGCGAGGTAAGTTAGATCCTGTTACGCTCGACGGGGTCCTTTCAAAGTCATCCGAAGTGGCAGCGGCGTGTATATTCAGTGTCAAATACGACATGCTGGCATCCAGGGTATTGGAGGTGTTCCAAAGATATTGGGAGAAAACTTCCCCTATCAAATGAAGGTCGAGGTCGCCCGTACAATCGTAAGGCCCGAGCCGGTAGACCTCCTCGCCCGTCAAGGGGTCCAGCCGCCGTGTTGGGTTGGCCGGAGGCGCAGACGCCTCGACGACCATGCCATTCGAAGAAACCGACGATACAGAAGAGGCTCTAGATGGCTCGGTAGTGGGACTCTGGACGTCATCACCATTGCCAGCGGACGTACTGGAAACCGCTTGACGACGCACCACCACGCCATCCTCCCCGCCCCGCGCACCTCGCCGCTCCACCCCCTCTCTCGACTCCGGCATCAATCCATCCAACACCACACTCGACAATGACGGCCGCGCCGTGCTCTGCGGCATGGTTGGGCCACCCGCATCCGCATCGACCTTCCAGCTGGGGAGTCGCGCCGGGCAGAGGCTCCATTTCTGGCGTGGAGGGTCCCAATAGAGATCAATAATGAAGCGTCTGAAGCCGGAGGCGAGGAGGTTGGAGAGGCAGTTCGCGCCGATGGATGGGAGGAATTGGTTGTCTGGGAAGCAGGCGGCGGCGAGGGAGATGCCAGGTTTGGTGAGGTAGTTGATGGGGATGTCGAGGGAGAGGTCCCGTTCGGACTGTGAGGGAGTGTGTTAGTTTTGCGTTCGTGAAACCGTAAAGCGAATTCTCCTTCTCTTTTCAGCTAATACAATTTCTCAATGGGCAAGTTCACACTTCGAGTTGGGTATGGTTGGATGGTGAGGCGCCAAGGCTCGCGATCGTCCGTATGGTATCGGCTGAGCATGAGATGTGAATGCGCCGATCAAAATCATCGACAATCGTCCATGAATCACACAAAACACACAACATAGGATCTTTTGTTCGAAGGAAAGACTCCGATATCATAATCTCCAAAAAAGAAATATCGCGTATGATGACGTCCACGAATTGTGTTTGAAATACTCACCCGAAGCACTGTCGCCCACGATGAAGGCAACCATGCCTCATCGCTGGGCTCGAACAGTGGCCTATCTCTTTCCCCCATTGAGCCGTAATATGCGACAATAGTCTATTCACATATCGCTGTTAAATATTCCCTAATATTGTCGCCGGATGACGACGGAATCGCGACCTGAGATGACAGTATCAGTGGAATTGGCCAATCACATCGCGTGGATCTCTCGGGCTGGAATCTTGATGCCTCATGATACTTCCAGTTCCGTTACTGCCTTATTGATATCTCATCTCATCTTAGCCCAAGCCCAGGCCTTGTTGCCCAGCCTTGCGGTTTTCTAGGTCGACGGGACCAAAGGTTCCATCTTGCGATTTACCGATGAATAAACTCCCACGCGAGATGCAGATCCACTGTCGCGGGTCATTAGTCTCCCAGATTTTCGTAGCTCCCTTAAGTTTCGATGGAACCGTATTGAAGATAGCATCTCACACAACCTTTGGTCGGTGATCTGGGCGAGTTTTGCTTGGAAAGGAGACCCTGGTGAGAAGGGAGTCGACGGGAAGTCTTTGTTAGCTCGGCAATACCAGGAGATACAAGGCTGGTGATAGTGAAATAACACGAGGAAGGAAGGAACTCTAGATGAGGGAGAGGTTGAATGATTGTCGGATTATCGTCGTCAATAGGTATATACAAATGCCGCCGAAATAATGCTTGGATATCACTCACGCCGCCCTTTGAACGCCTTGTTTCGTCCTCCCATTTGCCCATTGATTTACCCTTCCGTCTTCCGTCCTCATGTCGAGGAGCGTCCCATATCCATATCCGAAGCAGCCCATGCCCAAGTAACTTCCATCGCTTCAAAAGTCGCTTTCCCCATACCCAAATTCCGGTATCCCATGATCGAATCAATGATTAAAAGAAAACTGTTGTTCCCCGCGCCGGAGGAGTGGAAGCGATCCAAGTCGCGAAACCGAAAATCCAAGAAACTAAAAACCAGGCCCATATCCAACCCCATGCTAAAACCGACGGTGATTAATCCAACAAATGGAACCTTTTCAATGAGCGGGCGCTGATGCTGACTTAATACAGATCATGAAACGATATGCGAAAGCTTCAGCCGATCGTCATTCCCGCCGCTCAGGATATTCAGGAGCGGAGGTAACTTCAGCATCGGATCCAGTGGCGGCGAGGCCGTCATGACGGCCGTCGGAGTAGGTTGGTACTGCATATTTGGTGTCCGAGATTGTGTGGTTGGCACCGGCGGAGGTAAAACGGGCTGCTGCATCGTCTCGGTGGGAGGGCCGGGGTAATGAAGGCACTCTTTGAGCGACTCGGGAGTTAGGGTCGGTGGCTCGGATTTTGAGGGCTGTGCCGAGTGCGAGGGGTAAGGAAGCGACATGTGGGAGCCGTGGGAGCCATGGGAGGCGAGCGAGCCGCGGCGGTCGCTGAGTTGTGAGGACGGGGACCAGTAGTCCTGGAATGAGGGACTGTTTGCTGGAGTGTAGAGGTCGGATCCCGATTGCTTGGTTGGGGAGGGGTATGGGGATGAGACGTAGTTTTGCGAGGGCGCGAGGTTCAATGGCGGTGGCCGCTGCGCGGTGTAGCCGCGAGAATGTTGCGGGACAATAGAAGGGAGAGTTTGCGGGCGCATGGTGTGGTTTGGGACCGCCGGTCGCTGTTCCGCACCTGCTGGGTACTGGGACTCGAATTGCTGCTCGAAGGCCACATGTGGAAGCTGAGCTGGTAGCCGCTGTTGCTGAGTGTGGTTCATTTCGTACTGCGCCACTGAAGCAGATCGTCGGTGCCCGGTGCCGCTGTGTGTACGGCTCTCTTGGCGCTTGTAGCGGTTGACTTTTCCGTTCCAGTAGTTCTTCACAAGGTTGTCGCTGCGGTTGCCGAGTTCCCGTGCGATTTTCGCCCAGGCGGTTCCATATTGACGATACAACTGATCGACACGGATCTCTTCCTCAGGATTGAGAGGGCTGTGGTTCAGCGTAGGATCAAGGTTTTGCGACCATCGTTCTCTACATTGCTTGGCGTTCCGCGTCACGACATGAGTCGCAATTTCGGTCCATTTGAGATCCTTGATTTGGAGTCTCCGGTAGTAGTCTGGCCAGCTGGAATAGCCGGGGTGATATCCAACATGCTTTTGGATAGAGCAGCGGAGACGGGAGTCTTCCTCGCTCGTCCAAGGACCACGTTTGTTGGGCGCCATGTGGTCTGCAAACGCTATATGGCAACAGCAGTTAGCTAGTTGGTCGTCGTTACTGACATGCCCCGTCTCGAGAACCGTAGGCGAATTAAAGAAATAAGTGTCCGTCTCCATCTTGTCGCAACGAAACGCCCTTGTTGCGGGGTTGAGTTGGAGCGAAGAGAGATATGAATAGGAAGAATCGCGCAAGTATTAGGCCCGATAGTCGAGCAAAGCTGATAAGACAAGAGAATAGCGTACAACAGAGTGAACACTTGGAAGAGTACCTGTGAGTGCGTTGTAAAGAATGGTGAGTTGCCAGTTGGATGTGAGGTAGGCAAGAGCCACCAGACACTTGCAGAGGGCGTTGATTTATAAACGATAGACAGGAACTTTCAAGTTTTGTTCGAAGGCTATGAATATCCACTGAATATTCAAATCGAAAATTGGGATGATGGAGCCCATACGACCCTCATTACAGAACGAAAGACACGACTGAGGAGAAGCAAATTTCCCACGAACCTTGTAACCACGGCTTTCGAGAACGGAATATTTGCGAATATTTTCGAATATTTTCTTGAATTTCCACGGTAAGGACAATTGAAATTTGAAAATAGCACGGGATTCGTTGCGAGAGTTGGTAAAGACTGATAGTTTGGTTCGCAACGGTGAACCGCTCAGTTGCGTTGACTGAATGCTCAGTCTCGGAAGGGACGGTGTGAGGAATATAACGGTTCAGGTGAGACTGGTGAGGAGAGTCGGGTAACAGAACCAATTAATCGAACAGGAGGATATCTCATAAATAACTCTGGGACTGGAACACGCTGAGTCCTGTCGACTTGCGGCGCAACGAGGCGTCAATTCAAGCGCTTGGTTTATTGAAGATGAAATAAGGATCAGGCCAGGAAGTCGATGGGAACGTGGGCATGGAGGAGCATATGGGCTAATGGGCAGGGAGAAGAGGCCAGACGCAAGTTCATAACGGGAAATCTTGACCAGCACATCCCATCCGGGGCCTAGTTAAGTGGCATGCTTGACGTAGAAAAACAGTTTGGATCGAGGGTCAAAGAGGCACCCAGACCAGATTGGGCCTGTTGGACGATGCGGCGGCGCTTGAATGGGTACGGCTAGGTAGGCCCTTGTTACTAGAAGCGGGAATGCCCAGGGCACTCCGATCGAGTGGTGACGAGGGGGTGCGGGTCAGAGGGGGGAGGGGGGGCGGTTATGGTGATGACAGATGAGTGGTGAAGGCGATGGGACGGACCCATTTTCGATGGTCAACCCCGTCGAGCATGAGGCTGGATGATGTGCAAGCGTGCGCAACCAAATCTTCACTAAAAGAATTGTGTCGTCGATTTCCAGCCCGTCTCAGAAAGGCCGGACCACACCCCAGGACCCCAGGTACAGATGGTGGTGGAGTGGTGGAGCGGTGCTGCGGTGGAGGTGATCCAATACCAGAAGTGAGATTGATTAAGGGGAATCGCCCCAATAACCAGGGTCAGTCAAGTCAGTCAGCCATGCAATACGGATTTCGCCTCCAGTCGGGGCTAGGAATTCCACTCCCGCTATTAGTTGCAGGGGAGATGATATCAAAGGAACTCCAAGCACGAAGAGGCTCTAATATTAAGTCAATTCCGCAGCGCCCTCAAAACAAAGACGTGGTAATATTCAATATTGGTTAGAGGAACCGAGAATCAGGGTGTTGAATGCTGGAATGAGGCGGAATTAGAGGCGGAATTAGAGAGTGTGGGGTTTCGGACATCAGTAATGCGGTAATCAGGTTAGGCCTATTCATCGGACCCGTAGACAAAGACTCCTCATTTACCCCGAACCACCCCATCAACAAGGCTAACTGATCGTTTTCCAAACTTCCTCTCTTGACATTCCACACACGGGAACACAACATCAAGCCTCCTGGGTCGCAACGCAGCACATTGACCCAGATCTCTGGCACCTCTCCATGCCGCTGCGTTCACCCTGGTTGCACATCGCTCGTATTCCCGACCCGCCGTTTCAATCCTCTGCCGCTGCAGCTCCTTACATATTAATAATACATTCCTCATAGTCGGAACCGATGGCCTTGTGACTCCAAACGGTGTAGTCGCTGAGTGTTGGATTCTGTGCCACTGCTACGTGAAGCAAGGTTAGCATCCCTTCCAACATCCAAGCCGCAGAAGACCTGGAACCTCTTCGATCAATCAAAATGGCAAGCAATCCTCCCCTCTCGGTCCTGCAGCGCTTAGTAGGTTGCTCTAACAATTCCACTACCCGGCGCTCGCAGGCAGGTTCACAGCGGTAGGCGAAGATATCAGGTCCCTATGCTGGTCTAAATTTTACTGTGTACCGCTATACAACTCTTCGCAAACCCTGCACGGAGTACTCCGTGTGGGATACCAAATAACCATAATCCCCTCCATTGACATCTCCAGGACCCATCATATATGGCGCTATTAGCAATGGTTAATTCCGAAATATGATAACAGACACGGGAGAACAACATTGACCTGGGCGATCTTGGATTCCCGACCCGGAAAAACCTGAGCCGTGTGCTCCCGCTTTTTGGAATGAAATGTCATAACGGCCGCCTTACCCTGTTCCTGGCCCATCCCTAGGCGCTAGGGGAGGCGAGAATCTCCCATCTCAAAAAGCCACCTTAACCAGTCTCTGATCGTCGTCCTTCATGTATCGATTTGGCTTCAATTCCCTCAGCAGGCAGCAGTGGTGGCACTACCTATTCACAGCGATCGAGTCCCGGCAATCAATTTACTTGTCACTTGGAAGAGGAATGCAACCACATCGTTTTCCAGGTTCGCAAGAATAGCATTATGACTGCCAATCGATGTTTCCCAGCGTGTCCCGGCAACTTGGGCAAGCTGATGCCACAGCGGATACGTACAGTTCGTTGTTCAACACGCCGAAACACCACATGTTCCGGTTTTCATATAGGCCGTTGCCCACCCACTGCATCCTGGATCCGGGTCCCTGGGCTTGCCACCATCCCTAAAGCTGGACGCGGGACCGCCTGTAAGACGGGACTGCCTGACAGGGTTTGGGATTCTGTAATGCGAGGAATCATCCAATTTCTTCGCCTCCCATTCCCGAGACAGGGTCGTAGGATGCAGGAAATCCGCTTGTCAGGATGGAACACCCTCGCCCCCGAACCTCCTGGCGAGCAAGGCCACCGTCCCGTGTATCCGCTCAAGCCTGCCGCGATGTGGATGGCTCCACGGCATCAATCAATGAGACAAAAATAAGCAATTTCCAATATCGCTGGAAAATTTCTGGCCAAGCTCGATGTTACGATGTCACTTGGAAAATCAGAAGGCGATGGCGTAGATTATTGGACGACCGATGGAATTCGCCGGACGCAATTTCTTTTGTCCCAGGATCCAATATGATATGGGATGGCTTTGCAGGTCAGGCGAACCGAAATCTAATATCGGCTTAGTCTAGGGAGATCTGGCAGACCACGTTTTTTTAGCGAAGGGGGCGCAACGGTCGGTAGATCAATCACCGCACGAGTCACTGGCCACCCTGAAGCACGGGACTCCGGGTTTTGCTGCCTGGTGGCCTGCTCCCCCTTTCCACTAGCTTTGTCAGTCGCTTACCGTAGTAATTATTGAACCAGACAGGCGCACTTGAATGAAGTTTTGAAGTCTGAACAAACCTTGTGGTTTACACACAAGGACATCAAATCTCTCGTTTCAAGAGCAGATTGTTTTGTTCAATCGCCGCAAAATCCAGGACGACTCAATTTCGATGCCGTCATAACAGCATGGTCAACCAATCGCGCCGATCCCCATTGACAACGTGGACATTCTTTTTCCTGACATGAATCATACGAAGTGGGCTCTTGCCTCTCGATCGCTGATTTCGCGCCATCTCTTAAGCACACGGTAAGCGCGCACTTTCCACTTTGCGGTTTGGTGAGTTGGCCGGCGGAGCGACGGTTGAACTGAAACTCCGATCATGTGTCCACAGTGTCGAGCGTTGAGTTCCCACTAACCAGGGTGCCTGGCAGGAGGCCCAAGTGACAAGCAAGCAATCGATCGACCAACGCCTTTTCTGGCAATTACCCCTGAATCCCCTTGTCGAGTTTCAATTTCTAGGAAAAATGACAGCGAAGCAGAAACAAAGAGTAGGGCAGCGATGAGCGAAGGGCAAAGGCACCGAACACTTGGCGCCAACGTGTTGGGTATTTCCTAAAGAGGTGTGTGTTAACCACACCTAAATCTAAAGCCGGCCAATGAGAAAGCCAATCAGAAATACAAATCATTCGGCGCTAGCATCGACGCCGGTTCCAGCGGACGGGCCACCGATCGTTGTCAAACTGGGTCCTTCGCCCGTCCCATTCGGGCTGCGGTTGTGGCTTTACCAGCCGTTTTTGGACCCCCTATGCCCGACGATTCGAGCAACCGGAGCTACAGGCTGCGTACCATTCGATGGTCAAGAGAACACTAGCTCGACCGGAGCAGGGGACGTTGGGGCAGGAGAGCCCGGACTGGCTGGCGAGCGTCTGAGCGAGGGTGACGTGGGCCGGGTTATCCCAATGGAGTAATGTCGAGCGAACTGGCATGGTGGCCCGAAGATCGTCCGGCTCGTTTGATCGGTTGATGTGGCAGCAGCGTGCTACTATTAAACTGCCAAGTGCCAAACTGTCCGATGCTGGAGGCCGAGGAACATGGTGATATTGAATGTTTCTGGTAGTCATAGTTCGGAGCTCGCTAGTTGGTAAAAGCACGACGTGGGGGGAGCGCGCAAAAATGTTGATCAATTAGCGGTATCTGGCTACTCATTGTTGGGTCTCAAATTAGAGTTCGTCACTAGGATGGCACCAAGTTACGTTGATTCGCAAGCTATGGCTGAGCCGGTGGTGCTAGACAGAGCCGCATGCTGATTTCGGATTCGGGACGGCACAAACACGGGATGACTTCAGTCGAGCCGCGTTTTCGTATTTCAACTGGAGACGCCAAGGACGATTTGCGGGTTATAGACTCTGATACATCCCGTATTCAAGGAGTTTCCCGTGGTTCAGCTAGCGACTTTTCATGATCGCCCGCCTATCCCGGCGATATCCCTCTAGACTCGAGATTTGCTGTCGACGATTAACGACGAGATTTAGGATGCAGGCATTATCCTACCAGCGTGGTTCGACATATTTCGAGTTTCGACGATAGTTTCCTCTTCTAGACCCGATAAAGGACATCGCTCCGGAAGCATTTACCTTTTCTGCCTATCACGCAGAACCAAAATCGCTAGATGAGAGTACATCAAGCTGCGAACTGGGCCTCACGGGGACGCCGAGCCAGCCCCAGTCCGTCCGGGGGGGACCACATGTGGCTGAAGAGATTCCAGAGCCCAGGATCGAAGCACGATGGGCGTTGTGTAATCTACGCCTGTTTAGTTCCCCCAGTCGATCCCACCATTCGTATGGAACAAGGGGGTTTTCCAAACCATCGTCGCTTAACGTTTGCCTGTTTTCATGAAAGCGTTATCCCAACACTAGCAGTCCAGCACTACTACGTACAGGGTCCGATTTCCATCTGGGCGGGAGAAGGATCTCCGACGCCGCCGAATGGGCCAACGGTCTTTCGACTTTCAGCCTTCAGGGCTTCCTGCCTCTCACGGCTCACCACAATAGTGGAGCCCCCAGATCCTGATACTGCCGAAAGCGGGATAAGGCCAATGGCGCAGAGGCTGAACCTTGCTTGCGAAGTTTCAACCCACCCTAATCCGCCGAGGTGCAGCATCGCAAAGCACGTATCGAGTAATCAATATCTATTGCGGGCATTGCCCTACTCGAAACGGTCGTGGCGCCTGGTCAGACCGCGGCATCTCAGCTGGGTTCAACGGTGACCACCACACCCGATGTGGCAGTCAGCTCAACATGGATAGGCGACTATCAGGACATGCGTCCAGGCCTGGCGAGGGCAAAATGCCTGTATCCTCATGGCATCTTCTGGAGTTTCAAAGTACAACTTCGAATGTTTCCGAAGCTTCTGCACCGTGTCTATCAGTTGGTTTAGGATCCGACAAAGATGTCTCGGTCGCCTCCGCGAGCCTCAGTTTAGCTGAATGCTGGCATTCAAGCTAACTATCCGTTCAACAGGCCTATTCGCCCCGGTGATACGTAGTAGGATGCTGGCGGAGACTTTCCAAGGTTTGGTTCGGTATGCTTACATACATTTACTTCGCAGTAGCCCCTCCTTGCAGGATGCAGTCGTACCGGGAAATTGGAACAGAAGCTATTCGTAGCATTCTGTGCAACGTCCCAGTCTCTACGGTGACGCATCAACGAGGAGAGGGCCAAAAACATTCCCGAAGGACACTTTAAGCTTCAGAGTTCAAAATTTCGCCGGTATCATCCTCGTGGATTCATTTTCTTCCCATCGCCTTCCACAGGGAACAGTACGACCGTTACACAGGAGGTTTATGCTATTGATGGGAGGGTCCAACACCCAATGAGTGTGCTGTCCCTTTTGTGCGACACATCTACCACTCCCTTGGGTCCTAAGTTCACCGTACGAAGAGGGACCGCTTCGGCGACATATTCAATGAGGTTCCGGCTTCATGCTACATGGCTTCTGCATCCCCGGGTCCTCTCGAAAGTTACAAACGGTCGGTATTCCGTACAGTCTATTCCGTACAGACTATCGAGATCTGCGGAACCTCACTGAGCAAAGGAGATCGGATCGACTTTGACAGGTGACTGGCTCAACAGTCCGCACATCCCTTGGGTCTCATGTCGCATAAAGCATTGCGATTTGCAAGGTTACTAATTGCCAATTGATGTGCAGAAGTGATGTGATCCCATCAGACGCTTCTTTGACGTCGAGAAACGATTGGTCCCCCAACCAGGGTATTCCATACTGGTGCCTGGGGGTCATCAACCGCTAATCGGCATTCTGCAAAGACCGGCTGAAATAGCTCCCTGAATCTGTAGCGTTTGTGCATGGTTGGGACTTGAAGCGACAAAACGATGCGCTTAATAGTGAATTTTGTTAAGCAGTGCTACTATCCGCCGTGGCGTCTGCAAGAGAGGCTTGTCCTGGGCTTCGAGAGCGGCCAGGCTCTTCCACACCTGTTTGGCAAGGCTGCAAACTCTCGGACATGGATCCTGGGAGACTCGGTTCTTGACGACACGAGAAAAACACCATCGGCATGGGTCCGGAGACTTTAGCAAAAGTCGCCGGCCAACGCAACGAGAAAGCAAAATTCGTCCAACGTGTCTCGGGTTGAGGTTGGGCTAGGAATCTCCAGAGTTGATGAGCATCTGCACATCTTCCTCCAATCGTCATGGAGGAAAGAGAGGACCGGATGCCTGCACAGCTGACTGCGACGTTGAGACTTGAGACGACCATCTGGCTGTCGTGAGGCACAGCAAAGATATTCTTCACCTCCCCCCGTCCACAGCCTGTCCGAAGGAATGGACCACGACTGTAGCTTCAATCCCCACCCCAACACCATCTTCCGATTTCCGAAGTCACAAAGTCCTATGAAGACGCATTGCGACTTGCCGGGTATGGATGAGTCGGTGGTATTAGTTGGTCTCAAGAAAAACTCTCCGCAATATGTTCCCCGCCCAGGAACTTCCCATGATTGCACCAAAGTCCAAAGGTCTTGGATATCTCCCAGCCTTCACGACTCACGGCCAACGTTTCTTTGCCTTGAACTCCGGCAACGGCGGACGACAACGGAAAGCCTCTGGCCGGCGACCCAGTTGAGCTCTTGGCTATGGTAATTGGCAGGCCGGAGAACCATTTTGCCAAGGGACAGTAATTGACCATCGAGCGGCTCGCGGACCTTGTAGTGAAATGAAGCAATAACCGATCTTACTTAGCGCCAGGCTATCACGATATCAAAACTGGGGTAAGCGGCCGGCGATATAGGTCTTTGGCAGCCAAGGACCACGATACATCCTAACTCCTAAGGGTACGTTGGTATGTACCATCACAGGGAATGAAATATTGTGTATAAAGTTCGTATAAGCGCTGGGTTAGTGTATCCACTCTTATCGAGGACAGTGCACAAGTATTTGGAAAACTTCCAGCCATGAGGAAACGAACAACTGCTGGTCCAAAGATCACTGGCCTACTGGTAGCCTGTGCAACAGCCACCAGCGCTCCACTGTGGGTTTGTGGCAGCTCAGAATGCGAACGTCCATGTCAACATCGGCGGACGGAATGCGATGGAAATCATGTAGATCGTGGCTTTTTCGCGTGATCTGCTTTGAAGCTATTGATATTGTCGAAACGCAATCAGAATTGCTGTTTAAGGAAGGCCAGATATGAGGGCAACACGACCTTTCCCGAGGCTCGCAGTGGATGCAACGGACAAAGGGACCTGAACTGAACCGCTTTCGCTTTCAAGATTTACATTTCAAGCACCGGATGAATCTTGAGAGCGGTGTACCGGCGCTGGAACGATTCCGAACTATATCCAGTGAACTGGAGCTATGATGGAGCTCTCAGAGGGTTCGAAAAGCATTGTCCAATCGATACGATATGGCCTAACTCCGCAATCCGATATACTAAGATGGCCACGATTGGTACTACTGTGCATGTACCACGGCTGGCGAAGGACGATCTTGCCGCTTCCGGGTTTCGCCTGGGGACTTTTCGCAGGTATTGCGGGCAAGTATCAGTGCCTTCTTTTCGGTCTCTGCTCACACGTCCACGCCTCTCCAACGATCTTATCGGGACCGGACAAAATTCCCCTGAGTCAACCTAAAACATGCAGTCGAGACCATCGTCCAACCGTTGTGGGCTGGTTGAGAGACATCAAATGATGTATTCAAGGAATATCACAAGAAAACACTGCAGCGATCGATGTGTCGGACGGCTGTTGGCGGACAAGACGAACTGGATGTTTGGGAGAAAGATTGGCGACAACTGTGATCTGCCACTAATGCAGCTTACAGCCAATCAGAGCAGCGTTTGACCAACCTCCTCCAAGCCTTCACCGAAGTCGTGACGAATCGATGTTAAACAGTCGGTGCTTCCTTTGGACTATCTTCGATTGCATTGGATACGTAATCTACATGTGTATCGACATCTCTCAGCTGTGTTGTTTCCATCCTGCAGAAAGGCTTCTTGGCCAGCTAGCATTGGTTCCTAGACATGTTGAGATCAGTCGGACGCTTGCAGAATGCACGTACTCCTTTAGCGCCACTCCCTTTGAGAAGAACAGGCTCAGGATGTCAAGAGGGTTATCCTCTTTGGGATCGAGACATCGACCCGGCCCAACGGTCGACCTGCTAACGGGAAAAGCGGGAAAAAGTGCAGCATGGAAGCAAACTCCCCTTCTCAAACACCCCAACACCAACTCCAGCCAGTGGGGTGTCGCAAGGGAGACAGCGCTATCCGTACCAAGCACCTTAGCATGGCATTCTCCCCTCATTCTGCGTTTACCGCCTGATGATGTGTCCTTCGTTTAGACTACTAAGTTCTAGACTCCGCACGTCTGAAATCTCCGTACAAGCGAGGTGTGGACTGTGATGCGATCGCGATGTTGTTGAATCCGTTATGTCCGGGGCTTTCCCCCTCCATCGCAAAGTCTCACAAAGTCTCCGAGATGGAGGAGCAACCCGCCGCCGTTTTAAGTTCATATCGAACTGGGGGTTGGAATTATGTCGATCAGAAGTCGGGGTTAACTGCTCGATGAAGTAAAATGGTGTAGACTTCAATTCTGAACTTGTCCTTTACCATTTTTGGATGCTCCCGTCGGGGAATGATAGACTCTCGGACTGCCGTTCATTGCCCTCGTCGGCGAGTTTTCAGTCACACCAGTCGCGTCATGATTAAAGAGTTGTACTTTGAAGGCTCGCATCCCCGCTTCATGTACGGAATAAGGTAATCCGTCCTATGGATCAGAAAAGAAATATCGCACAGTTTCAAAGTGTCGGAGCGAGTCTTTCGTCATCTGACACTTGAAACGCATTTGCGCAACCACACTTTACAAAGGGTGTGGCAAGAGAGATGCCCCCTTTCGAAACGACCGAAAAAGAGCGGAAGGGCATGTAAGAGTCAGCATGATACAGAGGTATGCAAGTACCCTTCCTCCAAGTTATTGGCAATATATCAATTATTTGTCTGGTTCCTTTTCGTTTGTGTCGCACAAAACAAGGAATAGGGCTGGCCTTCTCGTAGCCTGTCCGTTCCAGGAATTCGCAGGAACACTAGAAGCCCGTTTGCCTGAGCATCGATCGATTAGCACTCGAGCTTTTCGGAAAGTGAGCAAGGCCTTTCTATTCTCAATAATTTCTATCAAAAAGTCCATCATCGGTTTCCTGTTGTTCCCAGAATCGAATCTTACCAGCCTTGCACATTCTGGCAAATTCGACCTGTCACCTTTCGAAGTTGACTTCGATCTTACGGAATACTTTATCATGACGCATCTAACCGCGAACGACTCATCTGACAATCGAAGGCTTCAGATTGCGTACCTTTCAACATCCTTCCAGAAGATCCGTTGATCCGTCCAACGGTCACGCCTCCCCTCCCGTCCCGCGATCCCGCGATCTGGGTGTAACGACGGCCACTAAATGACCCGGCCCCCATCCATCCTGTTGCCTCCGTCGCCTCACGGTTCATACAGGTACGGATGCAGCTACCCGCGATACCACCACCCTTTTCTTCTCCCTCGCTTACCCTCGAGTGTTCCGAGACGCGAGCGCAGCCATGTTCGGTCGAGAAGGGCGGGATGGCATACTTGTACCCGCATTCTTTTCCACCGGTTCTCGAGGGCTTAGATAGAGTGGTACCACAGGCTACCGATCCCACGGGACCGCACGCGCGGCATCCGCCGCAGAAAATCTCCAAGAACGACCGTACATGCGTCGAGGAGGAGATGCAATAAGTTGGTGTCATTTTCATATCTCAAATGTCCCAAATCCGAGATTTTTCTAGGGGTTCCTTGTCCTTGCAGCTCGTTTATGCCCCCCTCGCATCTGCTGGGACTTCATCGCGTCATGGGATCACGATCGCAGATCTGTAGCTTTCGAATCCACCGATAACCCCACTGCGGGAGGTAGGGAACAAAGTCGAGATTCCTGGGTGGATGAGGGTGGGATGAGATACGGGTCGGGATGGCAGAAGCAATTTACTTGTGGTTACACGGCATGGATGGGGCGCCCGACGTTGGTCAGGAGATTATTGAAGGGGACCGTAACAATAGCAATTCATGCAAGGGAATGCGGACAGACGGTGCTAGTAGAGAGGTGGGAAATGTTTATGTCCGTCCAAGTTATTTGTTTCAATGAGCCGTTGTGTCGACGCGTGAAACTGATTTATTTAGTGCGCTGTCTATGCGGTATCTGCAACATGTTCCTCACCTTTGAGGACGAAGTCGCCATTTCCCAATGACCGATGAGTTATTGTTCTCAACATCCCCATGCTGAACTGTCTCCAACACTTCTAGCTCACTGTCATACTCGGATTGGGGCCTGAAATAGCATATTTCCTGGCCGGTTTCGCCAAGCTGTAGTCCGTCCGCCCCAGAACATGGAGGAATCTCTGGGGTTGCCTAGTTGAATGCTGAGAGCGGAGAGACCCATGATATACAACAATAGGGTCGTAACCTCATATACGTAGTGAGTACTAAGTAAGGGCAAGCTGCCGGGAGTGAACGTTGTAGGTTCGACACCAGACTGCCTTGAGACGCAGGGAATTCGTCGTCATTGGCGCAGGTAGTAGTCGGCACGATGATCTTGAAGCAAAGAGCATCTTTAAAAAGTAAGTTCTAATGGTCATTCCGAAGTACTGGCCTCTCCAAATATCTGTCACTGTCCCGTCCGTTGGCTCTATCTACTAAGATGTTCTCCTCGCCTTGACGATGTGCGGGGCTCGGTACTGGAGCCCCTGAAAGAACATATCAGCGACTTCTTGTAGCATACAGGTGACTGGTTTAGATGCACATAGGTCACATCGCATGCCTAGTGTATCCCAGAGCCGAGTCTCTCCTGGATCCAAGCCACGAGCACTCTATCTCTGGATTTCTAGTATTATGAGTTACCGTACAGTCGTTCATGTAGTTTGTATTGCCGGCCCCAGTGGCTGTACCGATACGACATGCTCTGGACGCCCTTAAGCTGGTCGATGCTGCCTCGATCAACCTTGGCTTGAGCGCACCATAAATACCTCCACCCCAAGGAGGAGATATGTGGTGGATAGAGATCCATAATTCGGTGTTCTAGATTCTAGGGATATAGCAACAGCAGCACTATATAGCTAACGTTTAGGAAATTGGAGTCCATAACCAATAATGACCTTAGCAGGAGGAAGCAGTCAAGGCACCTAATGAATATTTTAATCTGGTCTTGACTCTGCGGCTGTACCAGTACTCGCTTTGTTGCTATAACTCTATGCGTATGAAGCTGTAGGGACCGTGGTGGCTCCTTCGAAGTGGACATCGGTCTCAGATGTCGACTGACGTTCTATTCAGTTGTCATTTCACCCCTGGATTTCGATACGCGCTACGCGGTCGCCGTGAATAGGTTGAGCAGGAGAGAGCGCTTGCATTTACAAATCCACAGGCCACTTCCAAGCGTTCAAGATCAGGGATTAGGTAAAAGCATCTCTCGCCTGTGATTCTTTTGAGAGTACATCGTGATAGCCCGCAAAGAATGGTGTCTGATAACGGATGAGCTCTCCTTCGCATCTCCCTCTCTCCGCGACCTTGCCTCAGTGACTAGGTATTCTGCCGGTGGTTCGTGAGTAATCCCTTACCGCTATCGCCCTCGAACGCCTGCCCAAATCCCGGCATTATCAGTTGAGAAACATCCATCATGGTTCTCATATTTATGATCTGAGGTCGTGTTGACACCCAGCCGTTCTTCCCAAACATGGGAACTGTGACTTCACCACCTGAATCGTCCTTGTGCATGGTAGGCATGGAGGAATCCGTATTCCAGAGGGTTCGCAGGAGAGACACTGGTAGAGGTGAATCTATCTTGCCAGCGCTGGTCTGTTTTGTTTACCTGGCCACATAAGTACCAGCTTCGCGCACTCCCAACTCTTCTTCTTCTTCCTCATCACTTTATACCCAACTCTTCTGGAAAAGCTTCAAACCATCCATGTCCACACACCTGAGGAATTTATATTCATTTCCGTTCGCACATCTTTGCATTGGAACCCTTTCACCCTTGGCTCCGGCTTCGGTCGGCTGCTCTCCCTACCTCTTCTCCTTGATCACTTCGGGAGCTTGCCGTCCCCAGCCACGTAGCGAGCGCCAGGAAACCAGTGGCCTTTCACCCTTCGCTCCTACCAATGGCCCTATTGAACAGGAGGGGAGCCTACTCTCCATCCTTCTTTTCCTTGACCACTTCGGGAACCTCCCGTTACCAGCCGCATTGCAAGGGATGCGAGGCCATGTGGCCAGCATTGCGAACGCGCACGGAAGGGCTGGCGCCTAGCCCTGAATGGCAGTAGTAATAATGAGATGACGACGATGATTCCAGTGCTTGTGCCGCCACTAACAGAGACAGGATCCCTATCCAGACTTCATGGGGATCATACGAGTTCGAAATACTTCCATCAACTGAAGCACATGCTCTGCCAAAACTCCTCACCCAGGAGAAAAAAGGTCGAAGGGTGCCATGTCGAGTGTGTTTCGAGCCGGCAGCGGATCGCCAAGAACTTGGGGATCGTCCCCCACGACAATTCTTGGATGACGACCTTGGGGAACTTCGCGGGATTCTCACTCTCACGATTTTATACTTCTTATTATCTTCCACTTCCGATCATTATACCAGGAGACCTTTTCATGCTCCTTGCTTACTCCGGCCCTCAATCGGCCCGGAGTTGCTCGACGAGCAGAGATTCACGCTTGGGGGTGCGATCATATCAGGCCCTGCCCTCATCGGAATGTTGGGCATGGTGGCGGTAGAGAATCTTCCCGGGGAATGACAAAATGCCATATGAGGTGCAGGCTGTCCAATCGGCTTGATGCCAGGCAACACAACTTGTCGGAATGCGGGGACAGGGTGGGAGGAAGCCAGGGGAGGAAAGGAAAGCGGAAGTATAACAGTTCCTGTGTTGAAAAATACACTTATGCTCAGTCATGCTCACTGTTACAATCATGAAATGCAACAGGTTCATTGTATTTCTGGGCTTGAGTTGCTACCTACACGTGTGCAATGTTGTGATTGCCAATCTGAAACCTTTCCGTCATTGTTGAAAAGGGGAATGTGCTGGCCTGAGAGACGGTCCGTGAGTTTCGGCTTCGCTTTGATGGCATCAAAGATTAACAATCCGCTCTTCAGACTCTTCCAGATCTCAACAGCTTTCCCATATCCATGATTGGGAGTGCTCCTCGCCCCTCTCACATCTCCTCATCCTCATCCGCTGCCCCAGTTTGGTCCCAAATCCCCAGAATATCCAGCCTTCCAAACCCCACAACAGGCGACGGCTACTCGCTTCTCGGTTTCCTCGGAGGCGCCACCCGCCGCAGACATATCTCCTCATCCTCATCATGGGCGGGTGGGGAGGCCATGATGGCTTCATGTTTGAACATCTTGCCCCGTCTCTGCTTCCGCGACATCAACGATGCCAGATGTTTCCCAGGCTCGTTCATCTCTGAACCTGGAACATGTAAGACGACGCCAGGCATGTCGCTTTGACGCATTATTCGGTGGCGAAGCCGCACCATGCGACAAGGTCGTTTTGTCTCCTGTCATGTAGAAGAGCATGGAGAAGCGCCAGTAGCTCAACCTTGGAAGGATATCTTGTCATGCGTCTCTTGATCAAAGGCTGCCCCAACCAAAGTTAATCAGGTAACACTGGTGTCACTGAGATTCAGCATGGAGCCACTGACTGGCAACTGCCTGGACTTTCACAATGGCCAGAGGACACCCATCCCCTTGTGCATCGCCACTCGACTTGCCCCTCGTGCATCATCGCTCACTGGGATGGTAGGCAGCATTACAACCCAGTTCCAGCGGTTGGGGGTAGGAGAGCTACCCGTATACATTGCTATTCTCGACGATGCGATTAACCGGTTCGGCATCCGGTACGATCTCACTCGGTGATGAGCATTCTCCCTTCATTTTCAATTTCCCTCTCACTCTTTACTTACATCCAGCTACCTGCCGGAGCGGCTCGATACACCATAGCAGAGCTAAAGGCGAAGCAACGGAGCCCAGCCGAGGTTTTCGCGCAGTTCAAAGAAGCGCGGAGCGCAATATGGGCGCAGAGCCGTAACAGACAAGCAGCAGAATTCCTCGACGTATTCGTCCGCCAGAACGAGATGGACCTCCGTAGAGTCGACTGTTACGAGGTCATCATGCCCATTTACCTGCATGCTGACCACAAAGCACACTACTTCTCCAATTCCTCAGGACTACCTGGAACAGCTCAAGGGCTCGCGGACGCATGGATGTATGCAATCGACCACATTGCTCCGGCAATGGATTCAGCTGGCAGCGGTGCTGGTCGATCTGACGATCAGTCCAGTGGTGAATTTGAAGACGCTGGCGGATCAAATATCGTTGCGAATGCTTCAACCAACATCGCAAAAAGTGCCATGACGTCGCCTGGACATGGGAAGAAAAGCACCGACATGAGTTCAAGTGCCTTCGAAGGAAACCAAGAGAAGCTGATGGCTCTGTGTTTGTGGTTGGCTTCATTCCACCCTGGATGATTATCGGTATCACGTTTTTACAATCTTTCCGCCCCTCTGCCCTTGAATACCTTCGTCGCTGATCCAGATGCGATCTGGGGATTTCACGACTTCCCCCGCATCTGGCAGCGGCAACCAGAGGATGGAGGGAGAAACGACGATATATCGATCCCACGATCTAAAATCGTTGGCATGCGAAAGGACTTGTCGGAGTACCGGCAATCGAGCCAGACCATTTCTATGGTGATCGCCGAACTCCGCAAGAACAAGAACCTGAATAAGGCCTTGACTCAGCGAGTGCCTCGCCTCGAGGAGCGGAGGAGGCCCACTCAGTCTGTCCAATGTCCCCATCATGGCGAACCCACCACCCACTGGCTGGAGCAGAGACGTTGCAGAGCTGAACAGAATTTGAAGAAGGGTGAAGGATGGATGGTGACAAGTCGAAAGATTTTATAGACGGTATGGCCACGGACTACAATATCTCCTCGAGACAGAAAGGGTACAGCGAGCCCATTCTGTCCCCGTAGTCCGTGGCCATCAACAGAGATAAAATACGTCAATAAAATAAATCGGCAAGTGGATGCCTGACGGGCCAGTTGCTGTCGACTCTCATCCTAGATTGTCCGGGATAATGGATACCGTCAATGCGACGTTCGCACATGGAGGGCCAACAAAGCTGCCCTCAGAGTTCTACGGCCCGAAATTGGGGGAGATTCTCGACAAAGTGGCGGTTGAAGAATGGAATGCCGTCTCCCTTTCCATTCCAGCTAGCCAGTGGTGTGTGGCATGCACTGGCTCCCGGCTCCCCAACGAATGGACAGCCGGGTCGCCGTCCAAGCACACCAACCAGAGCCCGGACAGCGACCCGGGACGCGCAGAGAACCAAGTCAGCTGGGGAGTGGGGTCGGCACCATCATCCACTCTCCACTGGACGAAGGACGGGAAGAGGAGAGTGGGGTGTTGGGTTGGAATGGGGAGTGGTGGGAGAAGGGGGCAGAGACGTGGAACAACAAAAAACTCCTGGGGACAGAACAATAAATAAATAAATAAAATAAAATAAACTTCCCATTTTTCTTCCTGGTAGTGAAGTTGCAATGTATCAAATCCGTTTGACGTTAGTTTCCATCCGATGTTTCTTGTGAATCGAGCATCCCGGACATGGCTAATTCCAGCCAGGAGGATTATCACGCACCATCACCAACGTCAGTCACAAAGAATTACGCCGGAGACGAGTAACAGCGCGTTGCGAAATCATTCACGATCTTAAAATGTGCTGACTCGAGCTTCTTCAACGCAGTGCCACAGCGGGATATCTCATACAAAACACTAGTCAAAGTCTTCCATTGCCAGACCAACCGCTCAACCGCTCAACCGCTCAACCGAACCGGGAACGAGTGCGGACGAATAAAAACCCCACTCTCAAAGGATCGAAGAATCGTGGAAATCAACGCCTTAAACCATGCTTGCTTGCTTGCTCTGCTCGCGTTGTGAAGAAGTGGCCAACATCCGCCAGGTCTAGTTTCGGAAAAAGACGGCTGACCTCACACCCTGTAAAAGCCCCAATACGATACTGTTGTTTCCGTCGAGAAGAGAGGAATGGATGACGAGGTATGAAAACGCCACGACCGACCGACCGACTGACTAGATGCCTGCGAAGGCAATATTCGTAACCCGTGAACTCATAACCCATCTGTTTAACTGCCTGTGTGCATGACACGGCTCGGATGCACCGTTACGCCTTTTCACCATGTCACACCGCCACACAATCAATAAACCTGCCGATAAGACTCCATCTTTCATCCGCCCCGCGGCTCGTTCGCCAACCAAATATCCCCCCCCTCCCCCTTCACCCACCGCTCCCACGCCACCCAGCATGCGTCCTCCAAATCGCCCACCCACCGCCTAGTATCGAACAGCGCGCTCGTCATCCGGCTCTCATACAGCAGCCGCCTTAACCCCCCCAGCCGCCCCACCACGCGATGTCGATCGTACCGCGTCCCCAGCGCCAACTGCACCGCTAGGTTCTCGTATTCTTCCTCGCTGTTCGCGATCAGCATGTTCGCGGCCTTCCGCCCCTCCTCCGTCTTCGGCAGCGCGCCCTTGAGGATGCTTCCCGCCATGCGACTACACATCTTGTAGGGATAGCGACCGAGGGTGAGCAGCGGGGTGCCGGACCAGAGGACGTCGGCGGCAGTGGTGTGCGCGTTGCATTCGGGAGTGTCGAGGAAGAGGTCACAGACGCGCGCGCGGGCGATGTGTTGGTGCTTCGGGGCGACGTCGGTGAAGATGATGCGGGAGGCCACTTCGGGAGAGGCCCATTGGTGGGCGGTGTGGCGGAGGTGGGTTTCGCCGAGGTCGGGGAAGCGGAGGAGCCAGAGGACGGAGTTGGGGATGCGGGAGAGGATGCGGAGCCAGGTGCGGAAGGTGGTGGGTTCGATCTGTTGATAAAGTCAATATAACGCTCAGACCAAAATTGGGGTTGAGGTAGGAGAGGTCAAAGCATACCTTATACAACTGGTTGAAATTTCCCAAAATCAACACATCATCCGCCAGATTCGGAAAGATCTCCTTCCGCATCTTCCACCGCCGCATCTGCTCCGCGTCCCAGTCCAACTGCCCTCCATGCGCATCCGGCGCGCTCTGCCGATGATCACAGCAGAAGAACGTATCACGGCAATAGATGATGTTCTCGCTATACACCCAGTCCTCCTGGCCGCCGCCGAAATTCTCATCCACGAGCTGGTCTTCGAAATCGACGTTGCGCCGCCATGGACGCAGCGTCGACGGCGGCACGGCAGTCTCGTCGGCGAGGAGGTAGTCGCACCACTCGGCGCCTAGGGTGCCGGCGAAGCCCATGAAGGACATCTGGATTGGGGCGGCGCGGGCGGCGAAAATCTCGTTGCGGGCGCCGCGGGTGTAGCCGTTGAGGTTGACGAGGATATGAATGCCGTCGGCGACTATTTGGTTGACGAGCTTCTCGGCGGACCAGGCGCTGGCGTCGTATATGACGGGGGCCTCGCGCTCGATTTGCTGGCGGTGGATGGACTTGTCGCTGGCGGTGGTGGCGTAGCAGTAGGCTTTGATGCGCTTGGTGTCGTGCATTCCAAAGACGGATTGCATGAGGTGCGCAAGGGGGTGGTTGTTGAAGTCGGAGGAGACGTAGCCGACTTTCAGGTACGGTTTCGGTGGTGCGGGAGGAGGGTAGACGGTCTTTGGTAACCATGGCGCTTTGAGCGTGGTGCACGAGATCCGAAGCCCGTTCCGCTGGGAGATCAACCGAATCTGCTTCGCGGACATCGGACACGTGAATGTGTGGAACGGCAAGACCGTCGGCGCGGCCGGAACGGTAAGGTTCGACGGCAGCGTCGGTCGGGTATATGTCGAGATGGGCCGCGACCGTTTCTTCAGGTACCGATCCTGGTACCACAGCCAGACGAGCCGCCGAATCGACCGTTCGATCAACCGAAGAATCCTCGCCCCCTCCCACCGATGCCCGGCCCATTTCCCCAGCGTCATCTTCATGCTATCTGCCTTCTCTTTCAGCTGCTGGGAGCTGCACCCCAGGGCGAGCACGCGGGTGATCTGCGCCAGGAACGTCTCGTTGATGGACCCCTTGCCCCAGTACTCCCCGTCGGCCAGCTGCTTCTCCACGAGATCGACCACCCGCTTCATCCACCCGGAGTTAATCACACCCGCCTGCGCGGAATCCAGCAACATCCCATGCTCGTTGACGTGCCATCGATCCCGCCTTCCCCCGTCCGCCGCGATCCCGCCTCGCCCGGCCCAGTTGCAGACGGAGTTCAGTGCGTTGGCGAGGCCGCAGACTGCCTCGGCGAAGTCGGGGCTGGACGCGACAGCGCGCTTGTAGTAGGTGATGGCGTCGGCGATGCGGCCTTGGTCCTTGACGGCGTTGGCGAGGTTGGCAAGCGCGATGTCGAAGGTGCCGTCGCAATTGACAGCCTGCTCGTACATCTTCACCGCGGCCTCGAGCTGGCCGATGTCTTTCAGGAGGCTTCCGAGGTTCGTGTAGAGGTGCGCGTGGCGTTGGTCCAGGTTGAGGCCGTAGTTGTAGTACAGCAATGCGAGGGCGACACCGCTGCCAGGTATCACCCCTGGCAAGACTGACGCTTGGTTGGACAAGTGCGGGTTCGGAACGGCTTGCTGGACGCCCGCCAGGAGGATGCCAACATTGTTTGCCGTGGAGGGGCTGGGCTGAAGCGCAAGGGATAGATAATAAAGGGCGAGGATGTCGCGAACGCTGAATGATGATTGATAACCTCCGTTCTTCATCGAATTCGACGCCATCCCATCCTGGAAGATCTTCGCGAGCGATAGTAGCGAATTGCTCGTGGTCGATATCGCGGCCTTCTTGGACACCCCATCGGAATGTAGGTCGGCCAAACCGGGCAGTTGCCCATCCGGTTGGAAGCATAGCTTGTGAGTCCACAGCGCTTTCTCGGGCGGCAATAGGATTGGATCGGAGACGAGGGTCTGGTGCTGAAAGTTCAGGAGGTCGGGAAACCCGGTCGTGAGGACTCCGATGATATGCGCGATCAGGCCGCTGATAGTCTTCATTCGTCGGCCCGCACCAATCAGGACGGCGGTCTCGAATGCCTTGGCGGCGCCGACGTTGTCGCCCATGGCGTACAGCATGTTTCCCTTGGCGTGGATCAATTGGAGCATGCGTCCATTCTCGGCGCCGGGGATGGCATATCCACTGGACCCGAATCCAGGCTCTTTGGAAACGGCGTTCGGGTCTTTGAAGGCCATGTCGGTGTCGCCGTCGTACTCAAAGACCGGCTTATCGGACGTCTCGGACATGCATGGGGATTTCGACGCGTTGGAGAGCTCACCTCGAGAGTCGTTGGATTCGGCGCGTTTCTTCATTTGAAGGGAACGCTCGACAAATTCGATGACGGCGACAGCGTCTTTTCCTCGATGCTCGTTGCAAAGAAGGCCGATGAGATGTTCCACCGCTTCGAAGTAACTGGGCCGAAGTTTTATGGCGCGAATCCAATAATGCTCGGCTTGTTTCTTGTCGTGCATGGCGAGGAACGTCGCGGCCAAGTTTCCAATCGCTTCCACATGGCTGTATGAATTAGTACCTGCATAGAAGTAGGGTTCAATCCATCACTTACTTCTGGTCCAACTCCAGGATATTCGAGTATAATTTCAGCGCATGCTGATAGTCCCCCAACGCGTACGCCAAGCACCCTGCCAATAGCAACCCCTCAATCCATTGCCAATTGCTATTCTCACAATATAGGCACAACGTCTCCAGACACTGTCTCGCCAGTTGATGATAATGCGTTTCACGAAGATTCTGATCCATCGGCGACACAGATGTCCCCGACATCCTTCGCAACGTCCGCATCTGATCGCGGATCTGGGTGATGTGGCCGTAATTCGGCGCGAATCCGTGCGGGCCCCAGAGCGAGGGCGGATCCATGTGTTGCTGCGACGATCGTCGTTGCTGGTAGGGATCCGGTTGCCAGCCGTCGGGGCGGACGTTTTCCGGGTGTTGCCAATTCGGCGTGTTGTGACGGTGTGGAATGACGGAGGGGTCAATTCGGTCGTTGCGCTGCTTATTGAGCTCGTTGGCAAAGGACGAGGTGCTCCGCGATTTGGAGTGATGGGAATGTGAATGTGAAGTGGAAGCTGAAAAGTCCACACCCGGCTGGCGCGGTGGTTTGGGGTAGATCGCCGGACGTGAATTCGAGCGCTTTCCATTATCATTCAGTTTGCGGGTTTGGTGAAGGAATTTGAGCAGCTCGATGTAAACCACGTGCGCCTGCGCGAAGACGCGTTCCCGCATCCGCGCGTTCTCCATGCTTGAATTCGTTTCTAATGGCCGCAACGACGGCGTTGGCGGCCCGCGCGGCGTGGACTGTCCGGATGAACACACACCTAGAGCTGGGTCCGCGGTTCCGTGACCGAAATTTTGTGGTATCGTTGCATTATTGTATTGGTTCATCACATGTACAGGAGGGTAGACATGGTTCGCTCCATGATTGGGATATGACGTCGCGGCGGCTTCAGGGGTATGAGGTCCAGGGAAATTGGATAGGTTGGGATTCGGCGGGTATAGCGGATGGGAAAAATTGGTATTGATTCCGGTTTGCCAATCGGGTACCAGAGGACCGAGAGCACTGAATTGCGGTGGTTGTTGCCAGAGGGGCGCCACGGGGTATCGGTTATCTCTCATCGCTGCGGGTCGGAAAGGCATAGAATACCCGTTCTGCCAGAATGAAGGATAGGCGGACCCTTGATCGTTGAGAGTGGTAGGACTAAGTGCGTTTTGGAAGGATGGTGGAACAATCCCCCAGTTCTGCGACGCATAATTCGGATAGTGAACCGGGAGATTCTGATAAAGGGATTGATTGAGAACCGAATCGATCTGGGGCGTGACTCGTTGGCCGAAGGACATGTCCATGGACATATTCGGATCCAGTCCAGTATGTCCGGCACCACCCCAGATATCGGTCTTGTTGCGGGCCTGATAATGGGCTCCGCCGTTTCCAGCCATGCCAGGCGACCGCAGGGGCAGTTCGGTCAAGCCTCCTTGCAACGGCATATTCAGCATCCCGGTGTCCATCGGCGGCGACGAAGTGACGGGAAGCAGGATATGTTTCATGGCGTGTGGTCGCTCGATTTGCTCCACGGAGGTCCCATCGTATGCTCCGGTCAGCACGCCGCTGGGGGTCTTCCGCCGCAAGAAGTGTTCGGACTGCATCGCGGCGCGGTCGTTCTCCCGATGCGGAGTATGATTGGGATAGGAATTGTGTCGTTGGAGAGGATAGGCGTAGTTTTGCGGGAGGGTTTGGGAGGAGTCGCGGCGTCGGGCCTGGGAGAGCTGTCGGAGTTGGGGGTTCTGCATCATCGCGCCAGCGCCGGCGTGGGAATTCGTATTCACATGCCCCAGATCTCGATAGCGCCCCATCGGCGAGGCGGGGAGGGAATTATACAAATCGCCATGGCCCGCTCCGTTCCGGTCAAAGAGGTTCGTTTGCGTGCCGAGCTGCGCAGGCAGCTGTCGGATCGTGGTCGTCATTTCCGTTTAGGCGGTCCAGAAGATGGGGAAAATGGTAGCAAGGAACGATTAAAGAGAGCACGCACGGCCAAATGCGAAAGTGAACCGCGAAAAGCGAATAGCGAAAACTCAGGAAGACAGGCAAGTGCCGATGCCTTTGGGGATACGACCGCAGAGATTGGCGACTGTCATCGCTAACGGAATGAGTCGTCTCTTTCGTGTTTTCCTTCCTTTCGATGTCCCGCTCGATCAATGCAAACTCTGTTGAAGCTTGTCCGGCGATGAAAGAGAGTGATGCAGACCACGCAACCCCGGTCCTCAGTGCATGTCACGAAATCCGTGCCCGTTCGACACCACAGGAAGTGTCAAGCAAGGAGGGGACAAGCGAATCCTGACGCACGGGAGGGTGTCGGACGCAGTGGAGGATGGCGACGCCGGGATCGTTTCGTCGTGGAGAAGCCAACACGACGCCAACCCAGTGATGCAGGTAATACAGGAACAGGCGGCCGCTCCTGGGGATGGACGAGGAATGAGAGAGGATATGAAACGGAAGGTCAAAGGTGGCAACAGAGGCAGCGAAAGGGTCGATGGAGAAAGAGGCGGTATAAGGAATGGAGAGGAGAGGTTCTTTGCACTTGCAGGTTGCAGGTTGCAGGTTGCAGGGCTTTGGTGTAACACGGGTAATGAAGATTGTGGATATGGGTACAGTAGGAATTAATATGGACTATCAACAATGGAGGTTTGGAAGTAGATGGCTTGTCGCAGCGGCGGGAGGGCGTGCGGGCGCTATGGGGTGGATAACTGGATATCGTTAAGTCACACAACCGGACGGGTGAGGACGAGACTATGAGTCTATGGGAGATAGTCTTCGATATCTCGTCTCCGATAAGTGATGGATAACTCCCAAACGGAGACGATGGTTGATGTTGAAGCGTTTGAAGTTGCTCTGTACGACGACCACGACCAAACGACCTCTCCAGCTCCTGTACGCTTGCCCATTTCTTAATCCGTCGTGTCCTTGCTGGCGACCGGGCACCCGGAGATCCCCAAGCCTCTCTCGCCTCCCTGCAGCTTGGGGAGGGATAGCGGATCATCCACCCACCATCATCATTGGTAGAGTTGGTGGTGCAAGGGGTGCGAGAGAGCGAGGTGTGGGCTGTGCTGGAGCGGTTTAGCCTACCGTTAGCTTCCAGCCACGCTCTGCCCTCTTGATTTCTCCTGGTTTGCCGGCTGGATAAAGAATGGAGATGCTGCAGTCGACGGAAATGGATATGATGAGCCAGGAATTGTTCGGAGGTATCCAGTGGGATGGTTCCGGAGGGGGGATTTTCAATATCAATGGTGCCATCCGCCGCTATTCCAAGCATTCCTTCGCATCACGACAACCGCCGTATAAGACCACAGCTCTATCAAGGACATCGATGTACCGCTGCCTACCTTACCTATCACCGCAATCTCCCTCTTCTTTCTTAATACCCCCCCTCCACCTCCCCTCCTTTATCCCTGGTCCTTTAGCCTCTCATCGACCACCTCGTAAGATCCGTCATCAACCTCACCCCAATCCCCTAATCCCCCAAGCTCCCCTCGCAGGCCCCCTCATCAAATCCCAGCCCATGGCGTCCCCCACCGCCCTCACTGGCTCGCTCTCCGAACAAGGCGTCCTCCATCATCCATTCGCCCTGGACTGACCCGACCACTTACCAGACCCAGCCGAAGCCCACCAATCGAGTCACCCATCGACGCGCAATCCACTCTGTAATCTCTAAATCTGCTCATTCATGATTCATCCCACTTCGTGAACATCGAACGAGCACAGGTCCACTTGCGTCGCTAACTTAGCCCGATCGTGGCCCTACCGCCTACTGGGGGTCGCCGGTGGTCAGTGCCTCACTGGTAACTGGTGACTCTTCCGGCCATCCCGCTAACATCAGCTCCTTCGCTTCCGATGCTAGTGAGATTTCGGGGCCCGGTTAAAGCCCGGATTGGCGGGAGCTACGGGGAGCGCAAGGAATTAAGATGAATGGTCGCGTTGGATTTCGTATATTTGGAGCGGATCGACGGAGATTGATCCTGGATGGCGGGATGATGGATTGAAGGATTGGATAGTTCGTTATTAATATTGCTGAATCTTGGACGTCCAGTCCCACTTCCCAGCAATGAGCCAACGCTCCAGAAGACACAGTGATGGCATTTGGCAAGATCAAGCGTCAGACGAGATGAGATGAGGGCTGATACGCGCCTCTGCTTCGTCAACTCCGCTCCGACCGTGCCGCAAAAATGCCCCCGGTCAATCGACCCTACACCGTCCCCAAACCACCGCCGATCGGCATCTGGTGCGTGATATTCGTGCGACGAAACCGCCATTCACCTACCTAATCCTGTCGATTCCGCTCCAGGAGTGTTTCCAGCGATGTCGAATGGATCAAGACAAATGGCATGTCACATGATTTCCTGAGGACTTCTTGGTCAACAGCTGCAGTGCTGCAGAGGCGTTGCGGCATCGAGGGTCTTGCGATGCGGAGTCGAGGGTCTTGCGATGCGTTGAGCGCCGTCTCAGATTCGAGGATGATGACGATGGGTGCCTGGCGACTTGGCGAGCATGGCACTGCCGCTAAGACATCCCTTGATCGCTAATTATACTGCAGCCTGCAACATGACGATCGCTCTCCATTTCCCATCCGTGTTTCCCCATGCTAGGTGAGTAGGTGACATATCAACTCGTGTCCACATTCTTATGAGTTAGGTAGATAGATCATCCACATATTTCCTCATCATCAACGGAGGTCGTCTGCTCATCACAATCACGGGTAACGATGGAAGGGTGCCTGGTCGGTGTCACCCATCTCGGGACGGAATCGGTCGCCTGCGATACACGATGGGTGAGTACTTACCGTCGTGCTACCGATTCCTGCAAGGAAACTCCGAGGAAGGCGGAGGTGTGCGTGTCAGTGTCAAGACATGCGGTGGTGCTGTGTTGATGGATTTGAGTTTGGGGTTGCTTATGGCATCGCATTGCAGCTGCGCTAGAGCCGTGGGTTGCTACACTACGATTCCTCTGCTCAGGGCTGACTACAGCGTTAAACTTCACTGCAGGCGGGAGCCTCATCAGTCATCACATTCAGCAGAAACGCGGTGGATATCCGTACGACCCGAGCGCGAGCGGAGGATCAATCACAAGCACAAAATAGAAAGAAGGACATGTAGCCTTTGGATGGACCGAGTCACCCATCTTCCCTCTGGAAGGATGAGCCGGTGAAGTAATGGCACGATTTCTCTCCTTTGCACCAAAATAGGCCTTCACCACGGGTATGTCTGCAAGCAGATCAGGTAAGGGCCAGAGTGTTGGCAAAGGGTTTTATGTGTTTGTTGGTATCATCTTTCTTTCCTGTTGGGAAGAAGCTCGCCGATCGGCGAGGGAGGATGTCATGTTCTGATCTAGAGCGATCGAGAGTTGGAATCGTAGACGATGGTGGATGGGATGAGGGATTGGGTCAGTTGTTTCCGAGTACCGTACCGATGTTGGCAGTCAATGGCATGGAGGAAGTTAACGAGAGATTGTCATCGTTCCATCAATCATGATGAGGAGCGATGACACTTTCGAAACATTGAGGACCATATTTGGCTGGTGTTCAGAAGCCTAGTAGTCAAGTGACTTGAAGGATGAAGTTGTGAGGGTTGGATGTTGAGAAGAAAAGCGACAATTTAAAGCAACAGAAATTTTCTAGCGTCTCCAGCCATCACGTGATATTAAGGTGTTCAGCCACAGGGTGTGGCTTGGTAAACAGACCCTGATCACGTGCCATCCATCAACATTGTTCCAGGCCGGAAACATCCATAAACGTCGAAGCTGCAGGGGGGAAGTTTATTGAGGGAAGTCGGACATCTGGCTTCTCAAGAATTATTAATTCCAGCATCTGAATCTACTGCGCTTGACCCTCTCCCAGTGAAGCGCAATAAGTGATTTCGATCCCTCCGCTGGCTATCCGGCATACAATTCCAATGTCATAATCCTTCATCGTTGAAGTTCCCTGTCCTTCTCGAAAATCAATCCACCGGAGCATATCTAAGACGACATCGTCTATTCCCCCTACATCATCTCCAGTCGACCCTTCGATTGACCTCTCTCGGTCTCCAATCCTCTCTCGACCATCCAACACATATCAACCGAATTTCCGCCCTCCGCAACCATGAACGGCATCCCCCCCATCGCCCCCGGGCAACAGCCCACCCCCGAACAAATCGCTGCCATCCAACGCCAACTCGCCGAAGAAGCCCGCAAGCACAACATGACGGTCCCGCAGTACGTCGAGAAGTTGAAAGCCGAAGCCATGCGCCAGCACCAGATGCAGCAGGCCCAGCAACAGCAGCAGGCCCAGCAGCAGGGGGGCCATCAGCACGGCCCGAATTGTAATCATGACCATGATGGGCATACGCATGGAGGACCGCAGCAGATTCCGATCAATGAGGGGCCGCCGAAGCCGGAGGCGTTGGCGGTGGCTAAGTGGTTGAAGGGGCAGGATTTGAAGGAGCGGGCGTGTGTATTCGGGGAGAAAAGGAAGGATATGTTCCGAGGTATGTTCTGCATTTCCGCACACCTAACCTAACCAACAACATACCTTCCTATGGAGAATTTGAAAGTCATCCGCTAACTCCCCCAGTCAAACGCGCCCTCCGTGCCCTCCAATCCCCCACCTACACCCAAGCCCGCGCCAAAAACCCCCTCCTCCCCCCGGTCACCGACCGCGCGTCCGCCGAAAACGCCTTCAAGCTCCTCCCCGTCTCCCTCCTCGCCCTCCGCGTCACGAAAGTCGAGTCCCCGGACGACTCCAAGAAGAAGCGTACCAAAGGCCTCTGGACGGTCAAGATCGAACAGCAACAGGAGACGCACGACGACTGCCACTATATGTGGCTGTACGAGGGGAGCCAGGTGCGGCAGAAGTTGATGGCGGCGGGGGCGTTGGCGGCAGTCGTGACAGTGGTGATGTTCCCACTGTGGCCGGTGAAGTTAAGGCAGGGGGTGTGGTATCTCAGCATGGGCATGCTCGGTCTCATCGGGCTGTTCTTCGCCATGGCGATCGTTCGACTTATCTTGTTCTGCATCACCGTCTTCGTGACACCGCCGGGGCTCTGGCTGTTCCCTAATCTCTTTGAAGACGTCGGGTTCATCGACAGCTTTATCCCGTTCTGGGCGTGGCAGGAGGTACGTTTCCCTTCCCCATTTCCCCCTTGCCACCCATTCATCAACTAACCTCTCCAAAATCAGACCCCTGAAGACAAACAACGCGCCTCCCAAGCCAAGAAAGACAAGCGCCTGAAACGCCGCGCCGCGCAGGAAGGGAAATCCGCCCCTACCAGCACTGCCGCCGGCACTTCCCCCACTCCCGTCTCCGCTGCGCCGACGCCGGCGGCGGGTACCGTGGCTAGTGGCGCGGAGAAGAGTGGAGCGGGGCAGGCAACGAGGAGGGCGTTGCATGCGAGTGTGGAGGAGGATGAAGGGTAGGGAGAGAGGGGTGTTATTTTTGGGGTGCGTGGAGGGTGTATTCTTACGGATCTGGTGATATTCGGGACAGTGCGGCGCTGCATATCATCATCCTGGCGTTCGTGTTCGAGCGTGCTGTGCGGCTGAGAGACGGTTAGAGAGGGAGAATGCATGCTGTATTGTACACCGGAACTGCTAGCAATGGACACGTTATTTTTAGTGGTTTCTTTGTTTGATGCGTGTTGTTCGAGGATAGACATGTATCGTAGGCTGATGATACCACATCGACGATACGCGTACTAAGTGCCATCCTCTTCGTGCTTACGGCTTGCTATCCACCGTCATTGATTTTCTCATCCCTAGCGCGCCATGATTGGGTTCCGCTGCTCCTCCCTCTCACTCCCAAAGCGGACCCCCTGAATTCGCGTCGACCGTCTGGCGTGAAGAAGTTCCAAGTATTGCATTTCCAACATCTCACCAAGCAGACAATTGAGTGATATCAAGAAACTTCGTTTTAAGTAAGGTAAGTATTATTCTATTCGCACTGAAACCCGATCCTCATATCTCATCCCATCTATGCGCAGGCGACCCCGCCGGCACAAAAACCCGTTCTAAAGACCCCCAAAAGCAAACTCCGAACCCCTTCCCATGAATATCTAACGCTCAATGGTATCATCCCCTCTCATCCCCCTATCATCTCATCCTTAAGCCTGCGGCTTAAACGTCCCCTTCCCCGCAAAGCTCCCCTGCCGACTCTCGACCGGGCTATACGTCCCGGCACCGTAGTAGGTCATATACGCCTCATTGACGCTATGATGATGCTCGCGGGCTTTGCGGGCGACGGTCTTCAACGCGGATTTGAGGGAGGAGGTGGACTTGGTGGAAGCGGCAAGAGTTGGGGTCGAGGTGCCGGTGGAGGGTTGGGAGGTGGAGGGGAAGGTAGCGGTTCTGTGGTCCATAGCGTCGGGCCGGGAAAGGTATTGGAGGGTGACGGATTCCATTGCGAGTTTGGTTGGTTGGTTTTGTTTTAGGTGATGGTGAGGTTGGCGGAGGTAGTTGTGTTGTGGTGGTTGATGAAGGCTTGATATAAGACTTGATAGACTTTAATAGACTGGTAGTCTTTGAGGATTGATTGATTGGTGCGATGCTTTGATGCTTTGATGCTCTGATAAACTGATGCTCTGGAGTATTCCCCTACCTTTCGCCGACTTCTTCGGCCCTCTTTATACTTTTCCGGATGTCCATCTGTCATGAAATATTCACGCCCTACAGAGCAGCACGTATGACACCACGTCCATGCGTTGCTGGGTCGTGACTCAAAAAATCTAGTCTCGGCATAAATTATTAAGGTGGACCCTTCACCCTGCGCATCCATGGCGCATCAGGTACTGCGAAACGGCTGAAATGCTGAAAACGGTGGTGAAAATCACATTGGTCAGCGGCGAATTCACGATGTTGGGCGGTGATGGGACCGGGGGGGGTTGTCATTGATTGAGTGCGAAGGGCGTGATTGTTCATGTAAGCAGGTTGACATAAAGAGAGGTGATTGGTGGATTGGTGACAGGGAGGGTGTCATGTTGCAGATGGACCAGTGAAGTCTCGGAGTGACGCCGCTTTGTCAGGAATCGCTCGTAGGGGACGCTACTTGCCGCTTAGATTCCACCAAAACACGCCCTTGATTTGGACATTTGCTCTTCGGTGGAGCGCATGTAGCTTGGATATACGTGCTCGTGTTGGCTGCAAGCGTGAAACGGTGTCTTAATAATGCCATACAATTGGCAACGAGTGGGTCGGTGACAACGAAGGGCGTATGTCGAACTCATAGAATGTTTAGGCACCCACGATGGACGCTAAGAGAGTCTACAATTCCATACAATTCAGCACTCTCACATCTAAATCCAGACTCCCTTCTCAACCGTTCCCTATCCCTAATTCTCCTTCCTCCACTCGGCTACCATCGCATGCAACAACAGAATTCGACTTCCACCTCAAATCAAACTCTTCCCAGTGAAAATTCCTCAATCTTGCGCACCCTTCCCTGTCCCTCCGCCAAGCATCGCGAGATCTATCTCCACTCGCCCTCAACCCATTCCCTCGCATACCATCGGCATGCAAATCTCTGCCTCACTTCCTAACGTTGGGAGATCCACTTCGCGGAAAAACATGGACGGGCGTCGATAGTTGGGTGGAGAGTGGAGATGGAGGCGACGAATTTTTTGTTAGGGTGACATTTCTCTCGCGCGCAGGCGATTCGGGTCAACCTGGTTCGGTGCAACTGTGCAAGGCTTGGGAAATGGGAGCATCGTAATGTTGGGAGTTGGGAGAAATGGATTTCTCTAGGTTCCTCTTGGACCGAGTAACTTGACGATGGGCCGCTTCTGATGTTCTGAACGGGCCGCGCCGTCACGTCTTTCTGCCTTGATGCCCTGGTGCCTACCTATGTTGATGCCTTCACGCCTTGTTGCCTTTTGGAGTTTCCTTGCTGCCTCACTGCCTTGGTCGCGTCTCCCGCGTGTCCCATTGATATCAACGTGGACTTGATGATTTCAAGGCTTCCAAAATCCTATCACTAGAACCGTAACCACCACAACTCCATACGCCAAGGACCAAGGCAATTCGAACCAGGGCCACCCAAAACTTTCTCCATCCTTGACCCCAGAATGAGCAACGCCCGAGACCCTATAACCGAACCCCGAGATTCTCGCGAGCTCATGCTATGCCGTCCCTGGGCTCCGATCGGCCGTTAGGCTGGCCGTCGCGATCACACGAGCGATGGCGTCGTGGAAGGAAGAAAGGAGAAAACGAGGTGGCTACCGACCAAGCGTGGGGCGACGACGTTTTCGAACTGCGCGATCCGTTCGCGGGGTCGCGGTTGTATGCGCCGGTGGAGGTGGAGGAGGGGGGGTTGTTTACGTTGCCGGAGTTTGATGGTAGGATGCCTAGTTGCGCGTCGAGATGTTGGGAGAGTTGGGTGCTGATATGAGTGCTGTAGTCACCACTATCAAATTCAACCATCCGTATGCGTCGCCTCACCCGATCCTCGACGATCTCCACCTTCCCGACCTCGACGCCTTCGAATACGGCCCGCTACCTCCTCTCGAACCCGCAGAAGGCTCGCTGATCTCTTCTCCTGAATCCTCACGCCCCCCAACCGACGCCGAAAACTCCGACATCTGGTCCCTCTCCTCCCTCGACCTCCCCACTCCCCCACCCCAAACCTTCTCTTGGACCCACTTCCTCCACCCTACCTCCCCCCTCCCCGCTCTATACCTCTCCGAATCCCCTTCGCTCTTCGACTCCGCCCTGCTCGCTCACTCCCGCGCACGAGACACTCCACCCGGCACCGTCATCCAGCACGGCCTATTCTTCCGTTCGCTCATCGCGCTGGGGCTCGGCCAGGCGTCCGCGCTGTTCCACTTCGATGAGCACGCACAGGAATTCGTGCCGATGGTGAAGGATGGGAGGATTCCTGGGTGTAGTCGGGAGAGTTCGGCGGGGTTGGTGGGGAGGTTGGCGGGGTGCGGGGGCGCGGTGAGGCGGTTAAGGGGGTTTGTAGAACGGATAGTGGAGGGTGTGGATGGGGCGGCGGGGATGGTGGCGTTGGGGACGGTGGTAAGAGAGGTGGTGGAGGGGGCGGAGGGGGAAGTGGGGGGACGGGTTGGGGGGGTGAGGAGCGCGGTGCAGTTGCAGGCGGTGTTTGAGTGGCCTGGGAGAGTTCTGGCCGAAGTGGAGAAGTTGGTGGGGAGGTTAGATGATGGAGGGGTGGTGGATGATGCGGAGATGTGTGGGAGGGTTTATGAGGTATTGGTGGAGGGGGAGGGGCAGATGGAGTGGATGCGGCCGTTGGTGTTGGAGATTGCGAGGAGGGTGTGTGCACCGTTTTTGGACGGGGTGGCGCGGTGGATTGGCTTGAAGAGCGGGGATTTATCTGGTGTTCAGGCTTTCGACGACGTCTTCGACCCCGAGCGGATGCCAGGTTTCTTCGGCCGAGACGAGGCGCAGGCCATCATGGAGACGGGCCGGAATCTGCGAATTGTGCGCGCGAATCAACCAGATCATCCGTTGGTGAATCTCGCGCGCACGGGGATCGAGGCGCCGGAGGTGCGGTGGGCGTTTGAGTGGGATGACATTGAACGGATCACGCACAAGGCGAAGCGATACGAGGAAGACGTGAAGCGAGCCGTGACCCGCTGGTCGAAGAAGACTCCGAACCCCAACCCCCCGGACGAGACCCCCCCGGCCGATCAGTCCGAACCCAGCGACCATCCATCATACGACGACGTCCTTACCTCCTCTATCACCCGCATGAACCACCTTCCCACCCCCACTACCCCCCTCTCCCAACTCCTTCACCCCCTCCTCTCTACTCCCCTCCCCACCCCACCAACCATCCCCCCTCCCCTCCCCCTCACACCCCACCTCTCCCTCTCCCCCCTCCTCACCACCCAATCCACCCTCCTCTCCACATCCCTCCTCCACCTCCTCTTCCGTACCCACCTTGCCGCCCACCTCCGCCTCCAATTCTCCTACCACCTCCTCGGCTCCCCCCACTTCCGCACCGCCCTTACCTCCGCGCTATTCAACCCCGACCTCCCCTCCACCGAACGCCACCCCGGCGCACCGCGCATCGGAGATAAACTCGGCCTGAAGCTCGCCAGCAGAGGCGAGAAGACGTGGCCGCCCGCGAGCTCGGAGTTGCGGTTGGCGCTGATGGGCATCTTGGGTGATAGCTATCTCGCCTCGTCGCCCCCCTTAAAAGGTCCTCCAAACCTCATCCACCACCTCTCTTTCTCCATCCGCACACTTCCCCCCACCACCATCCCCCTCGTCCTCGACCCCAGCACGCTCTATGCCCTCGACTTCCTGCGCCTCGAATACCGTGCGCCGCCACCGATTGATGCGGTGTTGACGCCGGGGGCGCTAGAGCGGTATGACGAAGTGTTTCAGTTCTTGGTGCGCTTGGTACGGGTGGGGTATGTGGTGGAGCGGGTGCCATGGAGGGAGGGGGTGGGGTTGATGCGATGGAAGGCGAGGTGGTTTGTTGGGGTGTGTATAGGGCATTTTTGTGGGGATGTGGTGAGGGGGGGTTGGGATGCGTTTGAGGGGTTTTTAGGGGCGGTGGAGAAGCGGTTGGCGGACGAGGAGCAGACTTGTGGGGAGGGAGACGACTTCGGCGATGGACTCGGTCACGTCGGCGTCGAAACCGTCCACGACCGCCACGAGCAATTCCTCGAGTCTGTCCTGTTCGGCTGCCTTCTCCGCAAACGCCAGCAGCAAGCTCGCGAGCGGCTCGAATCGCTCCTCAGCTACGTCCTCCAGTTCGCCGAGCTCTGTTGCGAAGACAACAATGGCACCGAGTCGGATGATTCAACCGCGAACAGAACATCCATGACTGTTGACGCGCTTCATCGGAGGTTCAGCGAAGGGCTGCGGGAGTTCATGGAGTTGTTGAGGGGGATGGTGGGAAGGCGGAGGAGGGTGGGGAGGGGAGGGGATGGGGCGGAGAAGGTGGAGGATGAGAGTGCCGAGCGGCTTTTGGTGAGGTTGGAGTCGGAGGGGGTATTATGAGTTATGATATGCTTGAGGGTTGTGATGGTGGGGATGATGGGGATGATGGGGTGGGTAGATCAGGGAATAGGATGTCCATACATTGCTAGGAATTGATATGCAGATGCATAATGGTTGCTTATTCCTACTCAACCGAGTTTTCGGGTGTATCATCTTCTTGAGGTGGGATACCCGGTTGTCATACGACAGTAGTTACTCATCCAGCCTTCGCAGGTCTTCCTACCATCAGATGGGATGAGGCCGGTCAGCCGCCATAGCGCAGATGTCCGGGGTTATCGACATGCGCAGTGCTGCATTTTGGAACTTCATCGCTGAAATAATGTGGTGGCAGGTTGCTTGCATAACTGAGGTTTCCATGCATGTATCTAGAGCGAAAGAAACGGATGACCTGGAGGCGTATCACAAAGAGTGTCGAGAACTCGCGAATGTTCCCTGCTACGCGAGAATGCCCCTGCAATACACCCCTTCGTTCAACAGTATCCCACCTCGTTCTTGGTGCTTTGTGCTATGGGATATAAAGGTCGAGTCTCAAGATCATTGCGAACGCCATGGTGAGATGGCAGCGCTACAGCCACTACCATGGATACACTTTGCGAATATTGCCTGGAGATTCAACGAAGACTGACAGAATCGATGTACGGTGAATGGAACTCTGTGTAGGTGGAATGGATGGAATGAGTAGGAAGAGCCACCGAACTAAGGACTGACAAGTAATTAGGCCATTACTTCTTGTCTTCTTACCTCCAACAATTGGCAGAGAAGTGCGAACTCTGTGCATTGCTCCGGGCTCAACTATCCCCAGCTGCGCAGCAAGAATAGTTAGCCTCCGATGAAGAGTGGCACGACAACGCGAAGTCTCAGATCACGGCCAACACGTGTACCGCACTGCCTGAAATCCGGTTGGAAAATGGCTCTGCGCTTCGTACAGGGGGCAAACAGTTGTCTCACCCTTTTGTGAGGTTGGACGTTCTATGGGGCGTTGAACAGGAGTATCTAGGTCCATCATGGGAGCTGTCTGGGAATAGCACAGGCTCTAAAGAGACAGTAGCTCAAATCCAAGCTTGGCTATCGCAATGTCGACGTGACCATGTGGAGTGCGTTAATTAGTACGCTCGGACTGGCTGCCAACTCAACTGATCGACGTCGGGGATGAAGAGTGCTCCGAGAGTTCTCCCTAAACCACCAGTTCCGATAGGGAGCGAGTATCTGACATTAAGTCACTGCTGGTACTTTTATACAGTTATATTTGAATGCGGGCTCACATTTTTCTAGGGGAGAAGCAGAAACCATCAAGCTCACCAGTTCCAATGAACAAACATTACTGAACCGTATCTCTCCCGGCGAACTTCCTAAGATGTTTAGTGATGTCATAGATTTCACACGGCGTTTAGGGTTCAGGTATATTTGGATAGACTCTTTGTAAGTGACATGACTCGAAGAACCGAGTGGACTCAGGCAGACCGGAGGGAAATTCATGACTCAGGAGAAGACTGCAAGTATGAGAGCTCGACTACGAGTGAGGTTTACGGGACCTGTGCTGAACATTGCCGCATCATATGCCCAAGATGCAAATGGAGGCTGCTTTTCGAACCGGGACCCTGCGGCCTTGCAGACCCTCGATGTTTTTGGAATTAGGGTGATTCGTCTGTATAATCTAGCGGCTCACTCTTTCTATCCGATCATCAGGAACAGCCCACTCAATCGACGAGGCTGGGTTTTGCAAGTACAGAAGGCGAATCGACTGCGACGGATTTAGAGAAAACCATGGCAGAAAACCAAGCGCCTACCAAATCCGAGGATGATGGGGTGGGCCTTGCAAACGAATTAGGAGAAGAACCGATCGACCGGCAGGAACATATGGATCGGCGGCAGAAGTCACTGAAGCGACGGCACGAGATGGTGCTACGGAAATGCGCTGAGTTGCTGAAATATATATGTCCTGCTTCTCGATCTGACAAGAACGTCGGTCAGGTAGTCCAGGAGGATGAGTATGGCGATGAACGTTTCAGCAAATATTCCATCACGCTCATATAAAAGAAGGCTTGATCCAGACTGAAAGCTGAAGAAGATCGAGACTCGAATGAAGACTTCAAGGAAAATAAAAGACATCGAAATGAATCGAACAGAGCTTCGGCTTGGATACCTCAATGACTCAACCTGTCGCAAAATCTAAGGGACCAAAAGGGATACCCCTAACTAAGGGCTTTTCATCTTCTGACACAACCATACCTCGGTGTGTATCATGTTGCTGGCGAAAGCAAACGTCGCATTCCACTGGGTTGGGAAGCACAGTAATGCTCAGTATAGTGCATCTGCTGAGAGGTACTGGGATCTACATTGGCTTGCCATCAATTCATTGTACAGAAATTGGAATATGATTGTAGGGACAGAGAAGTTGTGTGGAAGTGAAGTCGAAAGGGAGAAGATAGGATGATTTGATTACTTAGCAGAGTCATCACGTGCAGCCCCATCACATGTAGCAGCCCTCAAGTTATTGTGAGTTGTTGGCAGTTGATGAGGTATGACGGCATGATGACGTCAACACTCTCACCCACAGGAAACCTGATATTCGGCCGCGAGAAAAGGAGAAACGAGGAAAAGATAGGGATGAAACTTGCATATTACTTCAATTGAGTAAAACAGAGAGGAGGATATTGAAATCGGGAAATGGTTTCGCTGAGTTAGATCCGTATGCTCCCCGGAATCGTGGTAATATTCGTCCTCCTATCCCTCTTCGGTAGATACTCGTGAAGTAGAAGTTACTCGGACCAGAATAGAATCTAGAAGCGCGTGTGGCATTGATCCAAGGGCAGTTAGAGGCTAATGATTGTATTGGGATTTCTCAGGGAGTCAAGCAAGGAGTCGACCATTCCTCCCTCGGCCAGTCTTTCCCGTAGCCGCTTCAACATCGTCGTATCGTCGTTGCCAGAGATAGTCCTTGATGAATTCCCTGAGTTCCTATTCCTCCCATATCAATCGATGCGCGTCAATCGAATTGGCGACTTCTGGAGAAGCCACCTTCGGACCTCCATTCCGGGTTCTCCCCGATCTCCCACTCCACAAAGACATCATTGGTCGTATCTCGTATCACACCGTAGAAGCGTGGCCCCGAAGTTACCTAGCACTAGGTGCTGCTTTCCTGCATCATGGATCCGTTACGGAGTAGAATCCTGCGATCCCGAAGGAGAAAAAGCCATGTCGTCATAGCGTGCTCCTAGATCTTGCTATAGTCAATGCTTCAGATTGCAGTTGGAGCTACCCGGGGTGATGCACAAAACCTCGATCCCCTCGGCCTCAGGATATACGAAGAGCCCATTTCCAAGCACCAGCACAACGCTATTTTCAGTGTTATTACAATACCATCCTGATCTTCATCCCATTCCATTTCCTTGCACAACGTATCGCCACAGTTTCTCTCTATCAAACTCCACACCGTCCATTCAAATCGCCCCTGCGTGGCTGGACCCTCCAAAATCCGGTTCTCCTGCCCTTCTGGAAGACTAATGTTTCTAAACCAGGTACTCTCTTCCACTGAAAAATCAGACACAATTCCGGAGACATTTCCTTGAAAAACGGCCTTTTCGAATTCCATCCACAACAGACAAAATTTTACCTACCCACCCGGAGAGAGTTCCGACCACGACGGAGACGCGCTGAATTCCTGAACTCCCATATCGAGCTGAATCGCATCCATTATTTTCGATCCTTTGTCTCGCAGCTGTCAATTAAGAGCCAGATTGCGCCAGTTCAGTTACGTCTATTGCTGGACCCCACTGCACTACCCAAACCATCGCGGTATCTCCCCTACCTCTACCCCACCTCCACCGCAGATATCGATCCCAATTCCATCATCCCCATATCCATTTCCCAATTTCCATCGCGGAATATCCATCTCCTCTAACCGTCATCCACATCCATCATCATGGCGGAATTCGTGCGCGCAGAGATTTTTGGCACGACGTTCGAGATCACGAGCCGGTACACGGAGTTGAAACCGGTAGGCATGGGCGCGTTCGGGCTGGTATGCGCGGCCAAGGACCAGTTGACAGGGCAGTCGGTGGCGGTGAAGAAGATCATGAAACCGTTTAGTACCCCTGTGTTGGCGAAGCGGACGTATCGAGAGTTGAAGTTGTTGAAGCATTTGAAGCATGAAAATGTACGTCCTCACCAACCGACGAACCGTGGTCAATGTCACGCCGCCAGATTTACCGATTAGATGGAACCGACGAGATGGCATTCGAGACGAGTCGTATACTAACCGAACCCCTCAGATTATCAGCCTGAGCGACATCTTCATCTCCCCCCTCGAAGATATCTACTTCGTTACCGACCTCCTCGCCACCGACCTCCACCGCCTCATCGCCGCCCCGCACCCCCTTGAGGAGAAATACGCCCAATTCTTCCTCTACCAGATCCTCCGCGGCCTGAAATATGTGCACTCCGCCGGCGTCGTCCACCGCGACCTGAAGCCCTCCAACATCCTTGTCAACGAGAACTGCGACCTGAAGATCTGCGACTTCGGCCTCGCACGCATCCAGGATCCGCAGATGACCGGATATGTCTCAACGAGATATTATCGTGCCCCCGAGATTATGCTCACCTGGCAGAAATACGACGTCGAGGTCGATATCTGGAGTACCGGGTGCATCTTCGCGGAGATGTTGGAGGGGCGGCCGCTGTTCCCTGGGAAAGACCATGTCAATCAATTCTCGATCATCACCGAGTTGCTGGGAACCCCGCCGCCTGATGTAGTAGAAACGATCTGCAGCGAGAACGTGAGTTTTCTCTAGTACTGACAGTCCACCACCCAGATTCTAACATCTCCAGACCCTCCGCTTCGTGCAATCCCTCCCCAAACGCGAACGCCAGGACTTCAAAGTCCGCTTCAAGGGCTTCCAACCACGCGGTTCGTCTCCCCTTCCCATCTCCCCTTTTTGAATCAACTAACCCCACCTAGCCATTGACCTCCTCGAGAAAATGCTCGTTTTCAACCCCCAATCCCGCATCAGCGCCGCCGAAGCCCTCCAGCACGACTACCTCCGCGATGACTATCACGACGCGTCCGACGAGCCAGTCGCGGAGGAGAAATTCGACTGGTCGTTTAATAATGCGGATCTGCCGGTTGATACATGGAAGATTATGATGTGCGTATTCCTTCTCTCTAGAACTGAACCTGCCTGTCTTTCGGGACGGGGTGGACTTCGCTGTTTTTCTCTTTCTCTTGTACGATTTCGTTCAAGGTAGCTAACGAGGTTCCCATTAGGTATTCCGAAATCCTCGACTACCACAACGTCGACGCCGGCGCAGAGGGTGGCGGCACCCAGGAGGTGCAGAACGGCTCATGACGAATCGAACCTCAACCCTGATGTGCGTACCGACCCTGCTCGGAGCGTGTAACGACGACACTACTTCACACGACTACGACGCCATCGGCGATGACGCAGACCGGTCGCTGGTGGAAGCAAGGAATCGCGGAAGGGATGAAGTCACGAGAAAAGGAAATACCGGGCATGGATCATCGCGATCCGATGACGCACGCCGACACTGATATTTTTTTCGTTCCTGGTTTATTTTTATCGTCATGGTTTGGTGCGAGACTGGTCTCCGCTGATCGGAGACAGGAGAGCGGGCGAGCTAGCGTTGGCTCGTGGGAGGTTTTCTATATCGCTACATACAGGCAGCATGGGCAATGGGGTTGTCGGGATGCTTGGTTTGCGGAGGATGGATAGGGGAAAAGGGGAGATGGTGGGGATGGGCGTAGGGTAGGGTAGAGAATACATGAATTATAATCACGATGATGCGCTTTGGTCATACGATGCTTAATTCACGGGGGTAGAGCTTGTGGGGATGTCGGTCGCTGTAAAATAGCGCGGGCGGCGCGCCGGGGAAAAGGGGGTTGTCAGGACTTTGATACGCCTCGATAATAGGGGATTCGAGTGCCTCCAGGATCACCCACTTCGATGGCTTCTTGTCCGGGGCACATTTTGAAACCCCCCAGTCCATGGTCTATAAGGACATGATCGAAACGTCACTCATCCCCGCCTCCAGACACCACCATTCTGAACGCAAATACTATTCTACGAAAATATCAAAATGTCTATACAACTGTCCTATCAACGCGTGCATCCCCTTTCTACACGACCTATATCATTTCACGTCCGCCCGAACCCCTTTCCCAAACGAAACGAAGCGATATGCGGACTCTTTTCAAATGAGGAATATGAATGGATGTATGGTACAAGATTGCGGGAACTGGATGGGTGCATAGGCGGGGGTGGCCGACGGTGTGTTCTTGGTTCTTTTGGGTTGGGTTGGAGTTCAGACGCTTAGTTCAGCGCCTTGATGACGGCGCCGGCGTATTCGTGGGTCTTGGCTTTGCCGCCCAGGTCGCCGGTGATGGTCTGAGGAAGTGGGTTAGTAGGACTTCTTTGGGTGATGTTCGAGGGACGCTGTTTGCTAGAGATGAAATGGGAATTCCGGAGAGAATGGAAAGGAAACGGGAAGAAGACGACATACCTTGCCCTCAGCCAACACCTTGAAGATGGCGGTCTGAATCTGCTCCGCATGTTGGTGGAGTCCCATATGCTGCAGCATCATGATGCTGCTCAACAGCAACGCGGTGGGATTCGCGAGCCCCTTCCCGGCAATATCCGGCGCGCTTCCATGGACGGCCTCGAAGATCGAGCACTCATCGCCAATGTTTCCAGACGGCGTCAGACCCAGTCCACCGATCAACCCGGCGCACAGATCGGACAGGATATCGCCGTACAAGTTCGGCATGACCAAAACCAAGTCCGCGTACGGCGCCGGATCCGTCACCATCTTCAAGCAGGTATTATCCAACAACTCCGCATCAAACTCGATCTGGGGGAACTCCTTCGCCACGTCCCTGGCGGTCCGCAAAAACAGCCCGTCGCTCATCTTCATGATGGTCGCCTTGTGCACGACACGCACCTTGGGCTTCCCGACCTCAAGGGCGTACTGGAAGGCGAATCGGAGGACGCGCTCAGAGGCGGCGCGGGTGATCAGCTTGATGGACTGGACGACGCCATCGACAACGATGTGCTCGATGCCGGAGTACTCGCCCTCGGTGTTCTCGCGGATCAGGACGGTGTCGACGTTGTCGTAGGGGGTTTGGTAGCCGGCGATGGATTTGCAGGGGCGGACGTTGGCGAAGAGGTTGAAGGTGCGGCGGAGGGTGAGGTTGAGGGAGACGTGACCTTTGCCGATAGGGGTCTAGGGTGGTTAGTGGGATGAGGGTGAGTGGAGGGGGGTAACGTACGGCGAGAGGACCTTTCAGCGCAACGTAGTTCCGTGTCACACTGTCAATGGCCTCTTGTGGGATCACGGTGCGGCCGTCTTTTAGCTGGGGAGTGACATCGACGGATTCCCATTTGATCGGGACCTGGATCATCCATGATTAGATTTGCTGCGGTCGAGGGGAGGACTGTTCATACCTTGGCGGCGGTGAAGATGTCCTTGACTGATTGCGCAATTTCCGGTCCGATACCGTCGCCCTCGATTAATGTGACGGTGTATTTTCCCTATGCTCAAGTGGTCAGCTGTGTTCATGTTGGAGCGCTTGGTCGATATCTGGGTGGAAGAAATTGATAATCCTTCGCTTTGACGTTCCCCCAGTCAAAGATAGCGGGAAGTCGTAGATGTAATTATCGACTTTCCGAATCAAATGAAGAGAGGAAAAATGTCAATTAAGCAACGCCCTTGGGATATGCTCAGGACCATCAATTTCTACCCCTCCGGATGGACCATGGTTCGGAGGTGCGGAATGTTCGGAGTTGGCGGATCGTACATCATTGCCTTTCGTTCCCAAAAATTTGGCGACTCGGTCATTCTTTGCGATGGCGGCATAGGATCGAGCCTGTTAAGCCGAGTTAGATTCCGTTCCTCTTATCCGTATAGAGAATTGATCTCTGGTACCTGGGTCCAACTAGGAGTGAAACTGGCTCGCGCCAGGTATCTGCACGCGGGACGAGCAATTAACCGAGTTGCTACCATTTTGAGTAATTGGCGAGCCGATACCGAGTGTAGAAAGAAGAGAAAGGTATGGAGGGAATGGGTGAGGAGAATTGGGTGGAAGAAGGGGTGGGGGAGAGAATGGAAGATAAAACGCATCCATCCCATCGCCCTAAAGACGTTCTTCAACTTCTGCTGCATCATTACCGTGCAATCCCAGCAAGGCAGGAGCGGGTGGGCCTGCACGGCCACATGCCAAGCCGGCAGGTCAGCCACATTTACGGTTCAGCGGAACACAGGCACGTGACAGGAACTCTGGTGAACCACATGCAGGCGCTTCGCGTAAGGTATTCAGGCATTAAGGCATTCAGGCATTCAGGCATATCACTGCTTGGCTCCATAACTTCACGTTGACGTCCAGACAGCTCAGGAGCTCCGATATCAGAGTACAGCTGTCACTACGACTTAACCACCCGACAATCACCCTCCTGCCGTTCTGTATTGTAAATAATTCACCATGGATGAAACCACGCTATTAAACCACTATAAGATCCTCTCGTTGTATCCCTCCGAGTACCCCGTCGAAAAGGACAACGAGGACAACGAGGACTCCGACGGCGACGACATACATGAACCACCCTCGCGGGTCACCTCGAAATCCATAGCCCAGGTCCCGGTGCAGCGCTCGAGATCACGGTATTCCATCCTCGAACGCCCGAATGGCCGAAGGAGCATCGCCGGGTTTGAGAAGACCAAGGAAGGGGCGGATAATTTGGTGCAGAAGGATGAACCGGATCCGCTAGGGAGCAGCATGAGCGTGGTGAACGTTTTACGGTCGACAGGACTACCGGTGGAGCAGGATATGAAGTTAAGTATGTGGAAGCCAATTATAGAACATATTTTTGCTTGATGTATGCTTATATGTTCTAGGGAACAAGTTCCTCCTTTCGTCAACCACCTTCAATCCCTCCCTATTCCTCTCCCACATCCACAACAATGACTCCACCCAAGACCTCATGCAAGGTCTCGAGTTCCTCTCCCACTCCATCGAGAAGAAGTCCGCCTCCCTGAAAGTTCTGGTCGAGTCCAACTTCGAGCGCTTCGTCCGCGCCAAAGCCACCATCGACACCGTCTACAACGAGATGCGCGGGAAAAACACCGAGACATCGCCGGACCCTTCCCATAAACGCAAGCACTCCCGGAATCTAAGTAGAAATAGTATCGGCGGTCATTTCCGGAATAGCAGCGGGGCATTCAGCCCTCGGCTCGGAGTCGACAACGGGCGGTCCACCACGCCGGAAAAGCGGAAGAACGCCCTTCTAAAAGAGAACGATTACGGCGTCGCTCCAATCAAAGCCCCGATCCTCGAAGTCGCGGTGCGCGCCGAGGAGGTATGGGGCCCGGCGCTGGGCAGCCGCGATAAAGAGGAGACGCTCCGGGCGATCCTGGGGGCGGTAGAGAAACACCGCGCGATCTTCGAGCTGAGCGTGTCGATCGCGGACTCGATCAAACGGCGCGACAACGATAGCATCGTGGAGGAGTATGCGCGGGCGCGGAAGTACGCGGACGATGCGCGGGCGATGGTGGAGGGGGCGTTGGAGAGCGGGGTGCAGATGCAGGATCGGGAGATCGAACAGGTCATCGTCACCGCGCGGATGTGGAACGATGTGGAAAGCCAGGTGGCGAAGTTCAAGCAGGGGGTGTGGAATCGGTTGGCGGGGACGCATTTCACGAGGCCCGGGACGGCGGTGGAGGAGAATGAGCCGGAGGAGCATATGGAACTGATTAGCATCCTGCTGGAGCTGGGGGTGGACGATAACCCCATTTGGATATGGTTGCTGAGTCGGTATGATTTCTTGAAGAATAAGATCATCGCGACGGCCGAGCGGTCGAAAATCGAGGTTGAAATTCTCCGACGAAGGCTTGCGAGTGGGGAGAGGCCGAGTATGAAGATGATCGCGACGCATTTACGGTCGGCAGGAAGTCATGGGAAACCCTCGAATTTAGCGACGTTCGACTCGACGAAAGTGCTGGAGTTCTGGGAACATTTATACACCACCATGAACGCCATGTTGTCCGCGCAAGGCGGCATCTTGGGCGAAGTCATCGAATATTGGGCGACGGCCGAATCCTTCATCAACGGCAAAGCCCAACAATCCCTCCCCCCCGGCATCGACGGCCACGGCATCCGCCACCACCGCCTCTCCACCGCCGGCGTCGACAGCCTCCGCACCGGCGCCCGCGAACTCATCTCCCTCATCCGCGACAGCATACACGCCATCTTCTCCGATCCCCCCACGGAAGACATCTCCCTCCTCCTCTCCCCCATCCCCAACAGCCCTGGCACCCCACGGACCCCTGCGTCCGCTACCCTCCCCCCCTTCAGCGACACCCGCTTCCAATTCGACCCGCAGCACCTCCCGCCCCCGTCCCCCCTCCGCGGCGACCCCTGGGAGTCCTACTCCTTCTGGCCCCCCTTCGCCAATTCCCTCAGCGCCGCCCACTACCTCGGCCGCCTCCTCAACCTCCTCGGCACTGCCGCCAGCGAAATGGCCTCCCTCAGCATCATGCGCGACGGCACCGGCGCACGGCCGACCGAGTCGCTGAAGGCGCTGATCAACGTCGCGCGGGAGCGGTGCGTGGCCGCGGTGTGCGCGGCGTGGGTGGCGGACGCAGAGAACGCGCGGGTACTGGAAGATTGGACGCGCAGCGCGGACGCGAAGGAGCTGACGAACCTGCCAACGCGGCTGATGGCGTTCGAAGGGACAGTGCTGGGGAGCATGCAGCGGATGCTGTACGTGAGCGAGGCGATGAATCGGCAGGGGTCGAGCGAGGTGGTGGTGCCGCCGAGCGCGAAGTTGCTGCAGCAGGTGCGGCAGCAGTTCGTGGGGAGCTTGTATAAGGCGCTCAGTGGGATTGTGGAGAATGCGAAGAGGCCGCGGAAGGCGGAGAGGGAGATGTGGGAGGTGGATCCGGATAGTTTGTTGGCACCGGCGAATAAGGCGGGGAGAGTAGAATCAGGAAGCGTGGTGGATTCCTCGAACGCGGTATGTATCCCCTCTCTCATCTGCGTTATATCGACTGATTATCTAGAACACCCGCATCCTCCTCACCCTCAGCAACCTCAACGCCATCCGCCACGACATCGTTCCCCACCTCATCACCCAATTTGAAACCGACTTCTCCGTCCAACTCGCTTCCGAAACCTCCACCATCGCCGACCTTCTTTCCCAAATCGACGCCCAACTCTTCCACAGCTACGTCGACCCCCTCGCCGCCTCCCACCGCGCCCTCCTCTTCGCCGCCATCCCTTCCCCCGACTGGGCCCCGACGCAAAAACCCACCGCCACCTCCTCCTACGTCTCCGACGTCCTCCTCTCCCTCGTCCTCACGCACACCGAGGTCGCCAGCGCCGCGTCCCCGCTCCTTCCACGCATCCTGCAGCACCTCCTCGAGCAGCTATTCGAGGCGATGATCGGGGCACTGGGGGAAAGGAAGCGGTATCCGCTGCCGGCGCTGATGCAGGCGACTATCGACTGCGAGTTCACGGCGCAGACGCTGATGGCGTACACGACGAACAAGGTGACGGAGTTGCAGGGGGCGATTTATCCGATGCTGGACGGGAAGACGGATCATGAGGCGCGGTTTCAGTTGAAGAATGAGTTGCCGGAGATGAAGATGACGTTGAAGCGGTTGAAGGAGAGTACCCAGGGAGAATTGTGAGTGTTTTTTTTCTTTTTCGTCTTTCTATTTCCGCATTCTTGGGTGATGCGGTGCTAATTCGGTGTGCAGCCTCTGCTTCAGGCGCCCACGCAACCACGATCGATCGAAGGGCGAGCGACGCAACGAGCCGCCTCGATAGGCGATAACGGACGGTATCAGAGCCGCAAAGATCCCATCGAATCGCCCCTGTACAGTACACAACCTCTACCAACCCGCGTATTTCAGCGCCCCTTCCGTGTCCGTCGTACCTCATCTTTCTTCCCCGATCATTTATCCCCACACAGTTCATCTCATCCGCACCAGGGAAGGATCGCCAACATCCCCCATCGCACAACATGGCGCACCAGCGAATTCGGACAGCACGTGATATTCCCTGCGCCTTAGTTCGCATACGTCCGTGGTTAGGGTTTTTTCGACATCTGGCCGGGCCGACGATCCGCCTTCCGTCCACGTTGTTGCAGGGATGCATTTTAATGCAGTTTGTTATGCAGCTTAGTTTGACGCGATGCCTTGGTCGTAATTCGGAACATGCTAGCTGGGACTTGTTGGACTTTGGTCGTTGGAGGAGCTAGGTCTTAACTGGAATTGGGAATTGATAGATGCGCTATTCAGTGCTTGGAGGGTTCGAATGAACGGAGGAGGGGCAGTAGTAAATAACATCCTCGTAGTACATAGTAAGGTATAGGGTTCTGCTCGGGGCAATTCTTAGGCCTCAGCGACGCTCATCCGCCCATCTACCTTATGCATCATGTATAACTGCACTCCTACCTGTGACCCGCCCATCCTCCCTCCCGATTCCAACTAAGCATAATTTGGAATCCTCCCAAGCGAGCTAGTCACCACGGACGCGGCTAATCATAGCGCACCGCATGCCCCCATCGTATCGATCCTATAATTAGTACGCATAAATCCACCGTCCGCATCAGCACTCCCCCGCATTGTGGCGTCAAGGGATGAGACCCGTAGCTTACACAGTAAGAGTCAAGGCATTGAACTGTTCGTTTCAATCATTGAGCGGTTGTTTCGTGCTTGGTTTCCTTTGGGGGGAGGGATGAGGTAGGCAACATCTTTGTTGCCACGTGGGTGAGGGACCTGGTTTGCATGATGTTGGGGCAAGGGGTTTGAAATTTTGGATATTGAATGCCGAGGATCGGCGGGTGAAGGATCGGCGAGGGGGGGTCCCGGAAGCGAGAAAGGTCAGAGACGGAGGAACGGACGGGGGAGAAGAGGTGGGAGTTTGGATCTCGGTTGCTGGTGCAGAATACTGTTCTGTGTTGGATTTCGCTCTTGAGATGGAGATTTGATTATTAATACTGTCGATATTTATGGACGAGTGCGAGGGGGAAAGACTCAGAGTCGGTTTATATGGCGATGGGGTTCGATAGTCGCATTATCAAAAGGTATCATATGGGAAGAGCATATTGACGATACTGATCTCTGCTGCGCATACATGTTCCCATTCGGCGATTCTCGAGGAACATGTAGATTCATCTGGATTGGAGCGACCCCCCTCCGAATTATGCTCGGGAGGTTTCATGAATCGATGACACGAAAACAAGCGATGCACTTCTCCGTTCCTCCCACCATATCTACTCCGCTCCGGTCAACCACGAGCCATCACGAGCATCACGATGAAGACGGTGGCCTGTCGAACGCACAATGCCAAGTCTGTCCCATGAATTCCTACGCGGTAGCGCTCGGTTTCACAAGGGATTGAACGCGTTTCGGTAAGGCTATGCCGCCTACGCCACGTTTTTCCCTTGCACGGCACGGATACGTGTGGTGTTTGGTTGAGGTTGGAGTTTGTTCGAGGGAATGGAACGCTTCTGGGGACGCGCAGCAGGCAGGTAAGAATTCCGTGAACGATTAGTACGTAGCGTGTTAATGTAACGTACCATACGTAGTAGTACAACAGGAGCGCAAACATGAATCAAAGACGTCTCCTAGTTTCCGGTTCGACATGCAGGGGATGATTCAAACTGCCAAGTGTGCCAACAAGCACGGTCGGTTCGGTGGATTTGCATCCCCTATCCTGGCCGATTTTGTAATTTGGTCGGTAGATTTGGAAGGTGAAAGCGGGGGTGTGCGTCCATCCATGGCAGTAGTCAGTATGTATCGATTGTCAGTTGCCAGTTGCTAATAATTGGACGGGATAATAGCAGACGGAGATTCTGCGTGTGAGTCGATTCGATAAATGATTCCCTCCAGGCTCCAGCCCACACGAGAGGATCTGCATTGCCTGCTTGCTTTTTGCGATGTATCTTGCGTGTCATGTCCACCAATCCTCTCATCCGCCCGCCCACTCACCTAGGCTCCAGTCTCCTATCCCCAACATCCAAACCCTCCCTCCCATCCATCCACCACACTAGTCAGCAGCAACATCTCACATCCCACCAGCATGCCCCCTCGAAGCGAAAGCCAAAAGAGAAAAGAGGGGCCTAGAGATTTCGACATGGATGCACAACGGAGGTTCAGTTAAGGAAAGCATCGGGTCGGGGTCAATGGTTAGCTTCGTTGCAAGCGCCAGAGCCCCCAGCCCGGGAGGGGAAACGAGCATTAGGGCGGTCTGTGCCCATCCCGTGCCTGAATCCCCGAATCCGTGAATCCCGTTAAGCGGGGCTGGGCGTCGTGGGGAGGGGAAACGGAGAGGAGGATGTCGGATGCATTCGAAGGATTGGCTTGTATGTGGGAGGGGATGTGGATTGGTTGATTGGAGGGGTATGGAATTGGAACTGGTGGACGCGAGATGGAGAGGGAAGAGGAGGGGGGGAGAGTGAAGGATAGGATGGGTGTTGTGCATGTGTGGTGCCGACGTGCAGATACCGCATACCACGAGGTAGATTGATTAACACCTTGAGAATTGACAATGAGAACATGGAAACAATCGAACCGCTGCACACTATTCCGATATCCGTAAGTCTGGAATCCCCCTATCGTCGAATGATTCCTTCCTGGATTGAGACGAGAGAGGCGGATAGAGTAATACCTCACATGACCTGGACAGCCATTTCAGGCATTCAGGCATGTCATGACCCGCACTCTCACCAGCTCTCACAGCTCCAAAGTCCACACTCACCCACAGCTTTAAGCTCACACCCGCCATCTCCACCATCTCCTCCTCCTGTTACTTGTCAGTCCTCCTCCTCACCCACATCTCTCTCTCCGGTTCACTTATTCCAAGTGTCCCCCCCATTGTTTCTCACTTCGTAATTACCTCATTCGGCCGTAATTGTCTAATTCCCTCTCGCATCTCTCCCCTCAATCCCCCCAACATCGTTTCGTTTGTTCCAACGTCACAACTTGAACCCTCTCTCCCGGTCATTCCCATCCACCAATTCATTCCCCCACATCATTCATCCATCCATCGCTATTCTCCCTCTTTTGTATACCTATCCATCTTCATCTTCATCTTCATCTTCATCTTCATCTTCATCTCCATCCCCATCCCCATCCCCATCCCCATCTCTCCACTTGCTCCAGCTCTACCCTCCATTGGACTCGTGCTTCATCCTTGGGCTCCAACACTCGGTATCGACGCGACCACTGCCAATCTCGTCCCGAAACTCGTCCCGAAGCGCCCTCTGCATCCACCGGCTACGGACTGCGCTCCCTGCACGAGCAATCCTGCACGAGCGACCAAGTACATGATTGCTTCTCCTAATGATTGAATCTTCCCATTGACAAGACACCCCTCCCTGCCACGGCAAATCCATTCAGCCCGCAACAGAACGTGGCTGTGCCAGAGGGCTAAGCTGGTCTCCAACCAATCCATTCAATTTCCCCAATTCGCAATCGAATCGTCAATCCTTCCAGCTCCTCAACATCTTCCCGTCCGGAAATTCTTTCCGTCGTTACATTATCTTTCCCAAGGACGTGGCCTCTTTTCCCCTTCACACGACGCAACTCCACGGTAAACTGCATTCGATCATTGGATTGTTTCTCTCCACTACCTCCACTGAGTCCACTCGAATCCCCATCAGAGCCCCCCCAAAATCCCCCAAAGATCCCCTCAAGGCCCCAAAAGACAAGGCCACCGAACGAACCCGGCCCATCAAACAGGCCATCAACACACCCCAGCTTGGACGGCCTAGCTTCAACCCGCAAATCCCCAAACTTAGCAAAGACGGGATTCAGCTTTCCACGATCTTCAACTTCCATCGCCAACTCTTCTTTCCACCGTCCCACCGCGTTCTCCTTCCGCTGCGAGTTTTGCGTGCACGGCAAGGCTGAATTCCTCGCCGCGCGTTGTCCGCCGCCACCTTGGGAACCAGTGTGTGTCATCACCACGTGAAGGTGTAGAAACGAAGAATCCACCAAACGCAATCCGTTGAGCTGCGATCCCGAATCTTGACGCGGAAATCGAGACATTCCGGAACCAGGCGACTGACTTCTTCCCTCCATCTCCACCTCGAAGCGATCCATCGCCTTCGATCAACCAAACCCCTTTGTTGCATCGCCCTTTTCCCGCTCAGCGACCAGCTTATCGGATCCCACGACACCATCGCTCGGTGCCTCCGAATCCGTCGATTCCACAACGATCGGACCCGGCCCACGCGTGGATTCCTCGTACAAACCATCCGATTCCTGACGAAGGAACACGATAATTGCATTTCCGCAACCGTTACACTTGTACACGCGCACAGCTTTCAGGCACCTATTAATCAATCCAACCACGAATAATCGGTCGACGTTAGATAGTATCCATCGCACGACGCTTCTGCCTTGGACTTACCCCAGCACGCACGCTAGGGCAGCTGCCTTCTGGAAACTAAAATCGAACCACATCAGGGCCATCGACCACGATTCCTCGATCGAGTCCGCGCTCATCTGCATCATCCTGCTCTCGAGTCCTTCCCCGACTCCACCTCACTCCGCGTACCCACCTGGCGCCTATCCCGCCTATCTACCACCCACCCACCACACCGAGCGCGGAATCGCGGCTCGCGGCTCCATTCCGCGTCACCACCACGGCGTTGCCCCGCGACGGATCGACCGGGCGGCGAGCGCGGTAGCGAGCAGCCAGGATGGGCGTGTGCATGTCATCAATCAATGAGGAGGATCGCGAGCAGACGAAGCGGAGCAAGTTAATTGATCGGACGTTGGAGGATGATGCGCGGCGGTTGAAGAGGGAGTGTAAGATTTTGTTGTTAGGTATGTTGGGTTTATCTGCTTTTGAATGGTGGGGTTGAGGTCGTTGCGTTTGCTTCGTCGCGTAGCTGCAGCGATCTACCGGCTCTGCCTCGATCTACCGGCTCTGTCTCTCCATCCACCCACCTCCCCATCCCGTCACTCCATCCACTAACCCCCCATAGGCTCCGGCGAATCCGGCAAATCCACCATCGTCAAACAAATGAAAATCATCCACCAAGGCGGCTACCGCCCGGACGAACTGGTCATGTACCGGCTCACGATCTACAAGAACGTCGTCGACTGCGCCAAAGCGCTCATCGGCGGCATGCGGCAGTTCAACATCCGCCCGGCCAACCCAGATAACGTGGAGTTCGCGGACTATTTGATGGAGTATGCGGTGGATCCGGATCCGGATCGGCCGCTGGATAAGAAGGTGGGGAGAGCGGTGGAGAGTTTGTGGGGGGATGGGCGGATGGGGGAGGTAATGGATCATTCGAGCGAGTTTTATTTGATGGATAGTGCGCCGTAGTACGTTTTGCTCTTCTCCCTTCCCTCTCCTTTTTTCTCCTACTTGGTCTGCTCGAGCAGCTTTGTTGGGATCCAATAGAGCGAACGACGATGACTGACTTTGTGTAGCTTCTTCGAGGAGGTCCATCGCATCTGCTCGCCGGAATACATCCCCACCGAATCCGACGTCCTGCGCGCGCGAACGAAGACGACGGGAATCTACGAGACGCGGTTTAGCATGGGCCAGTTGAGTATCCAGTACGTTGCGCCTTGCACACCCATCTCTGATCACCTATCCTTCCATGGGCATGAATCTTTCTATGAATATGATTTGAAAACTGTGAAACATCCAAGCTGACTGGCAACTCTTCAAACAGCATGTTCGACGTCGGCGGACAACGCAGCGAGCGCAAAAAATGGATCCATTGCTTCGAGAACGTCACGTCCATCATCTTCTGCGTGGCGTTGAGCGAGTACGATCAGGTGCTATTAGAGGAAAGCAGCCAGGTACTTCCCCCCTCTCCCAAAACTCCATTCGCAACACCCCTCTCCGAAAATCCCACTAACTCCCACAGAACCGCATGATGGAATCCCTCGTTCTCTTCGACTCCGTCGTCAACTCCCGTTGGTTCATGCGTACCTCCATCATCCTCTTCCTCAACAAAGTCGACCTCTTCAAACAGAAGCTCGCCAAGAACCCGCTCGGTAACTACTTCGCCGACTACTCTGGCGGCACCGACGTCAACCGTGCCGCAAAATATCTTTTGTGGCGCTTCAACCAGGTGAATCGGGCGCATTTGAATCTATATCCGCATCTGACGCAGGCGACGGATACGAGTAATATAAGGTTGGTATTCGCAGCGGTGAAGGAGACGATTTTGCAGAATGCGTTGAAGGATTCAGGGATTTTGTGATGGGGGATGTGAGTTGGATATGGTCGATGGTTTTGCCTCGACCGAACTGAAACGAAAACTCGACCGAACTGAAACCGAAAACGAATCGAGACAAGGATGGGGGTCTCGATGCCCGATGCCGCAGCAGTGCTTTTGCGATCAGTATGATCGGATCGCGCGAAATCAGCGGGTTGGACGGGATGGGACGGGAATCCGAACTCGCACCGACCGACTAGCCCTCACATACCCTACGACCTTCTTCCGCACGGCGTTGGGCATCTTTTCTTCGGATTCCATGCCTCGGACGTTCTGGGGCCGAGACCGCTAGCGCACTCGAGCAGCGGACGCAGTTCGACATGCGAGGACGTGGGCGCCGTGTGGGAAGATCGAGCGCGGCATGGAGTGGGAGAACACGTGGATCGCGCTGGCTGGCGGCCGGACGGTGCGCCGGAGTAGCGGATGAGCGGTGTTGAGCGACGCTGGAGCCGCTTGTCCGCACAATACCATTTGATGAGCCTGGAATCGGCGATGGTTCCGGGTAGCTTGCGGAGTTGAGGATGCATGGCGCTTCTGGACGAATGACTCCTTGGTTGGGGATTTCTGGCTAGCACCGGCGTTCGGATGGATGGCTTGGTTCCAATGTCGGTTGGCTGGGTTCTAACACTGGATGGCTGGGACGATGCTGCTAGGCATAGCGATGCCATTCTGGACGAGTGGTACCCCTTGGTTTGGGTTGGATGGATCGCGGGTAGACGGATGGGTTATTTGGTGGGGAGGGGGAAGGAGGAAGGAGGAAAAACACTAGAAGATGGATAGGATAGCATAGGATAGTTCCAGATCGTTATTTCACAGATACGTGGATGAGTGACGGTGGGACGCTGGTTGATTTGATTTGATGGCATTGATTCATTTGCAGGACTCGAACTATTTTTGGTCGGGGAAGTAGTATACAAAAGTTCGTGTGTCCATTCCGTCACATCACATCCCCAAGCCCTGAAGGTGTGGAGTACCGAACGATATCCGGTGTCGGCCACTGAAGATATCCAGGTCTGTCTAGCGCTCGCCGTCGCGCATTCATCGCGCATTTCCCATCTGCCGAGCATTCTTCCATCCATCCGAGAAGTCCTTCGCCCATTCTTTCTCACCCAGACACTACTCTTCCACGCTCCCCTCCTCCAAATCGAACCCTTCCCCTCCCACCACCCCTCCCTTCTCCTCCGTCCCCCACTCCACCAAAAACACCTGCCGTACCACACAATCCCTCAACACCGTCCCCTGCTCCCCCTTCGCCCTCCGCTCCTTCCCCTCCAACTTCGCTCGCCGCCCCACCACGCACCCGCTCAGCGTCACATTCGCCCCAACATCCACCCCATCCATCAACACGCACCGGAGCAGGCGTGCGCCTGGCCCGATACTGCAGTTCGCGCCCACCGCGCATTCTTTGACTGTGGCGTGCGCGCCGACGGTGACGTTGGCGTCGAGGAGGGTGGTGGGGAGATCGATGCGGGCATGGGGGTCGACGAGGTGGGGGTGGGTGATTTTGGCGGTGTGGGTGAGTGGAGAGGAGGAGGGGGGGAGGGCTGCGAGGTGGAGGGTAGTGAGGAGGAGGGTGGGGACGGTGTCGATGCGGCGGAGGAGGGGGGCGGGGGGTGAAGGGGGGTGGAGGTAGGTGAGGAAGGGGGGAAGGAGGGAGCGGGAGGAGGAGGGGGAGGAGGGGACGCGGGAGGCGAAGGCGGTGGAGAGAGTGGGAGGGTGGACGGACATGGTGCTGATCATGGACGCGATGTCGACGTCTGCGGTCCCGTTGTCCGCCGTGCTGCCGTTGGGCGTGGCGGCGTCGAAATACTCCTGCATCCCCAACTTCTCCGCCAACCCGTCTTGCCAGCTCGCCTTTGCCCACGCGCCGATCACGTCTTCCGACATCGACTCGAACGTCGCATTCCGCGCCATCAGCTCCTTCGCCCAGCGGGGGAAGAAATACACATGCGAGTCACGATACACCCGCTCGATGCGCGTCCGCCCAAACTCCTCGATCGCCTTGTTGCGGATCCGCAGCGCCCCGTGATTCGCCACCTCGTCGTCCAGCGTCGCGTTCGACTTTGCGTTCAGCAGCTGCTCCGTATTGTGCGCCAGCGACGCCGCATGCGGAAACACGACGGCCGGCCGCGCTATCGCGGCCGTCATGACGAAGTCCGTCTCCGCGCCCTTCGGCTTCTTCCTCTCGGCGTCAAGCACGCTGTACCAGAACCCCAGACCTCCCTGGCGTCCAGCACCGGCGCCCATGCCTGCCACCTCGGCTTGGAAGGTCATCCACGTCTCATAGGCGGCGAGGGGGTCGAGCTCGGTGAGGAGGTCGCAGGGGAGAACGAGGAAGTCGGAGTCGATAGCGGCCTGCACTTCGGGGAAGCGGAAGAGTTCGGCGGTGCCGATGATCTGTGCAGTGGAGGATTGGGCGAGGCCTGGGGGGGCGATGATATCGGGCTTTGGGGAGGGGAGGGAGGTGAGGTAGGGGTTTTGGTTAAGGGCATCGTCTAGCGCTTCGTGGGAATCGGGGGAGATGATGAGGGAGATTTCTAGGTGATGTTAGTAACGCTGTACTCAATAGTTCAATTGCAGCGCCAGCATGCAGCCTTCACTTACCCGTGATGCCCATTCGGTAGCAGAAATCCAACGGATACCACACCATCGGGCGGTTCGCGATGGGGAGCAGCGCTTTCGGGCCGTCTTTCGGGTTGGCGCAGAAGGTCTCGAAGCCACTTCCGGGGCCGCAGAGAATGAAGGCCTTGAAGGCCGGAGCCGGGAGATTGGCATGCGGCATGGTGGTGTATCCTGGGATGGTTTGGAGGATCCTCTCTATCCGTTGTTTTTCGGTTCGTAGAGTCGACATGATGGAATTGGAATTATGACTCGATTAAGGCAATAAGGCGGCAATAAGGCGACCACTTCGGGGTTAGTGCGGAGTTAAGTAATCGTAAGGCGACAAGGCGAGAAAGCTGTAAGATATCCAGTTTGTGGTGTTTTGTTTCGTTTTTGGTGGAGCTGAGTCAGGCATCAACTTTGAGGCATCACATGACCTCCTAGGCTGAAAATCAACAGCGTATCACACGTATACCACATTACGATCACCTGAACGTGGTTACATTCTGTGGTGTTCTGCTCTGGACGGACAAAATAATTCATTACTGCTCTTCTTGAGTGCAATTTACTCCTTTAAACAATGCGACGGCAGATTCACCTCCGTTTTGGGCGGTTTGTGACACCGTGTTCTGTGGTAAATCTGCATCCAATCAGAGCACCCTCTAACTCTGCGGATATGGATCCTTGTCCAGGCAACAAGGCTTTGCCCACCTCCAGTTTGAGACCCACCTCCGTGGCTCGATGCGGCTCCGCCTGTGTCCTCACAGCTGGCAAGATATTGTAGAATAGACTGGATATTACAAATGATCGATTTTCTTTGGCGTTGTGGAGATATCTGTCTTTGAAGGGGTTATATGTGACCTGCAATTCGGGCTATCTAGCTTGCTTTGCCTCTAATTCTCTCCAGATGTTAGTTATACGATAATAGGCAAGACTGTCGGCATATCTAGATTCGGAGCACACATAATGCCATCTGGGTGTGGGTTATGTGGTCCAGTTGCTTCGATGGGTTGCGGCTGGCCAGATAATCATCGGGAGGAGAGACCTACCGTCTGCAGATATACATTCGGTCGCTGTTACCATCGTCCGCTTATCACCCGCGCCTCTGTAGTTTCGCGAGTCCTTCTTACTTACAAGGACTTTGACGGAACCGAGCATGCACAACATGACTCCCGTCTCGTCCATATTGTACACATTCTCTGGCAGAATGACCGGATCTTGTAATTCCTTTCCGATTACTTCAAACCATTGTATGCTCTTATCGTATACGTTGTTATCGTGACGATTCCAATCCGCCGCCTTGACTTTTCTTGAGCTGAGTTCCGGATGGCGTTTCTTGAAGGCCTTGGGCCAGTTCTTGCCTGGGGTATGGAAGGGGCATGATATGATATTATGTGATAAAGCTCTGAATTAAAAATATCCCGAAAAAAGAGACTCAAACCGAAAAGAAACCAAGAATGTCCCGGTGAAACGACTAACCCGCCCACCTGCCCCGAACCATGTGAATGTATGCGAGTTGTGGAAGCACTGGAAAAGAAATGCATATCATGCATGCCTTACCAGGCACCTACGATCAGGAACGACCAGACCAGACTGACCAAAATCGACCAGACTTTGACCAGACCAAGGGAGATTGGTCCTGATCGCAAGGATCACTTCTGACTGGAAATTGGAATAATCATCTGAATAACAGGATGATCATGGGCGATCATGAACGATCGTCGATCATGGACTTATGAGAAATGGGGAATGCGGGGGGTACATCGTGTTTATCATCGTCGAAGTCTTCGCCCGTTTAACTTCACGTTCAACTCAAATGAGTTACTTTCGGCTACATAGCTCTGGTTGTGAATTGATACCTTCCTCTATCCCCACCTCTGCCAGCTTGTAAGCTTCTACCCGGAACCTGCTCACCCTCTCCAAGAGATCTAAACCCATGTGACATGCCTCACAACGTACCCCACAAGCGAGTGGTCAATACGAGCGAGCGGTCAGCCCCAGCCAAACCAAACCACTTCAATTACAGATATCTCTACAGCGCCCTAATTATATGAAATTCCGATAGAAACCTCATATGTAGTAACTGGACGACCTGGAAGACATGTTTGAGCCCGATGTCCTGGCTAACGGGTGTTTCGTGGTTAAGTTTAAACGCTCGCTTGTATTGACCACCCGCTTGTGGATTACATTATCCAACTTAGACCACAACACATCCGAAGCACGCTTAGTGGTGCAAATCTCGGCCATTTTATAAAGCAGGAGTGGAGGTTTCATTAAACTATTCCGCATTTGATTCTCTTCCAAGGTGTTCGTCGCTTCGAGCTTGTCCGGTTCAGGCCCGGGGGGAGATTTGGGAGCAGAGCGGTGAACCATGCTTTCACAAGACTTCTGAAGGTGCCAGGCTAAAACGCCGAGCTGCACTGACCGGAGACCGAAGAGACAGTGGCATCGTGAGTATCCGGATGATGAACAAATAACCAGCAGGCAACGCTCCCACCCGGTTCTGATTGATTTGACGGCGGCCTCGAATACGAGCGCTCGTACGGTGTAAGTGAGGCTCAATTCAGTATAGTTAGAATCAAGCCATGCCTCGTATTCTTCCGACTGGGCCCTGATGCGGCAGGCCGCTAGGAACGGAATCAGAAGAGGGGAAGGGAAGAGACAAATGGTGGCCAGCAAGCAAAAACAGAAGTATAAAATAGGAAACACTCGCCCAAATACTACTATTTCTCCAATTCGCCTTCCTCTCATCTACATTATCTCCTTTCCCCTCACGATCTACAACGTCATCATGTCTTCTCAGGGTCTTTTCCCTGTTCTTGTGGCCTTTGCCGGCAACTCCCAATCCCATGAGGTGATACTTATTGATGAAAAAACCGAGTCCTTCAACGCACTCGCCACCCATGTGTACGCCCACCTAGGCCCTCATATCGACGATGAGTACCGTCCGAACGGACAAGAACGCCATATCACCAAGATGTGGGTGCAATGGAACCAAGTGAAGACGAACGAATTCCCCCTCAAAACGTATTTCTCAGACACCAATATCGGTGCGCTCCTGCACCTTTTGGCTGCTCGAGGCGGCGTCGATAAGGTCTATGCATGGCTCAATGAAATTGACGACCCGGAAGAAGAATATGACGACCCGGAAGAAGAATAGGTATGCATCCGTTCTTCATGTCTCTCATGGTGGTAGTTTACTAAGCTTTTGTTAGAATGCTCTGTCCCTAGGCACTGCAGGATGTTGTGAGCTGGTATCGGAGATACCTCACGTGGGATTAGATCTCTTAGAGAGCGTGCAAGGCGAGCAGATGATCATAGACGAAGATGTCAATTCACAACTCGAGCTATGAGTCGAAGATAGCTTTCAAGTTTCAACCTCAATTGCTCGACGAGCCACCCCCACCCATCCATCTGCAGCTGCGGGCGCTGGGATCTCAGGACACGTCCGTCTTCTGTCCGGACGCCCGCATGCTCGCGAAACCGTGATCGCGATTCGTGACCGCCATCGCAGGTTTTCGTATTAAGTCGTGTCGTCGATCCATCGTCCCAATATCAACGTCCTGCGACTGAACTTTTCATGATGTTAGATTGCTTCATCACGGGAGATAGCCGCTTTCGGGTTAGAGAATCAATCGTGAAAATTAATTGGAGGGGGAATTGGACTACCGGGTGCCCGGGCTTGGCGGGTTCCCTGTCGATTTGGTGCTAACGTGCCCCGCAGTGGCGGCTCGACCAGCCACAGCGAAGGGGCCTGGCACAGGGGGTGGACGCGGCGGAACCGCAGCACCTGAGCCGAGGCCGCTAGGGAAGTGTTGAATAGTAGTACGGAATAGTAGTGTGACTGAATCACGTTCCGCCGCCAATTCCGTTGCTCCTTCCAACCGTGATGAGAGGCTGTTCCGCCACTGCGTTGCGCTTGCGGATAGAGGGCGTGTTGGTATCGGTTTCCACTCATTGTGAAGATGATAGTTTTGAGAGTTTGGTATCTTGACGCTTTGTGGTTGTTCGTATGCGGTTCACCAACTCGAGTTGGTTTGCGTTGGGGGGCGGAAGGAGGATAGGGTTTCGCCTGCTTCTCACCAAACAGGAGAACGCCTACACAGTAAGCGTATCCCCCCAAAGACAGCTCTGCTTTGGCTCGGACGGTGTATATTGTCTCTGCATACAATATGACCGTCAGGTTCCCGGGCCTCACCAACGTGGAGGTACAGAGTCTGCTTTCAGATGCCCGTATAATACTATATAGCCACCTTATATATTAACCTAAGATCGTCGGTCTTCACCCATCGCCGATCAGTATGAAGCAGAGAAGCAGAGACGAAACTGAACGATTGTTGGCCTATTTAATAGGCAACCAGCGTAAGCGCTGAAAATACTTCCATTCATGTTACGCTAGGTCGCTGAACGAACGCTGAGAACTCGCTACAGTCTTTGGACAAAATAATAATCGGAAAAGCAAAGGCTAATGAAAGCTACCTGCTCGCTTTCCAACTTCCGACTCCTGCTGTGGCAAGCTGGGGGCTCACGATCCCTTAAGTCCTTCTGTGCTTCCTGGAGTGTCTTCTTCATATCGGAATAGAGGGTCGGATCGGGCTTCCTCCGCCTCCTACCACCTGGAAATACAACCCTCCGCACTCGATTCACGCAAGGAATCAGTGGCTGATAGTACGGCGTGAAGAACTGCCCAACAGTCTTAAGAAAATCCATTTCTTCAACCACGATGCCCTTTTTCAGATTTGCCAATAGTTCCGTACCCATGAAGTTCCACTTGTCAAACTTCGGGACGACCCTGCCTCTTTCATCTAGTCTCCTGTAGTGAATGCATGTCCAGAAGAGCACCCAAAAGAAAGACTCGATATCATGCATAAAGGTGCGTTTCTCGTCGTTAAGTAGGGCCCCTATTGCCATAAAAGCTCTGGTTCCGGTCTTGCCTCGTGCTCCGGAAGGCTCCTCTCGCTGCACTCTGACTGCAAGATCTAGGTCGATCAGAAATGCTGACCGCGAAGGGTTCTCTTCATTCTCGTTAATCATGAGGTTGCCTTGTGATATGTCGCAGTGCCATATATTGCCGGTTTCGTGCAGATTCTTGTATCCTTTCTGGTCAGCATGTAATACGCAAGAGACTCCGATCATGTCCTTACCTTCGATGCAACCCATTAGAGCACCCAGCAAGGCCCCTCGAGAGCTTGCACGATAGATAGGTTTTCCGTAATCGCGAACGATGACACAGCGATGCACGCGATTCGGTACTACATTCCTCGGATCCGGCTTTGTTGGCGAGCTCGAATACGCTCGCTTGCTGGGCGGCAACTCTGCGTCAGAGCCGCTGAGCGACTTCTTTTCCTGACACTGCCTGCACTTCGACCTCTTTCTTTAGTGAGAGGGGGCAACATTATCGAGCTTTTCGGTTTGTAGTTCGTCGCTTTGCTGGTATCTAGGCCCTTGCGGACACCGCCATAAACGTCATCCACCTCGCTGCCCACGCACACGGTCTCGTGGTGGTAGTACCTTGCCACGTTCGTTACATTCTTTTCAGTGGCTTCTTGCAGCAGCAAGCCTTCCTCTTCACGTTCCAGATACTGCCAAGAATCTTTAATGACGAGAGGTTCCCGTGATTCATCCCCCTCGCGATATGCTTTCCAGCACGTTGTTGCACGGCCCACCACACAAGCCGCTCGCCGTATAACTCATCGATGATGAGGCGTTCTATCTTGCCATTGCGTTCAATCTCGATGTATCGCATGCCATCTGAGGTTGAGATGGTTGGATCGAATCCAAGCTGCTCCCTGTTCATCTACAGGTATCCCAACACGGCCGAACCGAATTGCTGCCCCTCCATGTTAATGCCAAACGACGGTGAGGCGATTGCGCCTGCCCGGTCAAACGACCATAGCCGCATTACAGGTCCGCAAAGCGTAAATCCGAGAACGAAGCGACGGCTGTCCTGCGCTGCCAGCACCTCTCTTGCGCATCTACCAAGGTCAAGCAACGTTTGGGACACTGTATCCAAGGTGTGGTTGCTCTTGAGCTCCTCTGGCACGAGAACCTGCGACCAGTGGCACTTGGATGTTTCGCTAGCCTTCGGATCGTCCACGAAGCCAAAATCCAGCTTGCGGTCCGCCGTCGACCCTTCCAACCCCCTGTCAGTTGCGCAAGTGGCCTACGCAGAGTTTTTTTTAGCCTGATTGTGCATGGCTGAGAGATCCACGAGACGGTCGGTAAATTTTGCGAGCCAGCTTAGAACGTCCTTCTCCTTTGAGCCCTGCGGTCAGTCCCGCCAACCGCCCTCTTGACTGTACAGTGGATCATCTCCTTCCTTGCATTTTTTGAAGACAGCTTCGGCTGCCGATGTAAGGCCGTCCACTTCCCTAAAGAAGATTTCGTAGAACCTGGGAACCCCAATGTATACCGACGCTAGCTCTTCCTTTAGGGCACCGTCCATATATTTCCGATGCTCGGAGGAGTTGACAAAGCTGCTCGTGTTGCGTGTCAACGGGGTCTGGTTCACGTACGGCAGCGGGCGGGGAGGTGTGGACTCGGCGACGGCGTCGGTCGCCTTGTTCAAGACATCCTCATCTGGTTCTTTGTTAAAGATCGCCCTCTGGAGTGGAAGGACGCGGTCGACGTCAAAGTCACTGGAGTTGATACCGGCACCTAACCCTTAGAGGTTATGGAAGAGCGTTCCGTGACTAATCCTAGAAGGAAGCAGCCGGCATACTGGAAGACTCTGGAGGGCTGACACGAGATCAAACCCCAGATTCTTCAGTTCTGCGCTCGTTAGAATGGGCGATACAAAAGGTGAGCGAGCGTTACCGCCGTCTTCAAGTTGGTGCAGCGTGTCCAAAGATGGAGGGACATCCCGCCTCGCACCGAAAGACTCAAGGGAGCTGCGGAACGCGTCCAAGGCTTTTCCGATTGGGTTGGCCTTAATTATATCTAAAATTGAGATACTTGACATGGTAGAGATGTGTCAAAGAGTGCAGGATACGAGAGAGCATGGAGCGGAGACGTGATAGATAGGTATCCGCGCCCCTGGTTCGAAAATAATTCACCATTCTGTACCTTACATATGCCGAGATATTATATCTGCCTGCGAATCGGACCGAGCCGAGTAGGCGGGAAATATTTAGAAAATTGGAATCGACCAATGAGCGTCCACGGTAGGCAAGCCGCCCATTCTGGCAGTCGACCTGCCGCCGCAACTTTTACTTGATATCATTTTGCAAGAGTGCACTGCACAGGTATGGTACAAGCATCAATCAACATCGTCCCACAATTTCATAGGACTAAGTCTGCAAGGCGATAAGGCTGCTAGATTAGTGCCTTAATGTATGAACAGGAATTTGAATGAACTCCTGAAGGGTTTCCCCACACTCAGAATTATCTCAACGTCCTATCTACAATTCAGAGATGCTTTGGCATCAATTATGGTAGAATTTACGGAGGTCCATTTCAAAAGTTATTGCTCGCCAAGAAAGGGTCTTGATTATATAAGCCGTTCGAAAGCCGATAGCACGGGTAGTAGGGTGCCTAGCCAACGGGCGGGTACTACGCGCGGTAAATCAAATGCCTGGCGCCCTTGCCTCGAATTAGGCTCTATAAGACCTGAATTAAATGCCCAGTTAATAGGCAGTTCAGTGCCCGTGGGCCGTGGGCCCGTGGCAATGTGGCATAGGCTCTCGAAACTGCTTATATAATCACGCCACTTCCTTGGCGAGCAATAACTTTTGAAATGGACCTCCGTATTGTATTTCCAATTCAGTGTAATATGATTTCTAGGTATGAGTAAGTTGGACCGTGCTCCTAGCGCGTCGGTCACAGTTCGCACCGCTGTATTCAGGGCTCATGCATTATCCCGAGGCTCGGAATGACCGTGTCTTTTACTCCGTTTGCTGCCCGAACGTTCGTTCTGCTTCAAATCGAGTCCAAAAACCATGTCTGAAAAAAGAAGAAAGAACGGCAAGCAACAGTCGTGTGAGCCATGCCGAAAAGCCAAGGTCAAATGCGACCATGCTAGTCCGGTTTGCGGTCGATGTCGGATTCGAGGACGCGCCAGCCAATGTTACTATCATCCCGCTCCGTTGACGAAGCCGAGATTGAACGCGACCTCCACTACGCAAACCGATCGGTACGGAATATTCGGAATTTCCAGCGCGTTGCCTTCCCATGGCGATCAGCCAGATTTCCGGAGAGATAGCACGGCGTTCGACCATTTACTGGCGGCTGCTGCTGCGGATCATGAAATCGTCGTCCCAAATACTCCTGAGGCCGTGGAGTCGAACCACAACGAGTCGGGGTATTTGGGCGCCACTAGCTATACGAATGCACTGTTGGAAAGCGCTCCGAAAGAATACCGGTCTCCTACCAACCACACATCCTCAGACTTTGGGCTGAACACCATGTCTTCAGATGGTGTGATGGACCATAATAAAGCCGAGTTTCTCAAGAAAGGTGCCGACGTGCTCGCTATAATACCACGACTGTTGCCCGTCTTCCCTATGTTTCCGTCCTATCAAACTCAAACAAACCTGGCCATCGTTCCGCTTCCGATTGTCGTGCATACTGCGGAGTTCCTGGAACAGCTTGTGACCAACCACGACTTCCTACAAATCGAGCGCGAGCGGATGCAAATCTGTTCCAGAATGCTAGTCAATACCTCCAGGCCCCTGAAGGTGAGCCCGGAGATGACCGGTAGCCAGTTTCATCTCCAGTTCACCGGGGACAATTTTCGTTTCGAGACGCTGGCGTGGATGTTTGCGCTGGCAGGAGTGGGGATTCTCTGCGGAGAGGAAAAGGTATTTGGCGGACGGGAGTCGGAAGCTAGAGCGATACGGATGAGGATTCGCGAGTTGATCATAGCTAGCGATGCGTGTATCGAGATCTGTGCGAGCTACGGGATTTCTACGGTCAACGACGTATTTATTTGGGGCATGTTGCAGAATACGGTATTGACCACAATGTACCACGGAGATTCGAGTACGTTGCTTCTTGTCCGTGTATCAATTGGAACTGACTTCATAGGCTACATCGCAACAAGAAGAGCCGCAGACCTCGCTACTGCTATTTTCGCTTTGGGTATCCACCAAGAGTGCAAGATCTCCGAAAATGTCCCCGGGTTCCTCACGCACTGTCGTCGCAAGACATTTGCCGGATCATACTACATTGATAAGACAATCGCTACGTTTGTGGGACGACCTCCCCGAATCCCCATGCGATTCTCTGATATCCAGGCTCCACTCGATGTTAGTGACGATACCATCCTTGGAGGGCCCGAAATAATTAACGACGAAGTCTCCAAGCTTGATCCTGAAGGATATAATCCGGACGGCAAGTTTCATCCAAACACTTCATTACGGACGCGATTCAAGATGAGCGTCATCCGGGAGAAGATCTTGGAACTGTCACTGGGCAACGATAAAACGGACCTGGACAACAAGGCCCAACATCTCACGAATGAGCTCGAGGCTTTATGGGAATCGTTGCCGCGCTGGTTGAAGTTCGATGACAAGACGGATGATGCGAGGCGCTGGGCGAAGACTCACACCTTCTACACGGATTATCTTTACAGCCATTTCCTTCTGGAGCGGATCCGCGCCACAAAATGCCGTTCCGGTGGAGAACGACACCTGCACGTCTCCCGTGAAATGCTCACCACCGTCCTAATGGTGTCGAAACGAGTTTTCTGGTGCCAAAGCGATTGGTTTCTCCTCTTCTACGGCCTTCCCGCCGCGGCGGTCCTGGCCGCCGATCTCCTACGAGCACAACAACTAGGTCTCAGCGCCACGGAGTCGCCCAGCCTCACTCACCGAGCGTCCATCATCCGAAACCTCAGTGTATTCCTCGCCGCGCTCGAATCGGCCGCACAAGCGGACCTGGGTAACCGACGGGCTTGTACAGATGCAAGAGACACGCTCGGTCGAATTCTGGACGCTATTCTCGATCCGAACCCGCCGCCGTCAAGTCAACGATCGAGACAGAGTGACGAACAGCCTGCAAGTCAGATGATCGACGCGGTGGTTGATCAGTGGCCGTTTGGCGATGACCTGTTCGGGCTGAATGGCGAGGCGCTACCTTGGGATCCGTTCATGGCAGGCCTCGACGAGATTGACCTAAGTACTCCTTTTCAGCAGGGTTAAGGATGCCCATCATGCGCACAGTGCCATCACTGGCGTTTCGAACGAATCGAATATGCTGCTGGCGCGGCAGTGAATCGTCAATTGACGCTGTTCGTGTAATCTCTCGGCAGCACCGGTCTTCCAATCAACACCATGGGTGATATGGACAATTTTCAATCAATAAGATATATACATGAAGAGGACATCTTAATTGAACAGCCCGGAGAACAGGCTCCCAAGTCCACTGAACAGCCCGGAGCCACCACTGCTGCTACCACCTCCTTGGCCACTGGAGCTAGAGCTACTTCCTCCAAAAAGACTAGCCAAACCGCTCAAGCTACTCCCGCCACTGTTAGCCGATTCCCCTGATCCCGACGATCCCGAAGATCCCGACGATCCCGACGATCCCGACGTACCGCTTCCACCCAAGAGCCCTCCCAGGCCACCACCACCACCAAGGCCTCCCATAAGCCCTCCGATGCTGGTGCTGGCGGGAGCGGCCGAATTCTGGTACTGACCAGCAGTTGCTTGACCCTTCGGGATGCGGACAAACATGATCGCAATAGACATGATGGATGACTGCTTTCCGCCGTGGTCGAGCACCCCTTTGTACACATCGTAGTCGTAGTTCCCTTTTAGCTCCCACTTCTGGCCCTTCTTCAACTGCGGCACCGGCAACGGATATTTGCACAGCGACATCGAGCTGATATGCTCGACCGCCGTCCCGCCTTCCATGTCGTGTCCCATGTCCGTGCCCCCCCCGTGCCCATGGCCCCCACCGATGTACTCCGGCGTCTCGCCGTACTTCGCGCTGCTCACGCAGTTCTCCTTCCCATCGACCGACAGCGACGAGGAGACCCCGCCGTCGTGCAGATGACCGGCATACCCGACCACATCGCCGTCGAAATTTGCGGTCCACGGCTTTGCGGTGACGGTGAACTTCCCCGTCTCCGACGTCGGCATGACCTCGGACGTCCCGCAGTTGTTCGCGTCGAACCACACGGGGCGGAGGTCATCGTAGCCGGCCGGGCTGCCGTCGATGTAATCGTACGTGAGTGTGAGGTACGCGAGGGCTTCCTCGACGTTTTCGTTCATCAGGTCGACGATGAGGCGGAATTCGTCCGACGCGCGGAGGTGGTAGCCGATCTTCATGGGGACGTCCTGGAAGAAGGAGGGGGTACGCTCGTTGCCGGACGACCACATTCTCTCCGAGGCGGTGGCGGAGGAGCCGATGATCATGTGGGGAAGGGACAGGCTCGCTCCCGCGCAAGTGGCATCGTTGCGGCCAGGACCGACAGCGAAGTGGACGTACTGTCGAGGTTAGCACGTTTCTGACAAGATCCAAAGGGCGTCTTACGTGGTGCAGCCAAAGCCCCTTGTCGATGTTCGCGTTGGCCCCATCCGGGAACTCCAGCCCGGCGTTCATGCCGACAATGACACACTCATCGCACGGCTTCGGCGCCTCCTTATCCGGATAATTGAACAGCGTGCCACTGTGCCCCGACAAGGCGTGCGTAACGTTGGAACCCGGAATCTTATAGGGTCCATATCGGATCTTCACCGTCTGCGCGCCCTCGATCCGCGGCTCGAGAACCTGCTTCGCTGCCGCGGCCCCAGCCGGTGCCGGAACTTTCCCAAACCCAGCCGCTATATTCCATCCTGTCAGTTTCACCTCCCCGCGACGATGTTCGAACGCTACGCACGATTGAGCATCCCCGAAATCATCCCCCCCAACCCCTGGCGCTTCTCCAGATCTTCCTGCACCGCTCGCGGAAGATACTGTGGGTCGACGGGATGGCCCATGTAGGACGGCAGCGCCGCCGCGCTGGCCGAGCCGGCGGCCGCGAGCAAAAGAGCGAGGTTCTTCATCGTTGCGAACGGATGCTATCGCTCTACGACGGCGGAATGAAAGAAAAGAAGACTTGAGGTCACGAAGGAGCGAACGACTGGAGTGTGGGAAGAAGAAGCGAATGGGCCACCATGCAAAGTGAGGTTCGTGTGCTTTATACCAACCACACGTCGCTATAATTCTAGTTGGTTCAATTAACGGAATACAATGCCAAGAGGACGATCGGCGAATTCCTCCACAGCGCCACGGCGGATTGCATTTGCTGAATCGTCAGGCTGTCTGGATGGAGATCATGAGCCACAACCCTAATTTGCAGAGGCATGGATATCGGAAGAGCTTGCTGCATTCACTACTACTTCTCTCGGTCGCCCGGCCGATGATCTCTGCGAAACGACGACCCAGCAAGCAATCATTGCTCGGCAGCGCTGCGGTTGGTGGACCAAGTTCGCAGATATTAACGCGGTGGCATCTCCCATCGACGAGCCAGCATGCTGCAATATGCCGCTGGCCACATTTCGCTATATGTGGTGATGGATGTAGGAAGCAACTTCTCTGGAAACCAATGTAGATTAATTACCAGATTGCCTAGAATTGGCCGGACTAGGTTTCGTCGCTTAATGTAGCGGAAACTTCACCCCATGAAAACTCTCACGTGTAATCACGCTGGTCTGGAGAAGATGCATCAAGTACTGGGGTACCTCTGATATATACATCTGCCAAGCTCTGAGATTAATTGCTTAAACACACCTTGGAATGCGGAGGATCTACTTGATGATGCGCACTAAGGAGCGATCTCCCTACAAAACATTGGGTCAGAACCGTCAGATCAGTTCAGTTCTGTCCGTTCGCGCAGGCATCGGAACCTTAACCGACCTTAACCAGAGAGCAGGTCAGTGGAAATCGACAACGAACCGGTTTTGCAGAACATGCAAGAAAGCATTTTTGGTAGAGAGTAAATAGTTGAAACGTTTCATGGCTCGCCGGATAAACAACACGCTGTTTCGCATGTGATACTATTTAGTGCGCGACTCGCCCTAATCCAAGGCCCTAAGATCGAAATCCATCCTGACCAACCCCGCCTATAGGAACTCGTGGGTCGGAGTGCATGAGAGGGATCATCCATCTCATCGGCCACGCCGCCTAACAAATGGCGGCGCTGGATCTCTCGTCGAAGCATGCAAGCCCTAAGATATCTGGCGGCAAGAAAGTCGATTGGATATGCCATGAGGGGCGTTCCGGTAGTTAGACGACGAAGAATCGAAAGGCATGGTGGTCAGTGGGAGATTGAACCGGGTGAACGTATATTCGTCAATCTAATTCGAAACGGAGAGAAACAAGCTTATTTCTTTGACGACACACATCGGGGCCGTCATCCAATGGCATACCCCTCTCAAACGTCGCCGCATCATAGAAACAAGGGATTCATTCAATAGGTACGGATACTATACGGAATACGACGACGCCCGACGAACCAAAATAGTTCATCTGACGATCTTCATCTGCCCCGACCAAGGAGACGGGTGAGTAGATTATAACCTGAAGGGACAAGAGACATTGGCAAACCCCTCCGCATGGACTTCGTCATGTCCTCATATCCATCTTCATCAACCAGCCATGCGTCGTGACGATGGGGGATCTACCGAGCCGTGCGCCGGCGCGGAGCTGAAAATCAAAGAGCGAAGATGACGTGAAGCGAATCCAAGCCTGATAGAAGAATCAATGAGATGGGATCCCGCAGCTGTGCCATATCGCCCATAATACTCAGCAAGGACGACCATCGGATCTATTCCCGCCCCACGACCCTCCGCTCAAAGTCCTCCGCCAACCTCATCCCTTCCACCACCTCCAATCCCCTTCCAAGCCCTACCCGACTCTGATCCTCCCACCATTTTACCCCGCTCTCCTCCCTCCTCTTCCTCCCTTCATCCTCCGTATCCGTATCCGCCAGGCCCGCCCACTCCCCATCTCCGCCCAACACAACCACGATCTGTCCGACCCACTTCCCCAACTTCTCGACGGTATCCCCGTCCGCGCCGGCGAGGCCCTCGGTCAGATACACGACGTCAGGGGCGAGGTGGCGCAGCATGTGAAGGTGGCCGGCCGGAGAGGCGAAGGGCATGACGCAGGTTGGGGCGTCGACGAGGCGGTCGGCGTGGGCGCGGAGGATGTTGTAGCGGGAAGCACTGGCGGAGAGGTCGGTGGCGGAGAGGGCGGGGGTGAGTGGTTGGAGTTCGGAGGCGGGAGTGATGGCGGGGGTGGAGATGGCGGAGTAGGAGGACGCGAGGGAGGCGGGTTGGGTGGGTGGGGAGGAGAGGTGGGGAGCGTAGATGAGGATGAGGAGGTTGACGGAATCATGGTCAACGGAGTTGAGGTGGGAGAGGAGGGACTGGAGAGGTATTAGTAGTTGTTAGGGGTTTGAGAAGGAATACATACCGCTTGCTCAGAATAGCTTCCTTCTTCCTCTTCCAAAGAACCCGCTTCGGCACTCACGACAATCGCAACCGTCCGCCTTTTGATATTCCGCTTTCTCGGATCCGCCTCTTTCATCGAACCTTCCGTTCCAGCACCATCTCCCCTCCTCCCCACCTCCTCCTCCCACCTCTCATGATCCACATAATCGCTATCCTTCCCCTCCTCGCGTATCGCCCCCAACGCCCCACCCACCATCGCCCCCGCCGCCGCCATCCCGGCCTGCACCCGCTTCCCCGCCGCATCGATCATCTGCTGCGGACTTGGCGTCCTCTTCATTGCCCCCGCCATCCTCGCCATCAACGTCTCCTCCCCAGGCACCCCAGACCCAAACCCCTCTCCCGACCCAATCACCCCCATCTGCGGTCCCCGCTCGTCCATCGTAACATCGTATCCCGGCGGCGGCGGGTCCGCGCGTCGCTTCCCCTTCCCCGGCCGCGCGGACCCCTGCCCTTCGCCGTAGCTGAGGCTGCTGGTGTCTGGGTCGTCGTCGCTGTCGGAGTCGTCGGCGGCACTGCGCTCGCGCCAGATCCAGGTCGCGATGCCGGCGGTGGCGATGGAGCCGATGAGGAAGAGGGGGACCCAGTGGCCGAGGAGGGAGTGGCGTTCGCGGGAGCGGGCGCGCTGGGACATGGTTGGGGAGCGACCAGGCTGGTTCGTGGCGGGTTCGTTAATGAGAATCGTCGCGTGGGTGACGCGAAGCGTTGGATTATGTATGCGCGCTGATCGTGGCGGGGGATATGTACATGGCGCAATTCGAATGACGGGTTGAGATCACGATTGTAAGACTCCGGTAGGAAATAGCGAGAAGTGGGAGGGTATGAACTGGCTTATTGATAACTTTTCATCGGTGGCTGGGACGACCTAGGGATGTATGAGGGTCCAGTTCTGTTGATGCCGAGGAGGAACGGCTTTTGGTGGAGGCTGGTGACGGGACAAGGGGGGGACAAGGGGCGGGCAATTGCCGACAGGGGGACATGATCGACGGAGTAAACAGTCCGTAGTTGTGAAAGGAGATCTCTTAGTTACCATGCCTTCTTCATATCTGGATTCTGGCATCTCCTGGTATTAATTCTTCTACCAATGGAGTTGTATTTCAACGGGATGAAATGGCGGGTTGGAATCCGTGGATGCGATATATCTCTTCATCGCCGCCAATGCTGCAGAGCCACGTGCATCGCATGGAGACATACAGCACTGCCACTACATAAGTACTTACTGGCAGCATTGCTTCTTCAATAAACCACATTCATTGCTAGGCAGTATACGATTCATTGAGTTGCGGCTGACGTTTTGTGTCTCCTTCGTTGCCATCTCGTCGGTTTCCTTCCTTGTACCACATCCAACCATGCGCCTTGTGACGCAGTCCGCGGCTGTTGATATTGAGTTCAAAGTTATCGAATACTTCGGCAATGACATTCCATGTTACGCTATCCTCTCACACACATGAGCCCAGAGGAGGTGACGTTCAAAGAGCTACGGAAAGGAACCGGCACGAGAAAAGACGGCTATCGAAAGATTAAATTCTGCGAAGCGCGAGCGATTGGCCATGGATTAGAGTATTCCTGGGTCGATACCTGCTGCATCGATAAATCAAGCAGCGCGGAACTCTCGGAAGCTATTAACTCGATGTTTCGTTGGTACCGGGATGCGGCGAAGTGTTATGTATACCTCTCCGATGTGAATGCACTCAGAGGTGAGGTAACCGACCAGTTGTCATGGGAGCCGGCCTTTCGCAAGAGTAGATGGTTCAAACGAGGCTGGACGCTTCAAGAGCTTCTTGCCCCGCGATCGGTAGAATTCTATTCGGTCGAGGGGACGCGACTGGGCGATAAAGAGTCGTTGCAGAGCCAGATTCATGAGATTACCGGAATCCCTATTCGAGTTCTTCAGGGATACCCACTGTCGATATACACCGTTGATGAGCGAATACTGTGGGCAAAACACCGCGAGGTCCTGCGCGAAGAAGACGCAGCGTACTCTCTTCTCGGTCTTTTTGACATCCACATGCCTCTGATTTACGGTGAAGGGCGGCAGAAAGCCCTGCATCGGCTACATAAGGGGATCCACGAGATGCAAGGAAAGTCTAGCGGCTGTGACCTAGATGACGTACCACTGACAACCCCAGATCAAGAGAAAATAGATCCCTGGCTATCTGAAGTCGCGCGGGTGATGTACGACTACGTGCCAGCTCTATCCGTCAAGAACATCTATTTATCGGCCAAGCAAGGGGACCTGGTAGCGATTATTTCCAAGCTGGATCAGTCGGGGAATCCGGTGGATTGGTGGACTTGCAGAACGATCGAAGGTCGGAGGGGATGGTTACCGTACAACTATCTTCGAATTCTCAACAAGCCCCCCGCTGCAGTAAAATCCTAGCGGTAAGGATGGAACACTGAAAACGGGACCCCAGAATCTAAGCTGATCACAGTTGCACGACGGCTCCGAGGCTTCGGTAAGGTCAAGTCAACGATGTTCTTGGCTGCAGTACTAACTAACCTATCTCAAGAAAGTGCCCGGCTTATCCCAATAGCAGGCTGTCGACTCTCACACGATCTCCTTCACTACCTCGCTCAACTGTGGCACCCATTGCACCTTATCCTTCGCATACACCTCCATGATCGGTGCCCTCGCATCTAACCACTTCGCATCGTCGATCGTCCCCACCTTCACGAGGACAACCCCCGGAATCTTCTCCGCCTCGGAGAACAGATGGTGCCCGCACTCCGCGCAGAAGTTCACCGTGACGGTGCCCCCCGAGTCGCCTTTGCGCTGCCATTGCTTCGGGGTGCCGGCTAATTTGAACTGGGCCTGCGGGACGCCGAGGACGATGCTGTGGGTGCTGCCAGAGAGGCGGCGGCAGGGGAGGCAGTGGCATGCGGCCTGGTGGGGTTAGTGGTGATGGGAAAGGAAGGTGGGAAGAGGAGAGGAGTTTGGGGACACGCTTGGATGGAGGGGTACATACGGATTTCATGGCGGATTCATCTCCGTCGATTGTGTAGGTGACGTTCCTACATCCACAAGCTCCGGTAACCATCTTGGCGCGTTTGGAAGGGTAGAATATGGCTTTATAGAAGGTAAGCTGTCAAGAATGACGAATGAAAGGCCCCGAGCTTCTTAATGGGAGCTGGTATAATAATTGCTTTGGTATGATCTCGAACTCCAATCTGATCCTGGGGATGCGCTTCCCGATATAAATATTTCGTTTCTCGTGACCATTCTCCGCACCCTTAGCCTCCGCCCCGCTTTAATCGCCCGAAATCCTACGTAGTACGCATTCTCACCAGTTCGACGCGACGGCGAGTCCACCGCACGGTGGATAGGAGGAGATAGTCTGGTCAGCTAAGTCCGGTCGATCGGGTGCGTTACCGTTATCGCATTCGGGTGGTCGAATGCTCGAGTAGCCACAATTACCGGTAGACTGCCGACCCCGCTACTAGTGGCCGATACTGACTCGAAGTTTTTGGATATGGGAAATGTGGCGTTGTATAGTTATTCGTAATTCTCGACTCATGGACTTTGTAGGGAAAGAGAAATATCTTAAGGATGATGAGCGGAATTTTTGCAAGGCTACATCGTGACATGGTGTATCCATAGAGGAAGGGATTGAACGATGTTCCGTAGCATGGCGACGTATTCCTAATTATCAATTACGGTGAGTGATCATTAATAAGGAAGTTGTAGAGTAGTGGAAGGCCTTGATTTTCATATACTCTTTTAAACAATCTGACGGCAGCTTGACCTCCGTTTTGGGCGGTTTGTGACACCGTTTTGGGGGTAATTTGGTTCCCAAATCTAGGACCCAAGTACTCAGGATCCCAAAACAAGGCACTCTATCTTGATTGGCCAGCCGTTTAACAAAACTCGTAGGGAGTTGACGAGTGCGTAGACTGTAATTAAAGGCAGAGGACTTAATGATAATGTGAGAAGTACAATGGCCCATGATCTTCAAACGCAGTGGAATCCCTTACCAGCAGTTGAGTCCCCAATACCATCATATATCTGCTTCTTTGGATATGGGCACAGTGGGCGTTTGATGACGGGCGAAGTTGACACACTGGTGGCGGCCACTGTTTCTGGAGCAATTCCGTTCTCCACCCATTCTCTCAGGGCGTCAAATGTGGTGTCGGGATATGCGCCAGAGCCGCCAAAACAGTGACCTAAACCAGGTGCAAGAAATAGACGATAATAGTCCTGAACGTTGGGGTCGACAGCCGCAATCCGATCATAGTAATCCTCACTCTCACGTGTCGGTATGACACTGTCGGACTAATGAACAATAAATCAGCCTTGCCTCTTTTCGGTTCATAGGGAAACGTATCGTTCCATGACATCCAACGAGCTTACCACCTCTCTTACTAAAACTCTGAAAGGTCTGGATCTGCCGTGCCGATCATGGAGTCATATACTTGCTTAGAAGTATGTGCAATGCGACCGTACTCTTCGTGGGTAAGAAACCTTGTGGTCGCGGTTGGACTTCGCTGAATGAAGAGCTTGACCCAGTTTGTACCGAGCTCCAATTCATTGGGTGTGCAAGTTCTGTTGGAAGTGCACGTGGTAGAAGCGATTCCCCGTTGGATTGTTGAATCGGTCAATTGGGCGTCTTTGCCTACACCAAACCAAATACTCGAATTATCGACTCGTTTAGCGCCAGTCCACTGGTGCAAGTTAGCAATGAGAGTCACGGAATGCAACTGACAACAACAGAGAATGAAGAATCGGAGGGCCATTGGATATCCAAAAAGGGCAAAGACTTACAGCTCCTTGCACTATAGTCGCTGCTACGGCTGAAATGCGCCATTCGTGCCAAAATTGGTGCAGTTGATGACCTTGCCAACAAGACTTGTAGGGTCGAATGTGCAGGTCTCGGGGTTCGTAATGACTCCATCTATCACACCATCCTCTCCATCACAGGAGGCGATTGCAGCTCCAGTCAATGCCTCAATTTCGCACGAAGGTGGATACTGGCCATGTAGATCCATAAGAAAAGCTGGCCATAGAAACGAGACGAAAAACTCGGCCCAATTGATTGCCGGTGCGCTAGCAGCAATACCATCATAGGCATCTGGGTAACGTTGGGCAAGCATTAGACCCTGGCGGCCGCCCTGAGAACAGCCACTGAAGTATGAATATGCAGGAAGCTGACCATAGAAGGACTTCACGGTGCTTTTCGCTACGACGGAAACATCGTTGAGCGAGACAGACGCCAAGTTTTGGAGCAGATGGAGGTTGGGATTTCCTTCGCACAGGAGTCCCCAATTGGTGGGATCAACATCAGAACCTAAGCCTGCATCAGTCCCGACAGTCGCGTAGCCTTCGCCAACGGCCACTGCCATGCCGAATAACCCAACATAATGAAGACCGGCCTGTCAACCAGCTCCTCCAATGGCTTGTGGTCTGCCATTCCAGGTGTCAGATGGCATCCAAACCTGGATGTAGATCGTGTCATTCACGCCAGGATGGGTGTACGAAGCGGTGACGTTGCAGAAGTCAACATTCTCCACATTGACGCCGCCATGATTGGCATAGAGCCCAATATGGACATTATTTGTATAGTTTGACACGAAGTTGGCATCTAGAGACAAGAATTCTGCGCCAAAGAGAGTGGGATATGGTATCAAAGAGGCCGAGCACGCATCGGCCGAGATAGATCCGTTGAACAGCGACGGGATCATGACTACGTGCGTAGAGAACCAAGTAGATAATGACAGGTGTTCCCGGGTGATAGTTAAGGATGGAAAAGTGTGAGAACATTAAGACAGGCCAACCGCCAACCTGTGATGAACGGACACTATATATATTGGCATGTGCCATACCAGAGCATGATACCAGATTTATCTATCCACTGAACCAGAAAACAAAATCTTGATCCTCGGCCTTATTTCCGCTAGCTGTGTTATTGAATTTGGTAGAGGAATGCATACGTCGTTGACGATGCTAATTTCCTCATGTTGGCCCAGGTTCCGCGTTAACTAGCTCTTCGTGTTCTACTATGTCCCCACTTGTCCGTATTAAAAGGGGTCTGATTCGTACCCTCTTTACGCCAAGCAGGAAAGGACCAATCAAAAGATCTTGTATCCTCATTTTGAATACGCGCATTTGAGAGCAAATATAATGATCTCCTCAGCGTGCATCCTCAACTGTTTGTTCCAGTGGGTCAAACTTTGAAGTATATTCCCTGAACTTTTTAAGCATGCCGGGCCTTTCTATTCAAATACCTTATCAAAGTGGAACTTGAGCATTTTATCGGTCGATACACGCGCGGTAAATCACAGTGAAAATGTAGGCCAGGGGAGAAGACGGTACATACATGTAGCGACCTAACTGTCGTAGACTAGGCCGTCAGCTATGGCCTAAGGCTATAGGCTCTATTAATAATCCTGCTATGAGCCTCGTATGTAAATTATATTAACTTAGGAGGACTAAGTTAGGGCAGGAGACCACATATAGACACAGAATTTGCTAGATGTCGAAAAATCATCTGACTTTCAACCATATTAAGTATATTCCAGTGCGACAATTGACTTCCCGACTCACCACACTTTGGAGTCCTTTCCACGTGCTCGACACCTCAGATCCAATGAAGTCCTAATGCCTACAGAGCCAAAGACACAGGCGCGGCGGTCACATAGAAAGTCACGGAAGTTGTTTAGGAGGGGTACAAACTCCGTCTTAGAGTTTGGACTAGGGCCAGGCCGAAGGCATCGTGTTGCTTTTACTCCTGAAGAGGATTCCCTGCTGGTACGTCTGGTGCGGGAGTATGAAGAGGAATAGACCACGATCACGGAGGAAATCAGGCGTAGGGGTCCGGTTTAGCATCGCACCCTCCTTACGTTAAGGAATCGCTTCCGTCTGCCGGCCTCTCAAGGCGAAGCCGTCGCCGGATAGCATTCAGTAGTTCCGTAACTTACACGAATCATCTCCCTTGCCAGTTCATAGTGTTTGAGATGTCACTAACATCCACAGATTAGGGGCAAATAGATCCCTAGCCATTCAAGGTTACGCGGGGGATGTACGACTACGTGCCCCCTGCATCCGTCAAGAATTTCGAGTTATCGGTCAAGAAAGGGGACCCTGGTGGCGATTATTTCGGAACTAGATCAGTCGGGAGCCCGAGGTGGTTGGTGGACTTGCAGAACGATCGATGGTCAGATGGGATACTTTACCGTACATCTCCGCATTATTATCAAGGTTGCAGTAGAAGTAGAATCCTAGCGGCAGGGACTCGGCACTCGAGACGGGCCCCGGGTTTCCAAACACTGGTCAGAGTTGCATGACGGCCCCGAAGCGTCGGAGAGGTCAGATCGATGATTTTCTTGGCTGCAGTACTGACTAGTCTATTTCACGATTAAAATCTCCTGGCTATTGCCATACCAGGCTGTCAAAGTTGAACGTGGAGTCTGACAACCTCCGAGCACTAAGGGCATCTCCTATCGCTTCCCAAACCAGCGACTGTTCACTCACACCACCTTTTTCACCACCTCGCTCAACTGCGGCACCCACTGCACCTTATCCTTCGCATACACCTCCATGAACGGTGCCCTCGCATCCAACCACTTCGCATCGTCGATAGACCCCGCCACCACGAGGACCAACCCCGGAATATTCTCCGCCTCGGAGAACAAATGGTGCCCGCACTCCGCGCAGAAGTTCACCGTGACGGTGCCCCCCGAGTCGCCTTTGCGCTGCCATTGCTTCGGGGTACCGGTGACTTTGAATTGGGCCTGCGGGATGCCTAGCATGGTGGTGTGCGTGCTGCCGGAGAGGCGGCGGCAGGATAGGCAGTGGCATGCGCCCTGGTGAGGTTATTGGTGATGGGAAAGGAAGGTGGAAAGAAGAGGTGGGGTTTGGGGATACGCTTGGATAGAGGGGGACATACGGGTTTCATGGCGGATTCATCTCCGTCGATTGTGTAGGTGACGTTCCTACATCCACAAGCTCCGGTAACCATCTTGGCGCGTTTGGAAGGGTATAGTACGGCTTTATAGAAGGTAAGCTATCAAGGATGACGAATGAAAGGCTCCGGGATTTTCAATGGGAGCTCGTATAATAATTGCTTTAGTATGATCTCAAACTCCGATCTGTTCTGGGGCTGCAGTTCCTGATATAAATGCACAGTTTCCAGTGATCAGCATGCCATTCTCTGCACATCTCAGCCTCCGCCCCCCTTTTTAATCGCCCGAAATCTTATGCATTCTTACCAATTCGACGCGACGGCGAGTCCGCTCGCGGTGGATCGCAGGAGATACATGAACTCCATGAAGTTAAGTCCGGTCGATCGGGTGTTCAAGTGCTCGAGTAGCCACAATTATCGGGAGACAGTCAATCCCGCTGCTAGTGGCCGATGCTAACTCGAACCTTGTGAAGATGGGAAATTCGGCATCGCGTATTCGTAAGTATCGACATATGAACTCTGAGGAAAGAGAAATGTCTTAAGGACGATGGTTGTAATTCTTGCCGGGCTGCATCGTGATACGGTGTAGAGGTAGGGATTGAACGATATTCCGTAGCGTGGTTAGTGTACACATTCCTAATTGTCAGCGAGGTTAAGTAATCACTAATCAGCAAATGACACGGTCTGGATGTGGAAGATCTGCGTCCTGACTCCTGAGATTACCAAGTTCCATTAACCTAAACTAAAGAGAGAGAGAAGGAAGAAATCTCCTGGCGCCTTCGTGCGCGAGAGAGCGACTCTCCCCTCTGCCACCCTATGATAATGCTGTGTCACCATGTTTGCTTTTCTGATAATCCACATGCAATCCACCAGCCACATCTCTGTGGCAATCAGCTGCAACCCAGCTGCCCCCATGCCCATGACAGCAAGTTCTAATTAAGGCCTTGATTTTCATTATACTTGTTTAAGAAGAATAACCTCAGAAAGCATTATGAGAAGAAACGAATTAACGAAGTTACTTTCATACATATATCTTAGGTGCTTACTACAATTCATACGACGTCAGCGGCGTTGGTGGGAGACATACAGCATGGCGTAGGAGGGCAAAATTCGGGAATCTTTATTGACATTGGAATTTGCACCATTTTCAATCCTTTGTTACTATTAGAAATTAGAAGTGAACCTCTTGAATTGCCTAATAAGCGCAATATGTTAGAATCTTAGGATATCCCAACTTCATCCCCTATCACGACCTGCTTGATTCTCTACACGAATGACCACACTGGTTCCCCAGTATACTCATGCGTCCCCAACCCCTCCAACTCCACACAATCCGTCCGATTAAATGCGTCCGTCACCGCATACACACTCGTGACCTCCCCGTCCCACGGATTCGGACACGCCGCGAACCCTCCGCGCTCCTGGCCCTCGATCTGGAACGTCCAGTACCCCGATGGCGGTGAGCAGAAGTAGAACGCCGACCGCGGACAGGGGATGGGGTCCTGGCATTCCGGCAGGGGCAGCGCGGTCCACTTCCAACCTTCGCCGTTCGCGTAGGAGCCCGGCGGGATGTAGTGGGAGTGTTGCACGGTGATCTTCACCAGGCCGGTAGGGTCGACGTACATCTCCTGGCCGCCAGGGACGATGGAGTACTGGATAGGGTGAGTATATTAGAACGGGGACTGTAGGGGAACTTACGGGACTAGTACCGGCCCAGGCCGTCTCGGTTCCATTGGGGCAGTTCGATGGCGGGTCGATGGGGCAGTAGTCCCCGGTCTGGACGGTGAAGAGGTTCAAAGCACCGCCATAGTTTGCCTTGAGTGCGTTATATTGGCGGTCGCCGGGCTTGTAGGACGTCCAAGTCGCGAGATTTGGGCGCTCGCTGATCGGACAGTCCTGGGCTAACGTAGCCGGAAGGACATGGGCGATAGCGAGAAAAATGTTAACGATCGATCTCATCGTGACGGAAAGTAAAACGACGTGTTGTTTTGCTACAATCAAAATATTCTTGGATGACTTGACAGTGGATGTATGAAACCAAAAACTTTCAGAAGCGGAAACTTTAAGAAATGAGGAGCCCGGAATTATATATTAATTGTCTGGACATGCCGCCCTCCCAGGTATGCCCAGCGAACTCTCGAATTCTTTGCTGACAGCGAAGTAAACGGCTCAGCTTTGACGACTTTCGATCTCGTATTGTTTATTTCCCTCCGGTACTGGCGGGTCAATGATATTGGATTCTCGATGTAACCTCTGCTCGGTAACGTCATCGAGTTACGATCATCCCTAGCAGTTCAGCTGCTCTGGTGGGCGGGCCGTGGAACGTCCATCCCGACATCGATCCGGTTGGCCTAAACAAATCTATGGAGAGCAGGCTGCTATCGAAATATTCGATTAAAGACCAATAGGAATAGAGCATGTTTTAATACACCTGGATGGTGCGCGGGACTAAGCAGACAAATAGATGTCACTTGCAACGGTTGAAACACGGAGATATTAGACCGAGACTTGGCGTTTGGTGGAGAACCATTTCTAAGTTTAGCTATGCGATATTAGTGTCGATCCATTCCCCAACCACTGTCTCTGGAGCTCGAGAATGGAGCACCGTATGGTGGTGCAAATCATGAATTCGTATTCAATCTATTTACAATAGTCGCACCATCGAAAACAATGCTGGGATTGTGGTTTGTTGCTATACACCGTTGTATGACGGCAACCTCCTCATTTCGTGCCACCTGCGTAGGTTTGCGGTAGCATTCGAATGACCCTGATCCGATGACCTGCATGCGGAGTTCGTGATTTTGATGTATCCAAATCGTCCCTTCGGGCATCCCACCATCGGTCGGGCGAAACTTTGGTATGAACCACTGCCGGAAACTCCGAAGTTGTCTCAAAGTCTCGAAGGGGTAGTCTTCCCACACACATGGTTAAACCGTAAAGCCAATAGAAATCGACTTGCCCTCATCATAGTGAGTGTACAGTTGTTCCCCATCCATTTGCCACCGAAGTTGCTCGCTGTTTACTCCCATTTCCAAAGTCTCTCGGCCTCAAAGCAAGGAGCGGTGCTCCCGGTAGCCCGCTCGCTAATGCAACGACTAGTAATCAATACGCCGTGTCTCGTATTCCAAAATGAGAACTGTGCCAATACCCAAGTCGCTCACCTAACGACATCATCGGTTTGCAAACCCGCCTCGTCCTCGGCCTCGTCCGAATCGTATATTTCGTGGAACAAATTTCAAGGAAGACATGGACGTCGTGAGATCGGTCATGGCATCGTCTTTCACGTCATTATTATTGCCTTGATCAAAATCGTAGTCCTCGTTCATTTCATCCCCGTCAGCCTCGACCACGTCGGTGTCGGACTCATCGTTGTCCACCGCGCCCTTCTGGTTATCGCCCTGAGATTTCCGTGGAGATTTCGCGTTTGAAACAGATTGACCAGGGAGAATTGCGCGTTTGCCTTCGTTCTTGGCTGCGACGACTCGTTGGGAACCCGAGGGTGAGGTTTTAGCTTGCTGTTCGCCCAACTTGCGTCGCGTTACCCATTCCGGCTGGAGCATAGAATGTCGTCGATCAATACCATCGTTGACGATGAAGAAGTCATAGTTCTAGGCCAGAGGTTAGAGAAATTCTCAGCGCAGAACCGCATAAACGCCTTGCTTACCCTTGGGTATTGATGCTTATCAATGCAATGCAACCTTCTCTTCCACCATGTCTCAACGACCTTGTCGCATCCCTCTACGAAACATTGATACTGCTCGACATATTAGCCTGTAACCATCACCCGGACAATCCTAGCCACCCACAATTGACTCCCCTCTCTCCTTCCGCGCCTGATTAATCGGGTTATGATTCTCCGCAATATGTAACTCCAAATACCTATCGCTAGGAAGGTTCTTCATGCACTCCGCACACCGATGCCTGTGTGCCTGGGTGTAATGTAACTCATACTCCTCGTACGTCTGGAAGGTGAGCGGTCGGTGTGGTGGCAGGAAACACTTCATTGCATGCTGTCGATTGGGAGCGGGCGACTCGGATCGCGATCGTGTGAGCTGGGAATATTTCGCGGTGTGCGAGTCGGAGAGCTGGGATAGGGCTGGGGAGACAGCTCGGAGCTCGATACGCGCGGATGCAGATCTCGGGGAGGAGGGCGGTGTAAGCGATCGGAATCTCTTGCGGCTCGAGGTTTGCGATGTCGGCATAGGCGCCGGAGTACCGTTCGGTCGGTTCTGATCTACCTTTGGCCCTCCCTTTACCATGCAGATTAACTGTTCAGGCTCGTCCTCGCGTCTAGGCGCGTGCATATCGTCAAAACTTGGGAATATCGATTCGTGATGAGCAGGGAAGTCGGCTTAGTCAGCAGCCCACTTTCAACATCACTTCATCGATTCCCTTGAATGTTCACCGAAATACATCTGAGCTTGGAGTGAAATGTGTTGTGATTTCGTCTAGGAGCTAGTTGATTGAAGCTCGACCAGACTAGAAAATAAATACAGAGAGTAAATACCACTACCACTCGGCCTTACATGATGTCAGTGTCCCCCAAGTCCCTTTGAGCGGTTGTTTGACGGCCGGCTCAATCTGACTACTTCCCAGTCAACACCTTTCTTCAACACCTTTCCTCGTACAAGACTGAGCTCTAAAGCTGCCCATCAAGCTGCCCAAACACTTCCGAACGCCACCCCATGATCCGATTGGCCGTTACAAGACTAAGCTCTGAATCTTCTCGTCAGGCTGTTCAAACCACTTTCGAACGCCACCTCATAGTTAGATTGAACTTGGCCCGAGACTAAGCTCTGAGACTGAGCTCTGGAATCACAAGTGAGACTGCTCCAACAAAGATCCAGATCCTGGCAACTGACGAATGACTTGAGATATGGCTCTCACCGCGCCAAAGATCTCATCTTCATCACCCATCCAATTCTCCATCCCGCTTCCGCACGCTCCCCAGACCCGCATCCATGTCCACCTCACCATCCTCCAAACCTCTGTCATGGCCTTCCTCACCACGACCGGAGAATCCACGACACGAGCCCTCTCCTCCATGGGTTCGTTCGTGTACTCATTGCCGAATGTAAGCAAGTTAGTTTCCGTTTCTGTCAATGTTCATGAGATGCCAGAGCAGACTTACCGCTGGGTGGGTCTAGCCGACGCTTGGCCCCCTTCGTGATGGCCAGGCGCCAGCCAGAAGCTGTCCCGAATCCAACCTTCTGTCCCTTCGCTGCCATAGCAGCCCAACCCAATGCTCCTCCGTTTTCCCATCCCACTACCCGTAGCAGTCCGACCTGGTGCTCCTCCTTTTTCCCACGCCCCCTTCTTTTGGAGGCTTCTTCACCCCTTCATTCCCTCACCTGCCCTACCACGCCTCTTCTATTTGGAGGCTTCTCCCCTTTTCAATTCCTCCTCTGCCCGACCCCGCCCCTTCTTTGGAGGCATTTCTTCCTTTCTTTTTCTTTTTTTTTTGTTTTTGTTTTTGTTTTAGTTCTAAAGAGCGATGGTTAGCATGGCCAAGCAATTGAGGAGCAAGGACTACCTACTATGGTTTTGGTCTCAACAAAGCCTGCCACGTATGTGGCGCGGTTGAGACCGGACTGTCGGGCCACTGATGCCAAGGAGTTTGCAAAGTTGATATGAAGTTTCTGAGGCCTGTGTGCTCGACAATCTGCTATGGTTTTTGACGAGAGCAATGAATGAGGACAGCTGCTTTTGGCAGCTCTATTTTGCGGGTTTCCCGCATCATTGAGATGTTTGAAATGATTGATGCCTATGTCCGGTTGACAGTCGACGCTCGGATGGAGTGAATGTGTCGGAACTTACTACTTTTGATAAAATGATCCAACTATTTTTGGTTTGAAGTTCAACAGCAAGAAGAACGTGTCGCTGACGATTTGATTGAAAACAGCGCGACCATCCGACCGAACAACCGATTAGCACACCCCTTTACATCGATGCCGGCACGGTTGACTTCGCATCCCGTCTCGCAAAAGCTTTGGCGCGGAGAGTTGGAAAGCCAGTGTATGTTGGTAGCTCAGTAAGCTTCTCGTCGGCAGGACGAGGCGGCGACGTGGAAGAAGAAATGGAGGGCTTCCGGGCGGCGGTGGATGCAATTGCCCGCGTGGTCACTACGCGAGAAGAATGAATTGCTTGAAATGATGGTGGACCTGGAAGGATCCGAAGTTGAAAACTTGATGAAGAGACGAATGAAACGCTCCTCATGTGTCTGATCAACCGAATCGAAACGATATATTGTTCGTTTGTGAGTGTTGCTCGCTCGTATGGAGACGACTCGGGAAGCTGAATAGCTTGATGATCCGACTTGAAGACCCGATGAGTGGTCACATAAAATGCTCACCCTGTGTCTGATCGCTTGATGACATAGTTTAGTTGACTGTGTCGTGGACGTGGAAATTGCTCGTATGGTCACGACATGCGGAGCAGAATTGAAGATTTGCTTAAGAATTTTATCGATCTAGAAGAATCCGAACTTGAAGATTTGATGAGTGGTCACACAACTCATTATATGTCTGATTGCCCGAGACGTGGTTTATTTATCGTCGATGTGGCGATCGGTTGCTAGGCGACGAATTGTCGGGGCACGACTGAAGATTTGATTAGTGGTCACAAAACATCTCATCCTCTGTCTGATCACCCGAAACCGTGGATTGCCTGTCTATCGGTGTGGCGATTGCTCGCATGATCACAGCTGCGAAGCGTTTTGTGTTTGAAATATGGCGGATCCCGAAGGATCCGAATTCAAAGGTTCGAAGAGTGGAGGCTGTTCTTCGCGTTATGTGAGCCTTGGCGGATTTGCATCGGGGTGGACGCGCGGAAAAAAGGCACTGTACGAGGCCGCGAATCTGAAGATAAGACGCTGTCCCTGATCCCACACGGCCTGTTTCACGAAGTTTCGGGGTTCCGTAACGACATCATCGTGTTGGTCCTCTGCGTATTGGGCGCGGGCGCGGGCGCGGGCGCTTAACTCAGATCAACTGCTACTCATGAATCTTCTTATCTTTGGTGGCCGACGTGCTCTGGAGCCCGCAGAGACTCGCTTTCGCCGGATCCAGATCGCAGAGATGATCCTCGAGATGGCCGACTGCCTTCCAGTGAATCCAGCGACAGGCCTTTGATGATAGGTCCTGCGCGGCACGGCGGCTGTCGTGAGATTGCCCGGCCCAGTCTTCGCTTTCCGTCAATTCGCCACTTTTCCTGTAAATAAAGTTGGCCAGGCGTTGGAATTGAAGCCCGAGGGCCAGCTGGACGAAATTGATGCAGGAAAGGAAGAATTACAAACAACGAGGTATCCAGTTCAGGAGGAACCGGGGAGAAATAATGGCTTTGGCTGCCAGGATGATCACTATGTCGAAGGTTCTATCGCCGGTGAAGGCGATAGCGTACTGGACATTCGGCTGCGTCAGGAAACACTCAGTTTTACGGAGCATTTTCTTCGCGGCGATATCGAACCTTTCGAATTGCTCGAGGGCATATCCCACTACGACCACAAGGGCTTTGTCGTAGTCCGAGCGAAAGCAGCAGCGCAAAATTGCCATGCTTGTGCGACCCAGCATGAAAGCGATTACCGTGACAGTCATCCATCCGAGTGGGGCAAGGGAGACACTGGAAGGCAGATAGCCGACCAGCTCGGGGACTTCTTCCAGGAATATCCTATTTCTGAGCCCCTCGATGGCAGACAATACCCCGTTCCTGCTCCATGCTGAGAAAAGATCCCCGACGTTGATCCAGCACTTCTTGAGTGCACCATACCACGAGGAGGAGTCCAGAACCAGTCTCAGCACTTTCGTTACGGTCGAGTTCGAGAGCCACGCGGGGTTCTTGAAGGCCGAGACTCAAGGCGACGCAAAGACGGAATCACAAACGCAGCAGAGTACTGGTCGCGATCCATCGAGAGGAAAGTAGGCCGAAGCCATGCCAGTGCGCTGCCAGGGGTCCCAACCAGCCGCTCGGGGATCTGGTCGTACAGTGCCGAGAAGCCATTCGCTTGCACCGCTAAGGACGATCATTGAGCGGGCACCTGGCTTACGATATCCGGAGTGGGTACCTGTGACAGAAGTCAGTAGATGCTCAGTCATTGTGAGCCATAAGGCAATCCCCAGAAAAAGCAAGGAAAAGGAAAGCGCATGCAAAGGCACCCTCTGCTTGAAGCACCTTTATGGCACCATGCCCCTGAAGTCAAGCAGAGTGAATAGTGTGCAGTGTGTGAGTGAACTGGGATGTGTGTCTTAAGCAAAAGCATCTAACCAAAGCAAAATAATGAGACGGGGGTGGCTGGTGTGCGCCCAACTTTCAAGACATGTGACCCACATCACCATGACTCGAGAAAACTAAAGACTTCAAGACTCGAGACTCAAGGTTGAAGGCAAGGCCAGGCTTCCCCAGAGCCCGGAACCACAGAGCGCGAAGCCACGACCAGCGGCCGGGTACGTAATCGCACCCGTGGGGTGCCGTGGGCTGGGCGGTCGGGCGAGGCGGATCGAGACTCGGCACGAAGTCAGACTCGAAAGACGACGACGGAACCGGCGAGGCTGTGGCGCCAGGAAGGGCGACGACGGGAGAAATGGACAGACCATAAGCCCATGGGCTTATAATCTTTGTGACATTCTATGGGAGTGACTCAGGGATGCTGAGCCGAAGCCGACACACAGCAGGACGATCGAGAGCAAGTATAGCAACTTCATTGTGAAGTGCTAATATCCTTCGGAGGACGTGAGGTCGATCGCACTGGAGATGATAGGAGGGGGTGATGGATGCTATCTGAGTAACGGGGATGCTTTAAAGGCTGTACGGATATACAAAGATTGTAGTGAGGATTTAATATCGTTAGTCAATAACCTCAACGCAGTGGATGGCTGGGTGGATGGTTGATGGTTGGTGGATGAAATCAGTGTGTGCATGATATTGAAGGAAGAAAGTAGGAAGAGAAGGAAGGGAGGAAGAAAGCGGAAGAAGAAGGTCAAGCTAGACGAGAGCAGGCTGAAAATGATTGAGCTCGAAAAGCATCAACAACACAGTGCGTGGGCCTGAAAGTGAATGGGCCCGAAAATGAACGGATCATGTGGGTGGTAGTGTTGGGTATCGGTGAATTCACACGCTCCGCAAGCGTAGATATGGTGTGAGACTCAAGTTGCATTTTCGATATTCCCACAGGATAACAGAAGTTCCTCAATTCGAGGGATACGGGAATAATTTCAGTGGGATATTGCGGAAGACCTTTGAATCATGGTCCCCTGGGGCCTCTCTAGCAATGCCTTGAAGATTGAGTGGAAGTCTTCTTGCATAGGCGTGGACAGCACACAAAAACGTTGATAGATCTCAAAACACGGGTGTAAATAGGCTCCATTTGAAACAATTCTATGCTCGTAGACTACATGATAGAAGCACCCCACCGTGAACCGCCAGAAAAACGTTGATTGAATCAACAAACCCATCATATACCACGGTTGAACTCCACCGGTGTATCCTTCCCTATTCTCTCCGAAATCTCCTTCTCCAACTTGCCGGCCAATATCTGCTGCCTCTGCGGAAACGCACCCAGAGCCAACGGCAGCGCTCCCAGACTCGTCCCTAAGATCAACCCCAGGTTCACCGGCAGCGCCAGCCCCGGCCTCCGCTTCATCCACTTTTGCTTCTGCAGTTGTACCAAGATCAGCGGCGGAATAACCATGATCGGGGTGGAGTTTAAAACACGACTCAGCGCCGTCTCGCCCACGGCTAGGAAGGCCGCGCGTTTGGATTTGCCGACCGGGCTGGCGACTACTCCGGCGTTCTTCTCTTCGGGGGAAAGGCAGGGGTAGACGTCGATTCCTTTTCGTAATTCGCTAGAGCGCATCAGGAAGACGTTGAGGGCACCGGCAGAGGCGACGGCGGCGAAGGGAACAAGGCGGGTGAGGATAAGTCGGGTGCCAGCTGAGAGAGAGCGGAGGCGAGGGACGAGAGAGTTGAGACCCACGGCCACGGAGCAACTGGCAGAGACGGCGAGGAAGTAGGACGTGATGATGCTCTGGGTTGATAATGGGGAAGACTTATTCGCGTTGGAGGAGTTGATGGCGACATTGAGGGATTGGTTGGTGATTTGCCAGCCGATTGTTCCAACAGTCTACAGGGGTTAGCTGAATAACTGTAGAAAGGGGAGCGAACATACTCCTAGTCCAGGGGTCAACATGCCCGCCGTGACAACCAGATTGGATATGACGAAGCAGCTCATTCGGAACGGCAACAAGACAGGTTGTCCCGTGTCAGGATGCAGTGTCGAGTCCACTATCTTCTTCGCCGCCCAAAACTCGGGGGTTGGGTCCTTCAACTCGCCCGTCTTGTAGGCGGTAATGATCTGCTTGGCATTCTCCAAACCGGCTGAAGAGACGAACAGTGTGCTGCAGGTATATACAGTTAGATATGTTCTTTTAACTAACATTCACCGCGACAGATATCTGGGACAAGAACCTGCCGGGCGAGTGGAAGAAGTCTTCGCAAATGCCAGTAGTCATACTCGCCCCAAGATATATTCAGGGCACAGAATTCTTACCTAGGATCTGATATATCGACAGCATGGCGCACCCGGCCCCAGTATGTAGTCAAGTCATATTGAGATTGTGGAGGGTCTCTCGTCCCTGGCAGAGCGGCCGACATGTCGATTTTCCTCCTTATGACCTCTCCTCTTGCTAAACAAATTGAGTGTTCACGGAGCAATTTGCGACGGTAACTGAAACGGCTTATCGAGGTATTCAAGAGTCAATTAACTCGGCAGATAAATTTCAGAAGTTTCTCTGAAGGAAAATGTCGGAATTTTACTGATCGATATGGTTTTCACGCTCTATTCCTTATCCTTTGACTCATTTTCTTGCGGTGAGAGGCAAACGGGCAGTTGAAGTTGAATCAAGCATTTTCGGCTATTCCGATTTCGGTGCCGTGACTCAAGATGTGGCGCTGCGCCACCTTTCTACCTACGGCGCCTCCTGCTGACCAGGTCTCACGAACTTGAACAACAACCGTAGCATCATCTCGGGCAGTACATAATTGAAGAGGCACTCAAATACTATACGACATGCCTGTTGTAGCAAATACAAGAGAGGTCTAACGTGGCCGCGGATCTTGTTGGTTGTGTATTGTCTACCTTATAACGTAACAAGGATTTTGTGCTTATCTCTGCGAGACCGGGTAAGAACTATTAGTATTACATATAAGAGCTAGGACACCGGTGGATAAAACCTGACCATTACGACCTAGAGCTGCAAGTCGTTCTGGATCGTTTCTCCCTCGAACATTAATGCGATATATTCGAGTACCGCGTTCCCTCCTCCCTCGGCCCCATTATCCATACTCGAACCCCAGTTATATCCCCTATCCCCGACCACTTCCACCCTCAACTCCCTTCCTCAGCCGAGCCATCACCATGTCGAACTTCTCTGCCGCAACCGCGGACCCCTCCTCTAAACTCCCGCTCATCAACTTCCTCCGCGGCTGGCCCCACCCGAGCCTTCTCCCACCGTCCCTCCTGCAGGCCTCTGCTTCAACCCTCCTCGCCAACCCCACCCGCTCGACCACCGCTCTCTGCTACGGACCCGATGAAGGGGACGTCGAAGTACGTCACGAGGTCGCCAAGTGGTTAACGGACTTCTACGGCGGCGTATATCAACCTGACCATCCTCCAGCGACAGGTGGCTCTGCAGCTACAGCGGAACCACCTGTCGATGTGAGCAGCTCAATTCCCCCCAACCCCGACGCGAGCATCCCATCCGACAGGATCCTCATCACTGGCGGCGCCTCCCAATCCCTCGCGAACATCCTCGCCGCATTCACCGACCCAACTATAACCCTCCGCATCTGGATCGTCGCCCCCGCCTACATGCTCGCGTTCCGCATCTTCGAAGACGCTGGCTTCGTCGGCCGCCTGCGCGCCGTCCCGGAAGGTAACGAAGGCATCGACATCGACTTCCTCGAGCACGAAATCCAAGCCGTCGAGGACGACGAGCGCCTCCGACGCGAGGAATCCACCTCGGGCGATAGCCAACTGCGTGAACAAGACAGACGACCCGGCCCGAGGAAACCCGGCCGCACGCACTACTACCGCCACCTCATCTACAGCGTTCCCACCTTCTCCAACCCCTCTTCCCGCACCATGTCCCTCCCCCGGCGCGAATCCCTCATCCGCCTCGCCCGACGCTATGACGCCCTCCTCGTCAGCGACGACGTCTACGATATGCTCTACTGGCCCGTTCTCCCACCCAACACTTCCCACCATTCCCCCACCATACCCGCCCGCGCCGTCCTCCCCCGCCTCACCGATATAGACCGCTTTCTCCCGCGCGCCTCGCCGCCCACGCACCCGTTCGGGCACGCGCTATCGAACGGGTCGTTTTCAAAGCTGCTGGGGCCGGGGTTGCGGACGGGGTGGGTGGAGGGGGCGAGCGCGGCGGTGACGGCGTTAGGGCGGGTCGGGGCGACACGGTCGGGGGGCGCGCCGTCGCATTTTACGGCGTGTGTGGTTGGGGAGGGTTTGAAGAGTGGGGAGACGGAGAGGCAGGTGAGGAGGTTAAGGAGGGAGTATGCGAGGCGGTGGAGGAGGTTGAGGGATGCGGTGGAGGGGGTGATGGGAGTGGAAGTTGTGGAGTCGACGGTTGAACCGATTGGTGGTGGGAGGAAGGGGGATGTAGGAGGTGAGAGTCGTACGGATGGAGAGTATATCGATCGTGTTGCGGGTGGGTATTTCCTCTGCCTGACTCTCCCTGCTCCACTCATTGCGACCGAGGTGGTTGACCGCTGCAAGAGAGTCAACTTGATCGTCGCGCCGGGGGATATCTTTGAGGTGCCGGGTGACAACAACACTGAGAAGACACGGTTCCGAAGCCTGATCCGGCTTTGCTTTGCGTGGGAGGATGAAGACAAATTGGAGGAAGGGGTGGAGAGGTTGGCGGGCGTGATTAAAGTCATGCTGGAAGAGAGGAAGACCGGCGGCTCCCACCGAGTCGGAGATGGTTCTCAAAAGGGCGACGGAGAGTTGGGGAATTTCTGGTGATGCCCCAAATCTAAAGTTAAACATGTATATATCTCTAGCGCCGTGTCGAGCGACGGCATGCGAGCTTATCGAACATCAAGTCACACACGCACTTCACCCGAGCACCATCATGAAGTCGAACTATTCAATTTTTATCCGCCTATTGCGGGTATATTCGTACATACAAAGCGGACCTTTCTCTCGTGAGACACCGACTCCTCCTCAGATACAACCCTCTAACCGAGAAAATCCTTCGCGACCTCCCAAGCTCCGAAAGGCGGTATCTAGGATCGCTCATCTACCGAGAAAGAAAAATTGACAACCGAAGTTGGTCTCGATATGCCACGCTAGCCCTCAGACTGCCGTCCACGCACGAACGCTCCGAACGGTTCCTCCAAAAATGAAGTCCGACCCCCAGTCTGTGGTCGCCATGCCGAATGCGCCGTGAGGGCGATGGTCCCATACCATGCTAGTACTGTAACGCTCAGCTGCGAGAAAGGATAAGGAAATCGGTGGAGGTCAAGGGGAAAGGGATTAAAGGTGCGAGGAATGGAAGAAACGTAAAGCATTCGGGTTTATGTACAATCTGCCCAATTCTGCCGCGTGAGTGTAATCAGAAGTGCAGACATCCCATCGTGTCTGTCTTCCGCTCAGCTCTGCACCCACCTCGCGACCGTCCCGCAGAAATTGCTCCGATTATCCAGATCCTTCACCGAGCCCTGCGAGCTCACGATCATGTCCACCGCCGCCTTAGTGCTGATGCCGAAGAGCCGGATGTTCTTCGATGTGCCTTCGATGCTGATCATGCCGTTCTGACAGTTGTTCGCCGGCACACACTTCTGGTCGTAGTTCTCGAAGAAGGAGTACAGCCCGGCGCCGTAGACGAAGACGTCCTCACTATCCACCACGCGGAGGCCCCAGGCTTTGTTGGAGAGGGCGTCGGGGGCGCCGAAGGTCGGGTCGCCAGGGATGGGGGTCGTGAAGGGGAATGGCGCGGACGGGTTGGATTGGTAGTAGGGCGTCTCGGACTGGATGAGGCCCATCCAGACGTTCTTGGCATTCATGACCTGGTAGTTGTAGAGCACGTTGTGTTCGGAGTTCGTGCCGTAGAACCAGACGGGGTTCTGCGACTCGATGAGCACACCACGGCCGTTGTAGATGTCGATTTGGTAGTGGTCGGCGAGGTCGAGCTCGTGGTCCGACACCCAGAACCAACAGTTCTCGAGGTACACCGAGGCGTCTTTGGTCGTGTGGTAAAGCATCCCGGCGCCCACACATTTCGGATCCGGGCCATGAGGAGCACTGGGCTTCTTGGCACATGTATCAGATTGCAGTAAGGTGCCGGCGCTGCCGCCGATGCGGAAATGAACGTCCCACATGCCGTTGCTGCCTTGCTTTTCGGCGTTCAGGTTCCACTCCATCAGCACGGCGCCAGGGACTGGACCGCGCGTCTCGAACATCAGATCGGACATCTCAACTGCGCCGGATTGGCCGGAGTTTCCGACTTTGAACACGGGGCGGAGCTGGGCGGGATCTTGGAACTTGGGCCCGGACGCCATGATCAGAGGCCAGATTTCACCGGTGATCTTCGCGTGGCACCCGACGAATACCGTGTCGGTGATGAGATAGGCGCCATGGTCGAAGTAGAGGATTTGGTCATCCTTGAGGTTGGTGAGCGCCTGCTGAATGGCAGCGGTGTCGTCAGTAAGCCCGTCGCCAACCGCACCGGCGGATTTCACGGACACGAATTGCGAGGCGGGGACGTTTTCGTACTGCGGCTTCGATCGCTCGAAGACCTTATTGCCAGAGAGTAGGCCAGCTGACTTTGCGGGCTCGGTGACGACGGTTTGCGTGCGCATGCCATCGTTGCCGATGTAGGAGCGGCCTTGGACCCAGTTGGCGACATGAGCACCTCCGGCAACGACCGTCTGGTCACCCGGGCCTTTCACGGCGACCGGGGTCCCGGTGAAGTCGGTGTTCTCGAGAATCAGGGTACCGCCAGAGTTGGGGATCGAGTCGGGGGAGAAAGAGGTATTGAAGCCGCAATCAGTGGCTTGGATCTTAGAATCGAGCATGAGGATCGAGCCGACAGTTTGATTGAAGCCACCGTTGGCCATATCGACGCCGACACGGCAGTTGTTGATGGAAACCGACTTGAAGGTCCAAGCCCAGTTCCAGTTCATGAAGATGGCCGTGTCACAGTCGTTGAAGACGAGGTTGCGCGTCGTGAACTGTTGGTTGCCAAGAAAAGCGCCGTATTGGCCACCGTTGAAGATGAGGTCTGACATCCATCCACCGGAGCCGTTGTCCATGAAAATCCCCTGCTGTCGGTTGTCGGCGCCTCCCTTAACCATCTCGAAGCGGATGTTATGGAGACTCGTAGCTTGTGCAACCTGCCAGTGGATACCGGCTCCGCGGTTCGGGGGCATGGCCCTCAAGTCGATGACGAAGTTGCGAACTTGTCGGAAGAAGTTGTTTTGGTTCGTGAACCAGTTGACGCCATCGGGGAGATACGGATCGGCGTCTATGACTGCCATTCCCTCAAACTGCGGTGCGGCCTTGAGGACAGGGAGGTTTGTCGCATCACCGATCATCTGGGTGTAGTAGTACTGGAGCAAAGGTTGGCTGATGATGTACGTGCCGGCAGGGAAGTAAACAATCGCTGGGGTCACGGTGCTGGAATCACATCCGCCACCACCACATCGATTGCCCTCCGAGATGGCCTGGTTGATCGCAGCGGTGTCGTCTGTAACGCCATCTCCACGGGCGCCATAGTCCTTGACGTTGCGGAAGATTTTGAAATCGGCGTTTCCGTAGGCGACGGTGCCTTTACGCTCGATGTTGGAAACCCAGTACGGTCCCGCAGCGGATTGACCAGGATAGGTGGTTCCTTGTCGTGGAACATGAGCGGCAACGGGATTCAAGCTTTGACCTGGAATCAGAGTGCCAGTAGTTGGAGCGGTCGACGTGAGGGAAAACAGCGAATGTAGAGCGGCAAAGCCCAGGGAGACTGAAGCGAAAGCACGCATGTTGAACGATGTCAACAGTTGATCTTGGGCGAGATGCTCCAACTGTCAATCGTTGCCGAATTGAAGTAGTGCAAACAGGGGGTGTGTATGTGAGTTTCCGTCAACGTGTTTGTTGTGATGATGCAGTGTTCCAGCCTGCCTGGGATGGAATTTTGAATGTCGGCTGCAGTATTTTGAAAGTATTTGTTGACAGTGTGCAGTGAGAGAGAAAATGGGAGAAGCCAAGCAGAAAATATATGTGTGATGCCACTTGACAGTCACCAGTTGCCACTTTTAGAGTTGAATGAACCCACAGCAGAGCGCGTGCGTGCAAAACAATTGGTAATTGGAGCAAAGCAGTAACTGGGAGAAGCAAAGGATGAAGAAAGGGGATTGGGGGTGTTTGTGAAATGTGTGAGAAGGCGGACAGAAGCGGGAGATTGAGCAGATGTGAAGGAAGACAAATTTCTTTTCACCATCAGCGCTCAAGGAACTTCGCCATTCATGTGAAGAAGCAGCAACTGAATCCAATAAACAACAAGCGAACTCGGTGGAGCGAGAAACAAAGATATATATTTCTTATTTCCGCTTTCTCCAGTAACGCACTCCGGATCCTCTGACCCTGTTTCATGAAACTTCCAGATCTTCTGGCTTTCGGGGTCCCACCTATGGGATGCTGCATGTTTGCTCCTCGTTTTATATTCGCCAATACTTACCTTGTCGTGGGGCCCTTTCATCAATGATCTTCCATGTTCCATGCGTCGATCACGCTTGCTGTAGTGAAGCTACGCTACGGGATCATTCGATGCCAACCGGACACCGCGGCTAGGCGCCTCGTGATAGACGTGGCATTTCGAGATTCACACATCGGCTTATTGGTTCGAATACTATGCGAGACATGTCCCTTGGTTGTCGCCAAGTTACGTATCACTTTCCTATCTTTCGATAGAGTCATATCTTTGTGAGAGTCGGTGAACATGGTCCGCATTCCGAGGAGAACTGCAGCGAGGAGCTCAAGCGCTGGCAAGGAGAAAATAACCATGGATGTTGGAATTGCGATAATATCCAGGAATCCATGACGTTGCTGTCGTTCCTGCATTAATGCAGGGAAAATTGGCCAGGTACCGCTGGAAAGCATGTTTGGTAGGACGGGGGACATCGATCCCCTACAGGACTAGAAGGATACTTTCCAAAGGGTGCCTAGAACTTCGATACTTTCCAAAGGCTAGGAACTTGGAATACAAGCGGAGGTGGGAAGTGAGCGAAGATGTGTCGTTGGAGGTTGAGTGCGATGTCAAACAAAGGCGTCGAGGTTGGAAACGCTGGATTTGGTGGAGAACCAGAAGAGCGGCATCATTGGGCGCATCTTCGGTTGGCTTGGGCTTAGCGACCACCACCCGGTCATGGATCAGGAGCTAAGAGAGCCACGGAAACACGGATGTGGACGATCCTTTTTTTCTATTGTCTGGATTTAGAGCGTTTGATGGTTGGGCGGGAATCCCGTCTGACTCGTTGTGGGCGAGCGATTCTGAAACTGGGTTGCTGGTCGCTGGTGAGGTGGCTGCTTGATCCCAATTCCCATCGCATCCACCAGACACACCACTGGTCATCATCTGAGATGAAGTCCATCTAAACAGATTTAGTTCATGACTTGGTGATATTACACGCCTTCCTCATCAAGATTCAGGGATGCTATCGGTTGTCCATTCATTGGAGATGATTTTGGTCAAGAGTCGCCCTACGGACATGCGCTGCCTTGTTTCGTCCACGAGGCAGCAAACTCGGAGCTTCGTCTGATGTCTCGAGTATCTAGTCGAGTCCGAACGGGATCCTCGGGCGCGAACTGGTCGCAAAGCCATTGATCTGCTCGTGAACCGTGCGGGTGTTGATGATAGGTAGTTAGGTACTACCGATCTGTCAAACGTCAAAAGTAAGGCCGGCATTGCCAGTCCTGCTTCAGGTCTACATGTGAAGTGTCCATGTCATGTACCTTCTCATATAACTTAGGTGTGGCAATACCCCTAGGTACTTCGTTACCCGTTTTGAACTCCGCGATTTGTTTGGATGGAAGCAGTTTGGAATGTTTCAGACAGATGAACCCCCGCACCATATCCGGTCATTCCACCATTGCGTTCCCATCCCTGAGACACGGGTTTATTGTTCCAGGTAATACTGTGATATATAGCCGCCTTTATTAATTCAACACAAGGGTATCATGTGCAAGATTTAAGGGTCGAGGTGTCTAGTGAGCACGATCTGCAGAGAGGAGTACAGGCGGTCGAGTTTGTTACTAGATTTCATCACAGGATAGTCGAGGTAACATAATACAGGTACCCCGAATAGAGATCAGAACAAGGCGACTGAGAAGGCCTTAACGCCTAAATGATGGTCGACAATGCTGCTATCAGGGACTGATGAACACAGGGGTTCAAAGACTTATCTCTTTTATATCGAGGCCTCCATAATGGGTCGATTCCCCCCTTTTCGAACCCGATACTAGGAACGAATTACCTTTACGAAGTCCTTCGCCGAGTACGACAGGCGATTTTTAAGTGTCTGAGTTACCCAGTGCGGGCGATGTTCCATTGCCGATGTGTGTGTCGCCAGCTCTTTTCGACTCCGTGGCCGTGGTAGCAGCAATCCCGGATCCAGGGACGTATGGATTGGAGAAACGAAATCGATGACACCTTGAGCTTGATTTTCGCATTCAGCATCCTGTGTAAAGGCGGAAGGTATCTCGACATGCCTGACAAATGCTGTCCTGTGTGCAGCACTCGATCTTTGAAAAGGGAGGAATATTCTGGATATATGGGACCACTCCATCGTTCCCGAGTGGCTGGAGACATCCAGGTCAATTCAGTAAACCGAGGAAGATCTTCTCTAAGGGTTTGCTTTGGAGAGGATACAGAACATAAAGCACGCGACTGTTAATGAACAAGGAAACATGAGGGGTGAGAGGCTGCTCAGTGGCGTTGGAGAAGTCCAATTCTGCAATTGGCTATTATTGAAGGCATATCAACCTCACGAGGCGAGATTAAGGCGAGTAATATGCAATGGCAAGGCTAATTTCAAGGGAAACCGGAGTATATCAGTACAAAAGCAGTTTTGATCACGCTCCTAATGGTTACTGTAAGTTGAGTTTATTTTCGACTCAATGCTCGGAGGCGATGTCGAACATCTAAGTTGATTGCACGCTGCTCGAGTTCCAAGTCAAAAGTAAAGAAACTGCTCAGAAGCCGAGACCAAGAGAGCGTTAGGATACTAGTATTCTGTTTAGTGTTATAGTGCACCTCGTCTCTCGTTGGGTGTTGTTTTCGTTCCTCAACAGCAGAACTATGTACAGCAATCATCACACCAGACAGGATATATGTAAGCGAACACAGTTATCGCCTACACTCCTTTCCTTCGAACAAGTTTAGCCCTTCCCTGATTTTAGTTCTACCCTCAGTTTCAGTCTCATATCCCATACATTATCAAGTCAAGTCCCACAGGCGTATCGATTTCACCATGGTCTCCTACTATGGGGACGCCGCTCACATCCGTCGGGACCTCCAACGTGCACGAGAGAGCGCCCTGGAGCACGCACACCTAGGTCATGAGCCAAGAGAAAGCTCTCATCTGTGTCCCCGACAAATCGGCGCTATTGACGATTGTGTTTCTTGCGATCCTGGTAGAATGTGTCTTGCGGACGGCACTGTCATCACTCCACTTGAAGATACCTTTCCAACCGCATACGATGATACTCAAGGCTCGATTGATGTAGAGGAATTTGATCTGGTTGGGAATCCACTACCGGCGCTGGTTACTCTTGAAGAGGCGGTGGATCTTGCTAAGGAGGTGGCGCTAGCGACTGAGTCGACTGAATCAAAGGGTAAGCGTCCTGGATTAAAGGATTGAGGCAACATATCAGTACTAACTCGATATTTTAGAACGAGTAGAAGAAGAAGACACCAAATATCAGCAGGGATGGAAGAACCATTTTACGGCTCGAACTGCGAGCATGGCCCTGAATAACCCAATCCATGGAGAGGAAGCGGTCACATATATATTCAATGCAGGTACAGTAAAACCTCATAAACCAGGTCATATCTCTCCCATCGGACCACTGATCGCTAACCTTGCTAGGAATCAACAATGGCCGCTACCTCTGGACCATGAGAAAAGCCTACCGCTGGCTCCAAATCTGCGATACCACCCACCAATGCATCGCCACCTCCTTCCCCTTCCACTACCTGCCCCCCCGCGTCCTCGACCTCGGCGACACCTTTTCCCCCCACGTCTCACTCATCGAGCCCGCGCACCGCGAAGTGGGCTCCCGGCAATACATGACGCTCAGCCACCTCTCGAGCCTTGAGCCGCTCAAGAAATGGGAGCTGACCACCAAGAACATCGCGCTACTCCAGGCCGGGATCCCCGTGACGTCGTTGCCACCACTCTACCAGGACGCCGTCGCCGTGTGCCACTACCTCGGGATCCAAAATCTCTGGATCTTCGCCGCCTGCGTCGCGCAGGATGACCCCGTCGACGTGTTCGAGACGCGCGGGCAGATGGGCGAGATTGTGCGGCACGCGCACTGCAACATCGAGGCGGCGAACGCCGGGGATGTCTATGGGCGGCTGTTCCACGGACATATGCTTAGGCGGTTCCCGGATGAAGAGTCGTTGCAGGGACATATGGATGATCAGCCGCTGTTTCGGCGAGCGGACTCGCTGCAGGAGGAGATATTGCCGGCACGGACGATCCGGTTCACGGAGCATGCGGTGCTGTTTCTCTGTCGGGAAGTGATGCTCTCGGCGGATCTGATCAAGAAGATTTCTAGGCCTCCGTATCATCTACCCACGGTCTTGCCATCCCAACAAGTTCCCACCACAGACACCGAAAGCAATGACACGGCCTCTAACACCGGGGAAAGTTCACCGCCTCGGACAGCGGCGACTCTTTCCTCTACCAGCGCCAGCAACCCACCTGAGAACCAGCTTCATAAAATTCAAGCTCTCCACCACCTCCACTTTTTCAAAGTCCTCCTCGCTTCAGATCCAGTGGTCGACGACTCCATCCTCCAATTTACCACCTCCTGGATCTCGGTAGTGGAAGCCTACACACGACGACTCATCACCGTGAATGCCCCCGCCAACCGACTCTACCCCCTCGCAGGCCTCGCATTCGCCCTACAGTCCCACGTCTCCATGCAGTACGTTTGTGGGATCTGGCACCACCGCCTAGCCATGCTCTACATGCTCTGCTGGCTCATCGAGGACAACTGCGTCGACTACCGCAACGGCATCACCGAGAGTTTCGACCTCGGATCCCACCAATTCGCCCCCTCGCCAAAGAAGAGAAAACCGATCAAGAAATGGGACATCAGTAAACTCATCTCCCCCGCCTCCGAGACCGATTTCACCCCTTCTCCCCCTATCACCCCGATCTCCGGCCAATTCCGTCTCGACAGCACCCACCCCCACAGCCGCACCGCCAGCATGCGCGTCCACCACCCCCTCATCCCCTCCTGGTCCTGGGCCTGTCTCCTCGCCCACCGGCCCACCTCCTTTCCCCTCGCGGAACATCTCCCGCCCGGCCACCCCTGCACCCCGATCGCGCGCCTAGTCTCGCTCTCCTGCCACGCCACCCCAGGCGTCCATCAGCCGCTTGACCGGCTGCTCGGGTCCCTACAGAAAGCCGAGCTGCGGGTCGAGACGCGTCTGTTGGACCCGTACCACGTGCAGCCTGGCGCGTTGGCGGATCGGCTTGGGAAGATGGAGGAGGAGGGGACGCAGTGGCCGGGGGTGGAGAAGTGGTGGGATGTGAGACAGTATAGCGATGGGAGCGCGGAGGGGCAGGTGCGGCCGGTGTATATGCCGTTGCTGTGGGAGCGGGAGGGAAAGGATGGGGTGTGTGTGGGGTTGATTGTGGAGGGGGTGGAGACGGCGTGGAGGGTGGAGGATGCGTTTCAGCGGTTAGGGTTGTTTCGGATGACGTTTGCGGAGGATTCGGTATTTACGGTGGGGATGTTGCCGTGGAGGACGGTGTGGCTCATGTGAGATAGTGGAAAGGAGTTGCTGGGAAGCAGGGGAGCCTGAAGACGTCTTGGTTCTGGGTCACTGAAAGAAGGATACTGATGTTTCTCGAAAGCGAAGGACTTGTAGTATTAATTAGTATTAACTAGAAGGTATAAAATCAATGTTACTCAAAGAAAAGACAAGAGAGGAAAAGGAAAACAGGAGATAGTCGAAGGAGAATATATAGCATCGTTCAGGGGTAGTGTTGCCAATTCCTTCTCTTTTGACAGCCAGCTGGGATATGATCTAAATTCGCAGACTTAAGCTTCATGGTATCTTGCCTTATACTTCCGACGTGTAAGAAGTCTATGATACGTTTCGAGTAAAGTGGCAAGGCTGGATGTCTGAATAGTTACGGAACTTGACAATTGCGTCAGGTCTGTTCTATGAGGGGAAGCTTTGTGGTGCCGTCATCTCGACAAGCCCTATTATGGCAATCGGTACTATCCATTCTTCTCCCATCTTTAAAGGTACATCTGATGCGTTGGTGCCTTGTGGCCTTGTGCCCCATTTTTCTATCTCCTCCTTCTATCTTCTCTATCTGCTTCTAACATAGGAAATTATTATAACTGTGGTATGGGGATAAGATGGTCAGTTTGCTGGACGTCTCTGTTCCTCTACGTAGTAGGTTCTGTTCTAGAGTGACGCTGCTCTTATATACTCGGGTGTTCAGGTGGAGCCCGCAATAGCGTCGAATTGATCACTCCTGACGATTCAGCAAGCCAAGTGACCCCAGCTCAAAGCTCTCTATCGACCATTTCTCCGCTGCGAGATGCGTGGAAATAGCTTCAGAGATATACGAATAATTACGAATAATTACGAATAATGCAAATATTTATTCGTACGAATACTAGTAAGCGGAAATTCTAAATTTATTCGTATTCGACTACGAATAGTCGTGTCCAGCCCTATGTGTGCCCCTCAACTTGGCGCGCTCACAACCGCATCCATCCCGCATCTTCGTCAATGATATCTGGAACCACGGCTCCAATGCGACTGCTTCCCTGTGTACAGCTCGCATGTTGTATGCGCGGGGAGCAGATAAGTAGCCTGCTCTCCCAGCAATCGAACGATGTCGTCTTCAGCTGTCATACCTTCCTCGAGGACGGGATATCGATACACCATGGTTCCGAAAGACGACACTGCCGTGCAGGTTGATATCCAGGGTGTGGTGGATAGTGAAGGGGATGACACCGCGGGAAGGGAAGCGAAGTGGCAGGAGATCACTAGACGAGATCGGTATACCTTACCTTGCACCGTTCACAGCTTCAAAGGACCAGCACCTCTAACAAACCTCACCAGCTACCTCGGCGCCCTCCTCATCAACCTCCTCGCCTTTCTTCTCCCCGCCCTCTACTCCACGCTCTCCAAACCATGGGTCGCCTCCATCGACTCCTCCCTCGTGGCCACCACGGACGTCTACACGTACATCTCCGTCGTTGCCGAAGTCCTCAACGAAGGCCTCCCCCGCGCCGCCTGGCTCGTCATCGGTGACCGCGCCTCCCGCCCTCTCCCCCAGCGCGTCGGCCTCACCTACACCCTCATCCTCTTCCAGTCGGTCCTCGGTCTGATAATGAGCATCGCGTTCGTCGGCGCTGCCGCTACCTTCGCGAAGGGCTTCGTCTCCGCGCCAACGCGCTGCATCAGCGTCTCGTACGTCCGCATCGTGGCGTTTTCGGCGCTCAGTTCCGCGGTCGAGACGGCGGTGGCGACGGCGACGCGGGCGCTGGATCAACCGGACGTGCCGCTGGTGATCAGCAGCGTGAAGTTCGGTGTGAACATCGTGTTGGATTTCCTGATCATCTCGAAGTTTCACGTCGGGGGGCATGTGCCCACGGTTAATATGCAGGCTGGCATCCTCCTCGCGTGTAACCTGTCTTCCGCGGTCATCGGTCTGGGGTACTTCGTCGTCATGAGTACGCGACACCTTCGCGTGGGATATGGCGCGGAAGGGCTGCGTGCTGCCCACCCGACGTTCCGCGCTCTTCGGGTCCTTGCGCGGCCGGGGTCACTTACGTTCCTCGAGTCCGCAGTCCGCAACGCGCTGTATCTCTGGTTGATCAGCGGGATCGTGTCGATGGGACTCCAGTATGCGACCGCATGGGGCGTCTTCAACACCATCCGCTGGGGCCTCGTCATGGTGCCGGTGTCCGCGCTAGAGGCGACTACGTTGACGTTCGTGGGGCACCGGTGGGGGACGTGGCGGCGGGGGATCGGGGTCGAAGAGCGGCGGCCACGGGCGGAGGCGCGAGCGCTGCGGGGGATCGGGAAGCCGGCGGTGTGGTGGGCGGCGGCGGCGCTGGTGGTGGAGGTGCCAGTGTGTGTGTTCTTGTCTGTCTGGGGCGCGAAGGGGTTCGCGAGGTGTCTGTCGGGGGATGAGGAGGTGGCGGCAATTACGGAGCGGATGTGGAGGACGATTGATTGGTGTTATGTGATGTATGCGGTGTCAACGCAACTGGCGGCGGTGTTGTTGGCGACGAGACCGCTGTGGTATCTGTATCAGTCGCTGGTGTCGAACTTACTGTACGTGCTGCCGTGGGCGATCGTGTGTCAGGTGGTGAAATTGGATCCGAGGAACGAATGGACGTATCATAGTCTCGTGTTCGGGGGGAGCTTAGTGTTCTCGTTCGTCGATATTCTCATTGTCGATGGCCTGTGGCTTGGGTGCTCTGGAGCGGACGGGCGAGGCTGGAGAAGTTCAGGGAGGCATGAACTTGGCGATATCGCATGGTCTCCGGAGTTCCACCCTGCTCTATCGTACCATGAGGAATTGATATCCGACAGTTCTCTTGACAAGGGAGTGGCGAGATATGTTCAATATAATTCCTATGGGATCAATACCCAGCTATCGCTATCTATCGTCCGCTCGTGGACAACGGCGTTCCGACGATACCTGAACCTCTCAAATCCAACAGGACAGGATGTTAGAGATATATATAAATAGCCCGACTAAGCCGCCCTTGCCCTTATTATGGCAATGACGCTATCCCAACTTCCGTATTCCGTATATTAATTAAATGCGGCTCCAATCCCACGAGGCTGCGCCACGATTCTTTCTCATAATGTCGTCTTTTCCAACATTTTTCTCCTCCGAGCACGTCAGCCTCCCCAGTCCGCTTGTCGCTAGTCGCTTGTTAGCCGTACTTTTTAGTAGTCCGCGAAACTCCTCCGAACGGCTCTAGTTCATCCATATGGGATGATCTTCGATTCGGAGCCCGTGGACAACGAATCCTCATCTGTGCAACGGATCCGATCCTTGCCCCGCTGGCGGCCGAGTGGAGTGGATGGCTGTGCTGACGGGCGCAATCTTATTATCTTAACCAAGAAAATCTCTGAGTCTTCTGGTTCTCGATCGTAAAGATCCTGTTTGAAGAATCATGAAATAATGAATATTTTGAGTCTTTGATTTCTTTACAAACTTTATGGTATACTCTGCATGCCAAAGGGTCCAGTGACGTAGACGGTTCACTGCCATATAGTACCCATACCAAGGAACTGTTCGGGTTGTGGTGCTACTAGCCGCATCACACTACCTGGACACCTATAGCCTACAGGACTTCTTTGTTCAAATTCAACCTCTGAGACATCGATATCACCTCCACCCTTCATTAAATCGTATCGATTCCACCCATTCAGATCCGTTCCCGAACGGGAACACGATGGCGACCCTAAAGAAGAAGCCGTCGCGCCTCTCCACCTTCTTCTCCTCCTCCTCCTTCTCCTCGTCAACCGACCTCTCCCTGCCCCCCCAGGAGCAACCCCCACCGCAACCTCAGGCTCAATTACATCCAGATGTGCCGCGAGGAAGATTCCGACAGGACTCGCTACCTCCGCCGCCGAGCGTGAATCTCCACCCGACCTTTGTGCCCGATCAATTTGCTGCCCACCACCGCGTGGCCAGCGGGCCGGCATACTACACCCCACCGGCGCCGGAAAATGCCCCTCCTCCACCGCCAGCACACGGCGACCTTCCGCCGCCCTATCAGCCCGGACAACAACCTTCCCCACAACCAGATAATCCTCATAAGTCCCCCTCTATCTTGCGGAAGCCGGTAGCAACCAGTAGCGAGCAGGTCCGCTCAAGGTCTCCGCTCCGCAAATCCGCCTCGCACGCTAACCTCGCGGTACCGGGATTGCAACCGATCGCGCTAAGAGATGGGGCGAAGAGCCAGCCTGGAAGTCGACCCAGCACTCCGGACGAGAAGGCGAGAGAGAAGAAGTTGACGCGGAAGAGCTGGTTTGGAGGGGGAGGCGGCCAGGAGAGTTCGAGGTCGAAAGCGCAGCAAGCGTGGGTGGTGACAGGGCGGGAGACGGGCGGTCGAGGGGAGGGGTCGGAGGGTCAACCGAAGCCGGTGGAGGAGTATCCACTTGGGAGACTATTCGGAGGGAATATGGTGAGTTTGAAGAGCGCGAAGCAGATAAGTTGGGCAATTGGAGAACAGACATGACTGAAACGGACTGATAGATTCCGGAGCTATGGGATGAGAATGGGAATGCATTCATCCACCTATTTCCAAAGGCATCCAACAAAGGGCCGTCTTTCCGGATCCACTCTCATCTATTTGCAGAGTCCCCGGGATTGAACAAACTGGCGCGCGCAAATCAGACACTTGAAGCACAAATGTCTGGGGTTTCTCTCGCTCCTGGTTCAACGGAAGGCAGCGATGGCGGTCTGGCCCCGTATGGGACCGATTTACTCCAGGCTCCGGAGATCCATCTCTATCTTCCGCTACCCCTCAGCATCAATCGGAACCCGCCGCAACCAGGACAGCCGGAACGATTAACGGGAGAGGATATGGACGTGTTGATAAACGTGCGCAACGTGTTCTCCTTTCTCGTTGGGCAGTCGTTGGTGGCGACGGAGCGAATACCGACGCCTTTCCACGTATTCATGAACGTTGCAGAGCAGCTTAATCACTTCGAGTTCTCAAACATTGATGGATCGACGTTCGGGGAGGCGGCGAATACTTCTTTCACCCTCTACATTGACGAGCTGGGGCTTGCCGATGTACGTAGCAGCCGGGAGAACACCATTGAAGCGGTCGTCCTGGCCGAGAGGATGCGAAGCGTGGTGCTGTACAATGAAGCATTCGTTCACGCCGTCGGGAAATATGAAGAAATTGACAAGGTCAAGTCTCCAAAATTCGAGCTCATCAGCCCGATGACGCGTAACCGACTCGAGCGCGCAAGCATGGATCTCTTCCTCCGCCAAAAGACGCTCAACTCCAAACTAGAAGACTTCCAATTCCCATTCCTCTTCTCCGGCATCATGAACAGCAAGACCAGCGAAGAAGGCAAGCTAGTGCGGTTCGACGTGTGGAAAGAGAATTTCATGGTCACCCGCCGATTCATCCTGGGCTACTACAAAGACAAATACGGCGCCTGGCCACCGAAGGCGCGCCACAAAAAGAACGCCCTCACCATCGATGGCCTCAACCGCATCGTCCTCAAATCCCTCTACGCCGACCTTGCGCAACTATACGACCTCCTCGTCGACCGCACCGCCCTCACCCCCCGCTCCTACGACGGCGTCTCCCAATCCGCCGATTCCACCGACCCCACCGGCCAAAACCCCATGGCCGTCGCCCTCCGCTGTGTCCTCTCCGAATACGATCGCTCCGTCCCCCCCGTCCTCCCCCCCATCCCCTTCGATCTCCCCATCTTCCCTACCCTCACCCGCCCGGACTTCGGCCGCGGCGACACCAAGCACGACACCAAAACCGCCCGTAAAAAGCTCAAAGACGGCGATCTTCACGCCGTCCTCCGCGCCTCCCGCAACCCGGACGCCGCCCAAGTCCCCACCCCCTTCCTCGCCGCCTTCCAATCCTTCGAAGCCAAGTTCGCCCGCGGCACCACTCTCGACGACCTCCGCGAATTCCGCGCTGGCCTCTGGCTGTTCCTCTACGCCGTCTTCCAATCCCTCCCCCTCCTCGTTGTTGACGCCCCCGGAGTCCGCTTCACCGACGGCGTCGAGTACTTTCTCTGCCAGCCGCCGCGCGCCGGCGCCCCCTGGGCGAAGGCACGCGCGGACGGCGGGGCCGACAAGACCTGGTTCGGGGTCGCGGGGACGACGGGCGTGGTGAGCATGCCGATGGATGTGATCAAGCATGGGGTCGAGGGGGTGTATCGGCGCAGTCATGCGTGGGTGCGCGGGGATATGTGGGCGAAGGCGTTGGGGAGGAGTGGAGTCGTGGCGCAGGTGGATGGGGCGAGGAAGGCGGAGGATGGAGAGTTGGCGAGTGAGCCGAGGATCCCGGTGGCGGAGATGGGTGCGGGGACGCCGCCGTTTGGGCCGGGGAGTTCGTCTTTTGTTGGCACGGGGACGCCGCCCTTTATTGGGGCGGGGACGCCGCCCTTTGTTGGAGCGGCGACTCCGCCGTTAGGTGCAGTGGGTGGAGCTCCCTATGGCGTGAGGCCTGTGAGCCGGGCGCTGGATTCAGGGCTGCAGCCGGTACGGTCGGTGTCGGGTGACGACGTGAGTCCGATGCTGAGGCCGGAGCAGGGCGGCATGATGATTTCGCCAGGAGAGGTTGGAGGACTGCCGCCACCTGCGGCACCAGGAAGGATGAGAGCGCTGAGTCATGGACGGATGGAGAGGGATCGGAAAGCGAGTATGACGTTCGACGATATCTTGGGAACGGCGGGGAAGAGCGGGAATGGGAAGAAGAAGAGGTGAAGATGATTAGGCTACTATATTGGATCCTTCTGCAATGAGACCTCGATGGGTGGATGCGTTTGGATATGCTGCGTTTCTCTTGCGAGGTACTCACGGCTCTTGATATAACGATGTTGACGATCTGAATAGAAACGAGGAGATGAGATATGCCGTACGAGGCGGTGGAAATCTGATTTGGTGTGGACTTTACCGATGCTCGAACTGAGATGTGACATACGCCGATATGACGCAAATCATAAAAGGAAACAAGGCTTAAGGTTTTTGATCTAGTTCGGATAGCCTCCCCCATAGTCTGCTCTAGAAACGGGGATGTGTGCTGCGAGATATCAAGTTCATTATCGTCTTTCATCTTTCATCCGCTACCTATCATAGCTTCATTGTTCTCTCCTTTCGTCCATCGGGCGGATCGCCACAGTTCTATGATCTGACGGCGAATCTTATTTCTTACTGAATCCTTCATTCATGTCCGCCTGTTCTCCAGTATACCTTTACATATATGTCTGGATCTTAGGCGTCGTCTCTCACCACCCCTATTCCTCAAAGTCATTCACTGCCAAGATAGCTAAAAAGAACTTCACCGAAGCTCGAGCTCGCATTGCGCTTAGGACATTTTGGAGATCCTCATTTCCATCTTGTTGGTTCCTACCTTACGTAGGTGACCTCATTCGCACCACCTATTGTGCTTCAGCCAGAGCGTCCCACATCTGCCCTATGCAATACTTCTGCAAACAGCCGCATCTTACATGTACAAGATTGAATAAAGGGCTTAATCCCCCACAGCATGGGCTTACTGGCAGTTATTTCAACCATTCAAGCCTTGGAAAAATCCCAACGCTTGGGTTTTCAGGCTACTGATGCCACTAACCCAATGTCCATCGCTGACATCACCATAACTTCCACAATTTGGCATTTGCTTCGGTATATGGATATCATGCTCATATTTCAATCAACCCCTACCCAGTCCACATATTCTATTGAGTACGATCGCAATACCGGTTGCCTAAAGGCTAATTGAGCACACACAGCCGGAAAACGCACGAATGCAATATCATCACATTCGCTCTTTCCTATCAAGAATGACTATACCATCACGGTTTGGCCGTCAACACCTTATTTGGGCTAATTCTGCCACACCGCTTCATTGAGGCTAATTACGATAGTTTCGAAGCAAACAAACCTCCCCACTCCCGGTACTTTCCGCGCTCTGGACCTTTGGTCTCCACGAGAGTCCGCGACTGCTCGAAATGATACGCATTCGCCAGCTAGTCATGCCGTATTCAGTCTAATTGACCTTGAAATCACTCGGGAACATTTCTATGGATCTGCCTCGATGGAGCATAGCCTAGATCAGTGTCTACCTGTTCCATATCGGCGAATGCGCAATGTAAGCGCGAAGAGAGCCGAGCCTGTCTCTTGGTGAGTTTGAACTAGTTGTACTTTGAACTGTGCTGAAGCGAAACTAGCATCTTCCCTATTGAGGAAGTTCCTGGGGCGCAACAGCTCAACCATCAAACGCAGGTACCTCACCGTCCGCGTAACCTGGTAAAGGTATGACCCCAGCTTCCCGTACAATGTCAACGTCGTTTGCGCGTCCGTTCTATACAAATACAATGGCATTATTCGAGTCTCCGCAACAAAGAGGAAAATACCACTGTACTTCCATTATACATTCAGCAATGGCTTTGTCCTCTGTCCATATCAACATGACTATCTCTCCCTCCAGTTGTCTATCCCTTTCTGTTTCTTCAGATCGAAACATCAGTGTCAGGATCTCTGCTTACTATCACCCTGGTAGTGTGTGTATTGCACTAAACAACACTAATATGGTCTCCAACCCGCTCTGTTCAGTCACAAATGACTGTAGCTACTTTAAGGGATTGGACCTCTGGTGGTTCATTCTCTTCATTGCGTTGTTCCTCTTTCGCTACACTCGATTCGTTATCCACTTCTTCGGATATATAGCAACTAAGCCCATCTCGGCTGAAGCTAACAACGGTCAGATCAAGTACCGCCCCAAGGATGTCACGGTCATCGTTCCTAGCGTCGAGCCCTGGGGTATAGAGTTCTATGGCGTATTGAACAAAATTCTGGCAAGCGATCCAGCCAAGACCATCGTCACAACCCTTGACGAGTTTGTGCCGCGGGCGCTTGAAGTTGTTCAGTTGGTCGATCCCGAACACAGGTACATTAAGGTGGTCTCGATTCCTCGGCCACCAGCGGCGCAAGCACGTTACCAGTGGATGCGTGCTATGCAGGAAGTCAACACGGACATTGTCCTTGTCGTTGCCGACCGCATCAATCTCCCATTGGGATTCATCAGGTCAGTCGCCATCCCCTTCAACGACGACAATATCGGATGCGTCAGCAGCACCAAGCGCGGTATCCGCATTCCCAGCGACAATATCTGGACAGATTTCTGGAATGTTGTCGGCTGTGTGTACCTGGCCCGGAACGATGTTCAGGGCTGCGGCACACATAAGATTGACCAGGGTATTTCCTGTGCATCCGCTCGAGCTCTCACCCTCCGTGCCAGCATCATGAGAGACCCTGCCTTCGTCCATGCCTTCACCCACGAATACCACCTTGGCGGACTCATCGGTCCCCTGAACGCGGGTGACGACAAGTTCATTACCGCATGGTTGCTCGGACATGGCTGGCGCTTCGCAATGCAGAATGGCCCAGAGGCAACCATCCGTACCCGCATCGGTCTCTTCCCGAGGTTCATCTACCAATACTGCCGATGGCACCGAACCACATGGAGGATGAATCCTCGCATCTTGTTCAAGCACCGGTCTACCTGGCGCCGCTACCCTTGGACTACATACTCGATCTTCATTTCGAGTCTCTTCAACTTCGCCATCCTTTGGGATCCGGGCATGCTCACCTGCCTCTGGTATGCTATGGAAGGCACTTGCCACACCCGGCAATCCATGGCGATGCTTGTTCTCTGGATTATCACCTCCAAGACTCTGAAGCCGATGTTCCATTTCATTGAACACCCTGCTGACATTATCTACCTCCCATGGCTCATCCTATTTGGCTACGTCTGTTCGTTTCTGAAGTTCTATGCCGGATTGACCTTCTGGGTCATTTCATGGGGATCTCGTGAAGGCCTTTAAATGGGAGGACGAAGCCAGACTGCACTTAATTTTCTCAATGTTTTGCATAGCAACGAATACGATTCAGGCTGACCTATTGAAGAATCAGTGGTCAATAATGAATAAGTAAAAAACGTCGAGCATCATGTATTGTGAAAACGTTGATCTTTTCTTGTATCCTCTCAGTCCTTTTAGTCGTTTTACATTCATTTTCTTTCCTGCTGTAGTTGCTTTGGAAGTGAGGATAGAAGATATAAACTGGAACTCCTCTCTAATCGCAGTTGAAATACCGCTAGCCAATTAGGCAATAAATTGTCTGTCAATGGCTAAGTAGGTATGGCGTTCCTACTGCATTTTCAACTTTCAAGTATAATTTCTTTCGCAGATGGCCTTAACTAGTGCTTGAATTATTGCTGCCATGTATAAATCTGGACTCTTTCCCAAGAATGCCTTATTTTATAATCAGAGCCCGTACGGATGACCTCGTCGCTCCCTTAATACGTCAGAAGCCATCCCAAGTTGATTCTCTTCACAATGTTCCATCAAGATCTTGGCGGTGCAACCCAGCCACCTCCTGTCTTCAATGGAGACGCCCAGTCGAGCAGCGACACGGGAGTGTCGTCTGTGATAACTAAATCTGTAAATTATGTTGAAACTAACATCCGGGAAATATGCCTAAAAAAGCAGGCGCTAGATAATGCAATAAATCGGAAGACAGGGAGGAATTCCATCGCATCATGGATAGCGAGAATTATTTTGCTTATAATATATTTGTCGTGTCATTTTCACTCACGAGAGCTTTACCTTCAACGTCTTTCTGCAAATGCTTGTTCTGAGAGCTCAGAAAACTTGGTTACCCCTTAGTCCTTAGTACTAGAACTGTCGAATCCACCAGTCTCTGTCGGGGAGATCGTTAAGTTTTTACGCTTGCTAATATCCCAGCGACTCACCAGCAGCTCCCAGATAGCTATGGAACTTACGGAAGCGCGATTCATACCGTCTACTTCGATCCTATTTTCTGAGAGACCGTATTGCCCTGGACATAGAAGAAGCTAAGAACCTATGGCCGCTTATTGTTGCCCTGGGCAAATCAGGGTACTAGGTAGCCACAGATCTCTGGGAAAGTATTAGAGCGAGCCTCCGCAGGTAACGTAGTGGATCGGATCTTACATGCATTTTTTTGTGCACATCGGGGCGAAGTATGTCCGAATGCATTCGTAAACTGCAGCAAATGAAGAGGGATAGGGCACAGTGCCAACACATGCCGATTACAGAGAATGTCGCATAATTAGAGAGAGAGGTCATCGCACCCATTTTCATCGTCTGTCTTAGCGCAGTTAGGCATGGATAGCGCAATCTCAGAAGACATCTGAATGGTCACTGCGGGGAGACCGAGTTACATAGATTCCAATCTATGACGCCGGGTGTAAGCACCGCATAGAGGGATGAGATTCTCCTTCTACGCAGCGAACCTTCGGGCATTGACGAGAGAATCAATCAACTCTACGCATACAAATTCAAAACCCAGGAGCAGTGGTGGATGAATGCATCTTACTACGGGGGGCGTTGGTATACACTTTTCAATTTTATAGGAGGAAGGAGAGACAGGGGCTTCGATGGGGCGTAATGGCTCGCGCTCTGGACCCATAAGGAGGGGAGGGGTGGGCGCAGTTCATGAATATGAGGGACGGAGCTCGGAACTGCTATGTTGGCTAGCTATAGCGTGTCGAGGAAAAGTAATTTGTGGGTTGGCTAAAACATTTATGCGACCAGAGGGGAAGCGAGTCCCCTATCCAAACTTCTTCTCCTTTCTCCCCCATTTTACTTCATCTTATTCCCTCTGTCCAGCCTTTCCCGCACTAATGTCTTCGATTTTTAGAACCTCAGTGTATCTACTAGTTCAATGCGGATCTAGGGTCCCTCATAACGTGATTGGCAACTTCAGGCAAGTTTATTATCAATAGGTATTCGCCAACCTCGTTCCTATCATGGTTCTTCTCGAATAAGGTGCTGGATATGGTTTTAAGATAGCATTGACAATTGTATTGGTCTTTGTCTGAGGAATCAACAGGCATCTTTACCAAGAAATTCAGTGAATTCAGTGCGTTTGCCTGCCTTTGACCGCGTGTTCGGTGCTATCATGGATATTTGGAAGTCCTAGTTCATGATTTTTGCATCTATGGAGTGCGCGTGTCTGAGATAAAGCCAAATGGGAAGGATTACGATAAGAAAGGAGCTATATCGTACAAAGGTGTAGAGCCAGAGTCATCACTTTACACTAGGGTGCCTGGACTCAGGATCGGCAAAACCACTGAAGGGATGGATCCGTCCACAGCAACTCAGACCATGAACTTCGAAACGAAGTGATGGTACGCACTATAGAAAGCGAAGACAGCACAGGAAGAAGCAGATAGGTTGAAAAAATAGCGTTCATTGATTCTACGACTTTTCAATACTATTTGCGGAAATGATCAATCAACGAATAGCGATGCCATTATTCCGACGATTAAACTAGCCAAATCAGCCGTGTTTCGTATACGTAAGGAGCGAGCTCGTTCCCGCTATCCCAGCACTTGCCGCCGACACTGGCGCTGATCCCTCCCCATTGAACCCCCTGATCGTCTTCCTGCCACCGTTCCGTCCCACGCTCAAGCTCATGTGCGGTTGATGGTCTTCATCTAGCCGGCTGTCAGCCACAAAAATGTCATAGGTTCAGCTGCACCTCGTATCAACCTCGCCGGCTATTCTTGATCAATTCCGTGAACGCGCTGTCCACCGCGCGCTTGACCTCCCGGTAGCTGACCAGCAGGACATTCTGCTCGTCCCGGCTGACCAGCGCAACTTTCTCGTCGACCCCGGCATCGAGCTTGTTCAGGCACGACACAATATGCGCCAGGTCGACTACCGGATTGCCACTCGCATCGACTTGATGGAAAACGTAGTCGCGGAAGAGCTTGAGGTAGTATCGTTCACCAGTCTCGGACCAGCGCGCATCGTGGGCGTGTTCGGGGCGCTCGTTGATGGACGTGAGCTTTGCCATCAAGCGGGCCAGGCGGCCGTTTTCGAGCTCCCGGGCGAGCATGGAGGTGAGTGTGTCCTCGGCATGGAGAGAGCTGTCCAAAACGGACACCATCTGCGTGGTGATGGCGGTGAGAAAGACGTCGATGTCTTTAACGATTTGTTGCCCAGTGGGACTTGGTGCGGCGCCTGGTGGAGGGTTCGGTGTCAAGAGCCAGGCGATACATTCCTTCATTCGCTCAGAGTAATTTCGGGTGATGGTCTCGATGGCTTTCTGCACATTGAGCAGAGCGTTGGGGTTGTTCGAGGCGATGCAGAGGACTAGGCGACCGAGGTGGATGAGGTCGTCCGCTTGCAGTTCATGAAGAGGTCGGGAGGAATCGTGTTGGACGACGTCCATTATCCCGCATCCGCTGAGACGTATGCGATTTTTGGAGGTGAGGATAACTTTTGTTGTATGTATGACTTGGGCAGCGAGACCGGAGGAGTGTATGGCTTTCAGGGCAGATCCAATCTGCACGATGTAGCCCCAGATAGTCTGTTCTGGGACGGGTGTCGGAACCTGCCGTCCGGCAAAGCGGGGAGGGAATTGGAAATGGTGTTCCGCGAGGGTCTTCGAAAGGGGGTGGTAATCGGTGACAAAGATGAGAGAACTATCACCGAACGATCGGGATGTGAAAGCATCATGGACCGACACAACTCCGGCATTGTCGATCCGCCGCCATGCTTGGACAGCTCTTATCGCTTTCTCATTGGTGAGTCGGTAACCTTCGAGACGTCTCATCGCATATGTGTTTCCATCTTTGCTGGATACAGCTTTGTACAGCCAAGTTTGATATCCGAATAGATTCAAATTCTTCTGGTTGCTTGTGTCAAGGGGAACGAGAGAGTGGAAGTGATCGATGCGTTGCGGCAAGGTGGAGTTCGGGAGAACTTGAAGAGTCGCCTCTGCTTTTCGTTGCAGATCTTCGCGTTCCGGATCAGGCATAAAGAAGTCGTGTGCTGTCCTTTGGTATGCCAAGACGTTCTCTCGGTGGGGAGCCATTGGAGCATATAGATGGTACTGCAACGGTTGAGCAAACGCTCCGTTGTGGAAGTAGCTGTTCGAGCCCATAGCTGTTGTTTCCTGCGGCGTGTACATGTTCATAGGAGGAGGGGCAGCTTGCGATGGTTCCTGAATGCCTGGGATGTTTGGCGGCACTGAAAAAGGGTCAAAGGCGTACGACCCGGACCCGGACTGATCAGTGGAATGGCCTCCATCATAACTCGCTTGCGGAACGAAGTCTTGAAACGCCTGTGCGTTCCATTCCTGCGATGGCTCTTTGCTATGCTGTGCCTGTGGAGGAGAAACCGTGGCAATTGTAGCGTTGGCCGATTTGGGGGTGAAGATTGCCGCATCCGCTGCCTTTGGCGAGATGGCCGTGTTTCGAGGAGCGGAGGCGCCATTCGGGGATGCTGGTTGAAGAGGAACAAAGGACGGAGAATCGACATTCAACCGGTTCTTCATCCGGTCCGTCATAGCCTGTGTATTCATGAGTTTTGAAGGGTCATGGACGTAGTCGCAGGATTTCTCGTAACGACAATGTCCATAGATCGTGACATGCCTGCACAGGGTATTCTTTGCGTTCTCGCGTCGAGGTCGTGGAGATGAGAGCGGCTTTCGATTTTCTGCGAGCGCAGGCGTACCGCTGGATGCCATGCGTCCGATCGCGAATGTCTGGCTGTATGTAGCTGGAGAGATAAGAGCCGCCCGGAATTTAAATCGAGAGACAAGAACTAGTGGAGGAAGGACACCAAACTCCGTTTACCAGACTAAAGAGAAATGGCATTAAACTCATTCGTGGACAGGTTGAGAAAGTAGTTTATCGCAGAGAATCCCCCTGTATTTGGTGGTTGGTTCGTTGAGCAATGGGTACCGCCAAACCGTAGAATAACGCTCTCCTTGTCCGTCTAGACTCTTACTTTGATATGAGAAGCCACGACATACACCTAACCATAGGTTGTTTTCGTTTGGTGATAGGAATAGGATATGCCAATCCTACAGCCAGTCTTGAGGTCCTGGCAAGGAGTGTAGCCGGGGAGGGCCGTGAATCTCCGAAGGCTCCGAAGATGTAATGATTGCTACCAATGCAATACGAAGAGATAGAAAGAGGGAGAGTGTTCGGATAGTAGGAAGTTGACCCTATAATGAGGAAGCTGAGAGTCGATCGTGAATCGACTCGAGGTAGGGCTGTCGGAGGTATGGACAACAATTGCAGATCGGTGGACGTTGGATCGGAGAGCTTGGTGACTACTATCAGGGAGGCGTATTCATTCTAAGCACACTTCAGAATCTGCCCCAATACATACTCGAGCTGCGCGACCGCGATTCACCGGCAATGGTGAAGGGGGGTCCAAAGACAAACTCACTCAGATAATCCCCGCCGCATCAGCTATGAGCGCCACCTGGGCCTGTCACACCAGAAAGGTATCATATCCTGTTACAATGATCGGATGGAAGTTACAGTCCTTCTAGAATCTAGATATCTGTGATTCTCTTCAAACAGCGTGGCGTTTGTGTTTTCCAGTAACGAGTTGGTATCAATTGCGATCATTGCCGTCTCGTCAGACACGATGGAATCGATGAGGTCCGACGACGCAACGCTGCCCAGACCCCTGTCATGCGGAATATCTTTGATCCGGGCTGATCGAATACCCGAGTCATTCAGCACGTGTTTCAGTTGTCAGCACGACTCATCATCACGTATGGGTGCCTTCAGGCGAACATTCGGACCGATGAACTTCAAGAGACACCTTTGAGCTTCACACCCACCTACTGTAATCTTCCATATAAACTTCCATATGAACATCTCCTTTGGATTCTGGTACTAATGCTAAATACCTTCTGTCTAAGGTGTTTCTGACCATGGCGCCTCCAGTCCCAAATCTGGATGCTTTAACAGACATTCAGCGAGATGCTCTCCAACAATACCGTGATGTCACAAATCAAGATGTTGAGGCGGCCATCCCGGTGCTTGAGCGGTCGCAATGGAATGTTCAGGTACAATTTCTTCATGATATTCCAAGTATGATCTTTCCGGAATCCTCCAGAAGCTAACAAATATATACAGTTCGCCATATCCCGATTCTTTGACGGCGAACCGGCTTCGGACCCAGTGGCCGATGCCCTCGCGCAACCCCCGCAACCCAGTCAGCGACAAGAAACACTCATGAATGGCTTCTCGAACACCGCATCCTCCTCGCGTCGCTCTCAGTTCGAACCGGCTCCACGAGTAACCGCTCCCTCCGCAACAAATTCCAACCTCCCCGTTCCATATGTGCTGGGGCTCATCTTCGGCGTCCTCGGCCTAGCGACGACCACAATAGGTCGCATCCTCCGTCCGATATTCGGCATGTTCCCCTTCCTCCCACAGTTCGTTGCTCGGCTTTCTGGCCGGAATCCTTCGCATCGATCTGGAAGTACAACTGCTGGCCGAAGACCGTTAATCGGCCGGGACAGTGCAGCTCGGGTAATCCGCGAGTTCGAAGAAGAGTACGGCCCCCACAATCTCCCCTTCCTGGAAACCAGCTACTCCACCGCATTCGACACCGCCAAGGACGACCTCAAATTCCTCCTCGTCGTCCTGCTTTCCTCCGAACACGACGACACCTCCTCCTTTGTCCGCAACACCCTCCTCTCCACCCGCGTGGTCGAACTCTTCAACTCAGAGAAAACCTCCCCATCCAGTATGCTCCTATGGCTCGGCAATGTGCAAGACCCCGAAGCCTACCAAGTCTCCAACGCCCTCAACGCCACCAAGCTCCCCTTCGCCGCTCTCATCGCCCACACCCCCTCCGTCTCCTCCACCGCCATGAGCGTCATCTGCCGCCTCGCCGGCCCCACCCCTCCTGACGACTTCGCGAATAAGCTCCACGCCGCGATGGCGCACCACGCCGACGCGCTGAACGGCGTGCGGGCCACCCGGACGGCACAACAAGCAACGAGGAATATCCGAGCGGAGCAGGACAGTGCGTATGAGCGCAGTTTGGCGCAGGATCGCGAGCGGGCGAGGGTACGGCGGGAGGCGGAGGCCGCGGCGCGGAGAGAGGAGGAGGAGGCGAGGCAGAGGGCAGAGGAGGAGAGGAGGAATGCGGATAGGGTTCAGATGTGGAGAAAGTGGAGGGCAAGGCGGATACATGCGGAGCCAGAGGGGATGGAGGGGGCGGTGAGGGTGAGTTTGCGGATGGGGGATGGGGAGAGGGTGGTGAGGCGGTTTAGTGGAGAGGATCGAGTGGAGGAGATGTATGCGTTTGTGGAGTGCTTTGAGGTGTTGACAAGTGGGGAGTTGGAGAGGGATGAGGAGTCCGAGCTGGATGAGACGGATCTGGGGGAATATAAGTTTGGATTTCAGCTGGTGTCGCCTATGCCGCGCGAGGTGATTAGGCCAGACGAGAAGAGGACCATAGCGGAAGTCATCGGAAGAAGTGGCAATTTGATTGTCGAGAAGATGGACGAGGACGAGGAGTAGATTGCCGCCTGGATCTGGATCATGCCTTACCGAGGTCGGGATGGGAGTCGATAGGCGACAACTGTATGGGAAGGTTTGGGTTGTTGCATGCCCAGCATTTCCGGCGCTTTGGTATTAAACGGTATGTCTAGGACAACTTCGATGTAGTCAATGGCATGAGTAACCTCTAATTCAGTTTATGGAGGCCGAGGTTGCACTCTTTGTCTATATCTTGTTTCATGACATCTTATCTATTCATTTACACATTGTGAACTCGTCGTTGACGGAGCGATTCATCCTTCAAGCAGTGAACACATTCCACGAGGCCCACAGAGGGACTGTCCAGCTCTTAGCCCTGCCTTGAATGAAATCAAAGTGATCCAAAGGGGTATATTCCTGGCAGCCTCCTTCGAGACAACCCATCGCTGGTATCGCAGCAAACAATAGCACCTTCGACCTCCCAATCCCTCCTCTCACCCCGCCTTCCCCGCATCGTCCCTCCTCGCCTCCACCCGATCCAAAAAAACCTTCCTCCCTAAATAATTCCCCTTCGCCCTCCCATGCAGTTCCAACTCCCCTGCGATCCCCTCGCGATCCACGAACCCCACCCAGTCGTATCGCGACTTATCCACCGTGTTCAGTTTCGTCGCCGCCAGCGCCTTGCTTTTCGCGTGCGTGACGGCCGAGGGTGCCGGTCCGGAGGGGGCGCGCGTCCGCGGCCAGGTTAGTTGGAGCTCGGCGGGGAGGGTGCGGACGATCCCAGTGGGGTTGGGGTCGAAGCGAGAGGGGCGCTTGGACGGGCGTCGGAGAGGGGGGGGTTTGATTTCGTCGCTGGGTAATCCATCGGGACCAGTTGCACCATCGCCATCAACGGTCGGTTGGTCGGCATCGGTGGTCGGTTTGGCTTTGGAGGCTTCGAGGGAGGAGAGATACAGTTTCGCTTCAGCGGAGTCTTTGGGCACGCGCCGCGAATCGTGGTGGGTTTTGCCGGCGAATTGGTAGGTGCGGGTTATGGTGATGGATTCGGAGTCGGCGATGGCAGCTGGTTGAGGGGCGGAGGGATTAGGGAGGGAGGAGGGATCGTGGGTGGCGGGAGGTTTCAGGACTGAGGTGGCGCGGATGGGGGCACTGGTGATGGAGGACCAGAGTGCGTCGACGTCGACGGTTGAGCCTTTTGTGGTTGCGAGTGCTTTGCGCTCTATAGCCCTATTCGAAGTTTGTTAGCTAGTTCATCTCCAAAAACCTATCTTCTACGTCAACATACTCGGTCTTCCTTTGGCTTCTGGTCTTAATGAATCCCGCTTCTCCCTCCTCCTCCTCCGATATATCAACCTCATCATCCTTCCGCTTTCCCTTCTTCCGTCTCCTCTTGCGCTCCTTAACTATCTTCTCGTCGCCGGAGTCCCATTCCAGCTCCTCATGGCCGTCTGCGTCGGGCGCTTTCCGCTTCTTCCCCCGTGTTTTCGCAGCCGTCAGCGCTTCAGCCTCGCTTTCCGATGACGCGGATTCCTCCGGTTGGTTGGGTACGTCCGGGTTGAAGTCTTCGTCGGACGAGGAGTCCTCCGCCTGCGGGTCGAGCTCGAGGTCGTCGAACGTGGTTGCTGCCATGGCGAAACGTCGGGTGGTTAAATGAAAAGCGGATTTTTGGAGTACGGGACGTAGTTAGATTTGCGTGTTACGCACTCAACGGTATTGTCCCTCTTTGTTTAATTTCATGTTGTACATCTCTTGCCGCTGTTTCGCATTCAAGCATCTACGATGTCATGCAGTGAGGTTGGAAGCCGACATCACGTGACCTCCAGTTTCCTTACCATATCACTCGTGGATTTCAAATCTCCATAATATGTCGCACAAGTATAGGAGGTGGCATTGAACAAGATTGCCGTGTCAATATCCTGTCCTTCGTGATACTATTTATCCATTCTTTAGTGATGCGGAACACCAAGCCCGATCTGCTTGCGAAGAGGATTCATCCGACGTCCAAACCAAAACGGTGGTAGAACTCATAGGATCCTCATGAGACAACCATTCGGCATTTTTGGATGTTAGAAGTAAATGCAGTGTCATATCTACCTCGATCAGCCTCGACCTAGTCTGAAATTGCGGCTTGGAATCGATAATTCGATACGCTATATCTCCCAACTCCTTATCATTCATCCAAATCTGGACAAAGTTTGGCTTTCCCCTATTGGAGGGTGCTTGTGGTTTGTGTCGATCACTTCTGATCCGAGCAAGATTTCTTGGGTATGTGGATCATCCCTCAATTCAGAAGTCTGAACTTGGGTTCTCAAGGTTTGCGGACACTGACGACGACTGTCTTTCAGTGTCTTGATGTTCGGACTTTTGACAGCGTTGATCGCTCCACGGCCCACACGTAAATTTCCTTGCTACTACCATACCATAAAACTCATCTCACATTACACATATATAGTATCGGGCGAATGATGTGGCAATCCTTCCGAAATACGTGCCAAATTTCGCACGTTTGATGTGTAGACGAATGTCGTACAATTAAGTATCTCCCCTATGCAGTCACGCAGGTTTGTATGTCGCTTGGATGCAGGAACGAAGCATTGGGACAGGTTACGAATCGACCGCGTCTTCGGGTCTAATTACCGAAGCATGGACCGAGCATCTGACTATCGCAACTGATCGCCATGTGGTGATGAAGACGGTTCAAGCTGGCGAATGCTGCTGTGAGATAATAGTAGACGTTGAAAGAGGTTGCAAGACCCTCGCGGCCCGTTCACGGAGACAAAGGAAATGCAATTACGCCGCGGTGGTACAAAAGATCTGTACACGACCGTTTGCCTTCATTGTGCTCCTGTCATTACCGCATATGCCATGCTATGCATATGCAGCATGGCGGTTCAATCTCCTCCTTGCTTGTACGACAGTAGCACGTTGCTGATATGAAGGAAATGATATGATGTGGAGCGGCAGAGGGCATCAGTCCGTCAATCTGCTGCGATATGAAACCGCATGAAAGCAAACCGCCATCAATCAAGGAGATTTGTGTCAAACTTGACCCTCAGCTGCGTTCTTCCAATGATCAACCCTCTGGAATCTAGCCATCTTTCTCGACAACTCCAGCCGAGGGACTTGCAATAATGATCAAGGGCCAAAAAAGCTAGTGGGCTAAGTTCACATTTAGTCAGGGTGTGCTGATCAGCTTGATGCTCCTATTAGTTAGTAGTGTTATTTTAGCAGGAATAATAGATGTCCAATCCATGAATGATAGCAGTAAGCAAGGGGCCTGGTCAACTAAAGAAGGGGACTTTTCCACCATACTCATTGGTAGTTCACAGCCCAAATGTCTGGCTGCAGATATCAGCCCCGATCCTTCAGACTGACAACGTGTTGTCAAAGATAAGCAGCCTTCCAAAGTCTCCGTAAACCAGTTTTCGGGGTAATATCCGTTCAGCGCAGATAACGTAATACCCGTCCCAGGCAGGTTCTCGACTCTCATAAGTCGTATGAGAAAGTAAGCAGCCGGTAGTCAACCGGGTTTCCATAGGCTCAAACAGTCAAAGACCAGAGAAACGGCGAGCACTGCGTCCGATGGGCCACAATGCACCAAGCCACCACCAACGTCTTACGCCAATACGCCGCACGCGCTAAGAAGCACGTCCATCTTTAGAGCCTCCGGTGCCGCCGCCGAGCGACGGGCAGCTCACAGCCCGTTGAGTGCCCTGTCCGCGATCTCCCTTGTCTAAACAAGGCTAGCCAGAAGCGGGATGTTTCGAAGCCAATTGGGCAGTCCAACCAGGATATTGTTCAACCTTCCCGAAATCCGAATGCTTTGGAGCCTGGAGGAATGGGGAGGACATGCTGGGAGTCGGGACACTGCCACTCTGGGAAGACAAAGATCCAAAGCGAGATTCCCTGGCACAGTCTGTGTCGATAGGGGATTCCAGGCGCTTGGGTCGGTTCTAGGAAAAGTTAGAAATTCCCATAATTAAATCACACGCATTTCCGTATGTACTCAGCCATTATTATGTAAGGTCTGTAAGCAGTTATCCTAAATCAACAGACATCATCCCACGAGCGACGAGACCGGCACAGGGTCGGTCGAAGCGAGAGATCTGTCATTCGGATAAAGGAAAGATTGGCGGGGTGCATGCTCCATACTTGCTCCATAGGGCTACTTGAATCTTTGGCTCAGCCTTTCATTGTTTGATATCGGTGAGAAAGGCTCGAACGATGATGACCGCGTCCTTTCGACTTTCGTGATTAATCAAGGTTGCTCTCGAGGTCGAACGGACGGTTTGTACGGAGAATCGGAGAGTTTGTATTGACAACACTTTAGTCATAAACCAAATCGGCTTGGACTGCTGAAATCACTCCCTCTCCCGACAGCATTCACTGTTGCGGCTTCATTCATCCCTTCCATGTTGAATTTTAATTTCCTGTTGTTTCCTTCAAATCCCAACTGTTCGCACGTTTGGACTTCGCTTTAATGACCGACACCCGCCTGCGCTATCTACATTCAAATCGAATATATCACCGTGTTGAAGGTCTGATAGCATCGTACATAGTACGGGTTCCTCAGTGATAGATCCAAACCCAGCTTACCGCACGTCTCACTGTCCATTCAACCGCCATCAGGAAGACAGACTAGAAGAGGAGGAGCACCTGGATACAGTGTTAAGTACTGACTTGACATCAATCCACGGTTTTAAAATCTTCAATTTCCACATTACGACTTCGAAATGCCTCACTCGGTTTCATCTGGCGGCTCCGAGCAGAAAGGCTCCATCGATATGCCTCCGAAATGCAGCAGCAATGGCAAGGCCCTCAGTGCCCAACCATCACCAGTACAAGAGCACTTCTCAACCGAGGAGCTACAGAGGGACCAACAAAGAGCTGGGGAGCGAGCGAAACGACTCGACACGAAGCGACGGACGCAGTTCTTCGAAGATCAATTCCGGTATAAGGCAGGAGACAGCTCGGGCAGAGAGAATGCGTTGAATAATTCCCCCGTGGTTGCAGACCTCCGGACCAATGTGATCGTACGTTCTTCCATGCTCTGCTTCTTTACCATCCAGAGAAAGTTCGTGACTGACAAGATGGCTTCAACCGCAGGTTAAAGACGAATACAGCCTCGTCACCGATCTGTCCAACACCCTCTCTGGCCGGTACCGCCGTTCCGAGTCGTCCATCATGGTCAACCTCGAGCACTCCGCCTGCCTCATCCTCGGCGGTTCGTTTGAGCCCGGATATCTCCTCACCATCACCGCCTGTCCCTCCCTTCTTCAACCCGCCACCAACAAGCGAAACGTCGCACTCCTCCAAAAGTACCTCACCGATCTCCTTGGTGTGTCCGCCGATCGAGGCATCATCAAATTTGTCGCCATCCCGGACGAATGTCTGGCCATCTCCGGCCGTACGGTCCGCTCGGAGATCGAGCGTCTCCAAGGCAAAGAGCCCAGGGAGGAACCGACGGACAAACCCACCTTAGCCAACCGAATGAGCAGAAACTTAAGCAACCGGAGGAAGTCCCGGAAATCAATGACACTCAAACCACAACCCTCCGGAATTGACCGCATCACACCTCCTCTTCCCAGTCCCGTGCCGTCACGTACTCCATCTTCCCCTGAACCCCCGAAGACCGGGTATTCCAATGGAGATGTAAGAGGACCGAAGCCGAATGACTCTTCAATGAAGACGAATTCATATGCAGACTCGGCCATTGGACCTACCGACCTCGGACGCAACCCATCATCAGTTTCGAACCAGGCCGGCGCTGGAGCTCATCATCACGCACTGCCGAAATTCAAGCCACCACCCATCCCGAAAGATCGGGCAATGGTGGAAGATAAGGCGGTTCGCAATCGCAAGAGTCTAAGAGATATATTCAAACGGAAACAGTGAGATGGAGATGCAGATCTTCACACTGTATACATACAAACATTCGGTTTATTGTTTAGGAAAGCGGGAGAACTGGCGCTTACCTGATACCCAGTCCTTTGTTAGATAGGGATAAAACATTCTCATCAATTCTTCCTGAGTGTGATTGTTCTTTGCCTTTGACGGCCTCCCCTAGCCTGCGTATACGGTATCTCTGGAGAAGTAGGTAGCAAGGCGAAACAGAGGTAACAATAAGCTCTTTCGACGCCTTGGGCGTGCTTGTTAGTCCATTTTATGATCGCATCCCTTCTAGATGGAGGAGCTGATCTTGCTGTACGGATTCATTAAGCCAGTTGGTGCGTCAATGAATACTGAAGCTGATGAATGATATACAGCCCTACAGATACACGATACTGATATGACGACAAGGCGACAAGGCGACAAGGTATTAGTCGAATCAGTCACGTGCGGTATCGGAACCCTGCCCAGCAACAACATTTACCAAACGGATCACCGCAGTGAAGTTCACAGGTTCGCTCATCAACAATCAGTCAGTTAGCAGCACACACGAACCTGTGGCTCCCTTGCAGCCTCCATAATCAACATATCCCAACAACGGCTTCTGCCACCAGAACTCCACGGGGCTGCGTACGGTTCATCAGATACCGTACCGTAGTCACCACCGCAACCCGCCATCCAACACTCCCTCCATGGACCGACGCCGCTCGACTCGATTAGGATCGTCTCGTTTTCGCGGAACAAAGTTCAACTGATCCAGGGTTCCCTGGGCTGGGATATCTAGCTCTGGGAGTACTGAATACACAAGGGAGGAAGACAGGAGGCCGCGCAACGCGACGGAGGGACGATACGCTGCAGGAAAGAAAACTTGTGAAGAAGACTGGGAGGAAGTTACAGAGTGTGTCTATGCATTAACTGGCATAGAAGCATGGAACCAAATGTTAAGAAAATCGGGGATGGTGTGAGGTAGGTCCTTGTTCAGGATGATTTTTATTCCTTGTTACTCTACTATGCAGGCACGGGTTTTCGAATATAATTGTGCTAATCGATATATATGATAATAGGAACTTGAAACATCTCGAAGATGTTATAGTTGTGACCCTCTCAAATGAGACTGCGACTATTCCGGATCTTCTCTCACGGCTGTCAGCCTGCCATTCTGCTTGGTCCGATGCTCTTAGTCACAATGTGGACCTTGCCCTTGATGAGGTGTCTCATGCACGACTCTGGGAAGTGCACTCAAAGGTTAATAAGGGCTTCCGTGGGTGGTTGAAGTCCGTGAGTAGTCGTTCGGCGAAGAACAAAGTCGTAGAACAACGGAAACTATTCACGAGCTATGTTGAGTTCATCAAGGAATGTCAGCGCTTCTACCGGAACTATATCCTTTTACTGGATGACGCATGTGGTGGTATTTCCGAGTTGAAGGATGTGGTGGCTACTTGGAAGCGGCACCGTAAGTATTCGCCTACGTCGCGTTTAAAAGCGCCCAGCGACATCTTTAGACTAACAAGTAGCAGACCACCCTGCGGGACCCGCATTGAACATTCCGCTCGAACTACAGCCGCATGCCTTGCGCACTGCACACCTTTCGCTCATCCACCTCGGCGACCTCTCCCGCTATCGTGCTAGCTCCACGCCTGCAAAAGAGCGCAAGTGGGAACCGGCCGTTGGCTACTACACCCGCGCTTCCTCTCTGATGCCATCCGAAGCCCATGCCCATAATGGTCTCGCCGCTATCGCTTACGAGGAGCAAGATCACTTCCGCGCAGTCTACCACCTGTTCCGTACATTGACGGTGGAGCATTCGGTGGGGACAGGAAATCTTGAGAAAGAGTTGAGAAGGATCGAGCTGGCTCATGGCCGCGGGGAATTAATGGCCGGTGGAAAGGGTGATGGCAAAGAAGGAAAGGAAATCAAGGCTCTGCTCGCTTGGTTCTTGAGGTTGCAGGCGGGCTATTACTCGGCCGAGGAGTTTCCGCAGAGAGAGGCGCTGGAGAGGGAGGTACTCAGCCAGCTTAAGATTCAGGTGAAGAAAAGGCCGGTGGAGAGCACGCTGTTCAAAGTCGTGGTGATCAATCTGGCGGCGGAACACGTTGCGACCGAGAGGTTGCGAGGTATGTATTCAACTCCACAACCTTCGTCTTGTCATAGCATTCCTGACAATAGTGCTCCTAGCCCTGGGTGCGTCAGCGACCGATAATCACCGCCAGTCTGTCTTGCACCTCATCCGGTTCAACATTTGCACTTTCACACTTCTGCTCGAGCTGCTTCGCGATGAATTGGATCGGGTCAAGGGCGAGGATGTCAAATCAGGAGCTCCCTCCGGCACTTCAAGGCGCTCACTCGCCGATAGGCTCAGCAGTCTTTCCCGTCGCGTGCTTGCACTCCTCCACCTTTATTCCGCCTGGTTCTCCATGAAATGGTCGATTCTGCCCCAGCTTCCCGATCCATTTCTGGTTGCGAAGTCCCGCGAATTGTGGGCTGTATACGCAGCGACGCTGACCGCGATTGCGAAGCAGTTTCCTGCACCGGAATTGCCAGCAGCCGAATATCTGCTGCAGGAGGAGGCGGATTTGGTTGGTTTTGTCCCGTTCGCTGAAAGCTCGAGCAGAATTTGGGAGAAAGATGGAGTCAAAAAGCCAAGGAAAAGTGACTCAGATAAAGGGCTCGGAGCGGATGGCGAGATGCTTGCTCGACTGCGAGAGATCTTGGTGAGCGGACTGGAGTTGATGGTATCGGAGGTGAGTTTCGCACGAAGCACCAATGCTAAAATCGTTTCCACTAACAACAATCACCACAGGGTTCTCCGTTGGAGTTAGATAATGATGGCCAATTCCTCTATAAATCTGCCGACGGACTGGATAACATGCTCCCTGCGCCGATCCATGAACCAGAGCCACCGAAAACATCGAAGGCTGACGTTACCAACCCCTCGAGACGAGACACCTCGAAACGAGTAGCACCCTCCGAGTCTGGCTCAGTTGTCACAGTCACCAAGGATGCTTACATGACGCGAATGGTCCACAACCTTGTTGATGATGAAGACCCAGTCAACCCCCCGCCTACCAATGTGCCCCCTCTGACGAAGCCATTACCGTCAGCTCACCAATCCTTCGAGAACTCCCCTTTCCAAAGCACAGCACAGTTCGGAGCGCTCCCTGCGAATGCGCCATTCCGGGTCTCCGATCTGGTTGACAGCATTACTTCTCGCAACAGAGCTCCATCTGGCACTCAAGCCTACTCATTATCTTTCTCACCAGGTCTCGGCACGACACCACACAATGGCTCTCCTGTCGTCCCGTCCGCTCGACAGCTCGGCGCCTCACCATTCCAACGCCCCTCCTCCTCCTTCTCCTTCTCCAACGAACGAGCCGCCGAAATCTGGGGCACTCCCGCTGGCATCGGCAGTCCGATTCACAGCCGTGTCCCCGCCCCGACCGCCACCGGCCGCAGCTCCCTCAGCCTCCACGACTCCTTCGACCAACTCGACCTCTCCCCCTCCCTCCGCGATCTCCCCATTTCCAACTACCGATCCCCGCCCCGAGGGCGCGCGCAGCCGCACTACGCCCCGGCGCACTCCCGCAACGACTCGCGCGACTCGACCGGCTCGGCGTTGCTGCTCCAGGAAAACACTTGGAATTATGCGGTAACGCCGGCGCCGATGCTTGGGACGACGGGGAGTCCGAGGGGGTGGGGAGGGAACGGAGGGTGGGGTGGGCAGATGGGCGGGAATGAGAACGGACACGTTGGGGAGAACGGACACCCTAGTGGGAGCGGGTGGGGTGGACAGCCCCGGCTGAGCCCGAATACAGGAGCTTATGGACAGGGACTTGGCGTCAATGGAAGTGGTGCGTTGGATGGGCAGATGAGTCGGAGTTGGAGTGGACATGGGGCGGTGGGCAGCGGAATGGGACATGGAGGGTGAGGGAGATCTCGGATATGGGGGATTTCGATCAACCACCAAATGCCAAAGCGGCAACGCTGCTGCAATCCGCGGCAGTTGCGTGGACCTCCTCACTGCGAGTGATGAGCTTTCCGTAGGGTCGGCAATTTGCGCTTCCAGCACCCTGTACCCGACGGCACGCCCGTTTGCCGGTTCCAGGTTGCATTTCTGAGATGGAAAGGTGGGAAGGAGGAGGTCCAGGTTCCAGACGAACCGGTTTGTTGTTGGGCGCTAAATTGTCGACTGCCCGTCACTTAGTTCGAGGGTGCACTTGCTATATTTGCAAGGTGGACTTCAAATTGCATTCCAAGTGTCCTCTACTTTTCTCGTCAAGGTAGTCAAATACATTATCGTGCAACCCGTCCCTCATGTGGCCGAATATGCACTGTTCCTTTTCCGTCTTATCACAAGCCGTCTTTGCTGGCACGCAAATGTTGAATGCGTGCCCTGGCTCTAAATCCCCCCGAAAACCCTAGCCTTCTATGGCTGCATTCCAATATTTTGTTGAACCGCGACCCTTAGAACGCCATAATGATGAAAGTGCAGGCTTACAAGCCGGGGTAGGCCTGCTTGGGGTATGGGTACGACGGACCCAGTTCCTGCAGACTGAGCTTCGCGAGCCATTGGCCCAGGTCAATGCAGGCGTCAACGGGCTTTCCCTGGACAAGACCAGCGAGGAATCCCCCGGCGAAGGCGTCACTGTTATATGCCGTCAGCAATGTGGTCACGAACCAAATCTTGATAGGATGCCACTCACCCCGCGCCATTCGTGTCGACAATCTCCTCCTTGCCAACCACATGCACCGGATACTCCTTCAACGTCGCCTCCTTGCCCGGCCCTCCCACCGCCACGATCGTCGGCTCCGTCCCATGCGTAATCACCACCGTCCTGTCCCGCTTCTCATTCTTCTTCGGCAGCGCCGCCAACCGCTTCGCGATCTCCTTCAGGTCTTCTGTGCCCCACTCATGGGCCGTCGCATAGGCCCGCGCCTCCGTCTCGTTGCCCACCACCACGTCCCAGTAAGGCGCGGTCTGGTCGAGCGGCTCCTTGAAGAACTGCGGGATGAACGGTGCGGAGAGCGATAGCGCAAAGATCTTGTTATTCGCGGCGGCTTCTTCGGCGAGGGCGAGGGCCGCGGGGACGCACACGGTCAGATGGTACCCCCCCACGAAGTAGTACTCGGCCTGCTGCACGAGGCTCCAGATCTCCGGCTTTTTCAGGTGGTCGAGCTTGTACAGGTTCGCGGCGGCGAGGTCGGTGCACAGGCTGCGGTCGTGGCCGCGGATGACGACGCCACAGCGGCCGGTGGGGGTGGCCTCGTCGACATGGTATTCGACGCGGACGCCGGCCTTCTCGGATTCGGCCTTGAGGATGTCGGCGTATTTGTCTTGGCCGACGCTGCCAATGTAGACGACGCTGTTGTCGGGGAGGAGGTACTGCGGGACAATTAGGATGGAGGGAGGGGGGGAATGTGGGGGTATGTGTATGTCATACCTGAGCTCCGCGGGCAGAGTTCTGGGCGGCGCCTCCAGCGATCAATTTGGCTTCGTAGTTCTGGAGGAGATCGTCGTAGAGGGGGAGATGTTTCTCCTCGGCGAGGATAGCATCATTGGCGTTCAGGCCGTACTTGGCGAGGAGTGCATCATCTCTGGATACGGTACGTCAGCATAGCAAACTCTTTCGCGGAACGGTGCGGGTGGTACCCTTTGGCCTGAATGTCAAGGAGAGGATTCTCTAAGCAGATGAGCTTGTAGGTATTTGATGCAGCCATTGTGGATGTGGTGGATGTTGTGTAGAATGAATGAATGCAGGATTTGAAGCTTGATATTGGTGTAGGAAGTGGTTTAGGAAGAGTGAAGCGGGACGGCTTTGGTGGAGGGACCCTCCGAGCTCGGACGGAGAAAGCTGATCGACGTAATCTTGGGAGCGAGCTTAATCTCAACGTCGGTCTTTCTAATATCATGGCCTTTGTCCGGGTGGATCAATCTACACTTTGTCGACTCTTCGGCATCGTAGGTAATATCCAATCTATCTACGGTAGGATTCGAGAATTTGGATACACCGTTGCGCCTTCCTGTCGACGTCGTCGGCATTCCTCTACGATCACCAGATCATCTCATCATCGGATTATGGCTCGGCAGGTCATCCCGATTTAAGAGGCTCTGCATAATAGAAGACGTTCAAGAGCTAGGAAGGATGTGGTCCTGGATAGCCCTCTACTGGTGTTCTTGTGCAACATTGGAGGTCCTTACTCAATCCTGATGTTCAATCATGACACCTCCGCTCATGACCGGGAGACCCATGAATAGTATAGCATTGGACTTTCCTTGGTGTGTACTGTTTGATTGCTTCATATTTTATCGCTATCATGTTTCCTGTCCCCAATAGTAAACGGCGTCTTTTTAGAAGGCTTTGAGGAGTTGGCATTATCAGTCCTTCGTCGGCCCTCAACATCCAATTGCTTTTGCAAAATCTCCAGCATAGCAGACGTGATGGAGCATTAAGCAGATTGAACCCAATGAGTCTTAAAGGAGTTCTAGGATGTTCATAGCCTGTCTATTGACAGCCTGCAGTTATGGAAAGGGGCTTCTCGGCCGTGTGGCTATCCAGGAGTGATCAAATTCATGACACTCGGCACTCGGCATCCATATCTGGCATCTGCGAAGGCGGAAACCTATCTGTCTAAGAGATTATATAATGATCTCTGCTTCACACAGATGTAAAGTCTCCAGCCGCACATTTGCCGCATTTCACCTAGCAACGAGCCACACCACCAAAGCATTGATCGGCTGTGACAACAACAGCAAAGTGAATTAAAATGTTATTCAGAGAAGTGAAGTGATTGTTGTCCATGGACTGCTCCCCTATTCCTAAACAAACATTGCCCTGAGTTTCGCTTTCAAAGTCTTCACACTTTCTTCTATATCTTCTTCTCTGCTACAACCTAACCCGCACTCCCTTGAGGAAACTATATTACTTTGCTTCGAACTCTGCTTTATTTCGAGAACAATTCATCAAGATGAAGTTCATACTGTCTAAATCTGTCATTTTCCATGCCATGGTCATGCTTATCGCTTTCGCGGCCCTTGGGCTCGCTTTCGTCAACCCCGGGGATGCCATCCATGTTGATCACGATGGTCCAGTCCGACCGGCGTCTCTGGAGATGATGGTGCCTCGACAAGAGAACGCAGCGCTTGATAGCAGGTAAGTCCGCATAGTTCTGCAGAGTATTCCGCGATTTTCACTGACAATTGCCCCGGCATGGCGCGCAGCCAGCTATGCGGCGAACTCTCCCTTGCTCCTAACTGTCCAGCCATCGTCGAAAAGAGACAAGACGACCATGCGGACATGTGGCCGAATGAAGTCGAGACGGTCACTGCCACCTCAGTCGTATGGACGGTCGAGGCCATCACGAGCACTGTGACCACCCGCGTCTCTGTAAGCAGCGCCCCCAACGGTCTGGTGTCCGACGTTTCGTCCTGGACTAACAAATCTCCTCTACCTCTATAGCAACCCAACACTTCCCAACCCGCCAGCACCGACAGCAAGACGTCCAGCTCTTCGAGTACAGCACGCTCTCGTAGCACTACACTTACTCAAACCTCCACATCGGAACACCTTGGCCACTCCACCGAAACGACCTCCACCCAATCTGCTTCAACCAAATCATCCTCCGCCAAATCGTCCTCCGTCAAATCGTCCTCTACCCAAGCGCCAACGATGGCTACGTTAACCTACACCACCACCGTCTGGGTCGGTGAGACCACCACCACGGTCCTCGTGACCCGTTCCGCTACGGCCAACACCACAACGATTCAGTCTGCAAGCCAGTCTGCATCATCGAGCAGCGGACGCGCTACGGTGTCGTATGGGGAGTCGGGAGCAGGTAAATATTCCACCCTCATTCCACCCTCTCCACTTTGAAGGAGGAGGAGAAACCAAACCAACAGTATACAGGTACTATCAAGCATACCGGGGAGTGCACTGCGATCTTTGTGCTGGGTGCCGTGGTGGCATTAGCAGTTGGGATCGGGGGATTCTGGTTCTAATATGGACTTGTCTAGCGGACATGGCTCGAAGAGTACACGTTTTAGCGGTGCATTGCGCTAGGTGTTCGGAGGCGTATATAAGAGGCGAAACGGGGTTGCTCCGATTACTTCCTTGATAATTCTCACTGGATTAGGGTAGAGCGGGCTCCTTCCAGTTTCAATTCTCTCGATTTCCACTTACCAAGCTGATTACCACTGTGTTCACCGCTTTTCCTACCTATCGATGTCTATGATCGTTTCCAGTTAAAGCAGGAGGAAAACTCTATCCATTTTCCAAATAATAACTATCAAGTGTCGAAGATCAGTTCCACTGTCAAATCCTAGGATCGATAATGACTCGCGCCTCAGTGATTTTGGTCTCAGTGGCATTGTCAAGACGAGCCGGGACTGTGGCATTGGATGGCACATTTCGAACAGTGGATGGGGGAAGCGGAAGTTCTTGGCAGTTGACTTGGTGCAAAACTCCGCCTCCTGGAAGCCACGCCCGCTCCCCTTTCTCTTCCCCCCTCTGCACATCACATAACCCCTGGACCTTGGCTGTTCGAAATGACGGGCGGTGCAGCAACCCATAAGCAGACTCTGCCCGAATCAATGGCTAGATGCAATGCCATGCATACTCCCACGTCGACTGATCGTTCACAAGCTCTTTCAAATCCAATATAAATATATTATCGATGCTTTCTGGAATCCTGCATCCGACCTGCGCAAACTGATTCCCCTAGCCTAGAATGGTCAATTCCATGGCTGTTCCCAATTCCTGGGAGAAGGCAGATAACCAGGTCATGGCCACCAGTTCTCGCTCGAGCTGTGCCCAACCTCCTTCTATCTCATGTATCCAGGACGGAAGACGTTCGCGGGTCGTTTTCAGATCCTTCATCGTCTGTTCGCGCTACGTTGTTAGCAAGATGTATAGTTAGGAGAATAGCCCATTGTTGGAGCACGCAATCGCTACCACAAAATGGGCCACCAAAGGCTACCACACTTTGCGGCATGGGTCCAGCTTTTTTTCCGCCTACTGGCGATGAATGCGGATCTTGGACTTCTCGTGCTGTCTGCCTATACGCAGCTCAAGTTTGGCAACAGATGCATGTCGCCTATGTGGCAGTAAGTTCAGTGATATCAGAATGTATTCGCCAAGATTACCTTGATAACAGTTTATAGGGTGTGGGGGGGCTTTTACTGGACATATCCGAGTTTGTTGCGCTCTCGGCTTGGACAAACCTCGGTCTAAAACGGTTGCCATCTCAATGTCTTATCATCGCCGAGATATTCGCGACCGCTTTTTTTGTCGTCAGTGTTATCTTTTTGGCGTTGAGCACCCTGTGCCACGAATGCCAAATTCCTATGCCGATCGATACAAGCGAACCTTATATTTTGGCAATGATTTATTTAACCGTATCGCTTAGGTTAGCTCCTTCACTCCTTGCAGTCCATGTCCGCTGTGTTCTAAACTGCTGCTGTCCACGGAGACTATCCACGCGAAAAGAAACAACTCTATTGGGTTGCAGAGTGCCCCAACGACCTGAACCCACCAGCGCGAGCCACGGCACATACGATCCGTTCAAAGAGCCTGGGAAGTGTCCTGAACCTGCGTTGGCAGTACATATAGCGTGGAAAGAAGGTCTTCGACAGCTGGACTTATCATTATCGTGCAGACTGGGCCGAAAGTGTTACGGATTGGCTCAATCGTCCCATGCGCCATCGAGGATAGGAGGACGTAGTTGGTATATCGTGGATGGAGCGTTGAAAGCGTGAATGGAACCTCTGATTCTGCCGAAGCAATGATGGAACGGAATTAATGGATAATATTTCATAAAGTGACACTCTGGTACTAGTTAGATTAAGAACTTGGGATCTGATAGTCTGTAAATCTCTAGTTTTCTACCTCAGAGAATTAGCAGTAATAGAACGCATTCAAGGCGAAACTTAACCATGAAATACCTTCTAAGCATGAGCGTCTATCGTCAGAAAAGCTATAGTCATTAGGTTGTGGTGTCGTTCAGCTTGATATCGACCATGGAGTACCTTTGCAGGGTTCAATGCAGTTGGCATTACCATCCTCGGACCGAACCGCTTCCCCGCAAAATCTGTGGGTACGACAGAACAGACATCATGAACACTTGAATAGCCATTCAAAGATAATAAAGCAGAGGTTGGAAATCGACTTATAAATATGTGACCAAGTAATTTAAAGCAAAGGATCCATTGAACGCTGTAAAACCGCATATAACCAAGCAACCCTTCCATCAACCACGAAACTCCCAATCCAGTAGAAAGAGCTCGGAACCATCCCATATCCACCATGACCAACAAGGACGTGCCCCCTCCCCCCTCCACCGCAACCTCTCGCCTCTCCCAAATAACCTCCCATATCTCCCCCTCATCATCGTCATCCACCACCCCGCCTCCCACCAAACGCCGCGCCCGCAAAAGCTCCACCACCCCCTCTCCTCCCGCCGACTGGTCCGATGTTCTCTCGGAGCTCGCACACGTCCGCACACTCGCCCAAACCCCCCAGGCCGACACCACCGGCTACCAACGCCATAAGCAAGCCGGCAAACTCTGGGTGCGCGAGCGGATCGAGTTGCTGGTCGACCGCGGCTCGTTCCGCGAGGTGGGCAGCGCGGCGGGGAGCGCGACATGGCGGAAGAAGTGGAGCGGGGAGGAGGTGACGGAGAAGGGGTTAGGGGTGGTGGAGGGGGAGAAGGAGGTGGTGGATGGGTTTACGGCGAGTAACAACGTGCAGGGGTTTGGGAAGGTGGGGGGCAGGAAGGTGTTGTTGACGGCGGATGACTTCACGTTGCGGGCGGGACATGCGGACGGGGCGCTGATGCCGAAGACGTTGTATATGGAGAAGCTGTGCCTACATTTGAAGCTGCCGATGGTGAAGTTGGTGGATGGGGCGAGCGGGGGCGGGTCAATCACGACGTATCGCCAGTTTCAGGGGACGTACCTGCCGGACTTGGAGCTGCTGAAGTGGGTGGTGAAGGAGCTGGATCAGGGGATCCCGCAGGTGGCGGCGGTGGTGGGGCCCGCGGTGGGGCTGGGCGCGGCGCGCGCGGCGGTGTCACATTTCTCGGTCATCGCGGCGGATATCGGGAGCTTGTTCAACGCCGGGCCGAAAATCGTGGAGGGCGCGACGTTCGAGGAGGATCTGAGCTTCGCGGATCTCGGGGGTCCGGGCATCCATTGCGCGAACGGGGTGATCGACAACGTCGCGCCGGATGAGAAGGGATGTTATGAGCAGATCGCGCGGTTTCTTTCGTACGTTCCAAACCATGGGGGCGTGCTGCCGCCGGTGATCAAGAACGACGATGCGCCGAATCGACATTGTCCCGAGCTCCGAACGGCGATTCCGCGTCGGGCGCAACGGATGTACGAGGTGCGGAATATCATCAAGGAGGCTGTTGACCGCGATACGTTCTTCGAAATCGGACCACATTGGGGGAAGACAATCGTGGTCGGCCTGGCGCGCATGGCGGGAAGGACGGTGGGGATCTTCGCCAACGATGCGATGAACAATGCGGGGGCGTTGGACTCGGCGGGGTCGCAGAAGTATGACAAGCATATCCGGCTCTGCGACTGCATGGGGATTCCGATCGTGCAGTTCATCGACATCCCGGGGTTTGCCATTGGCACTGTCGCTGAGAAGGGCGGCGTGATGAAGTGGGGTCTGGAAATGTACAAGACTCTGTTCGGCTCGACCATACCTATCTTCTCGGTGGTCATCCGGAGATGCTATGGCATTGGAGGCTCGATCTTGGCAGACTGTAGAGATCCGAACTGTCGAGTTGCTTGGTAAATGCTCTATCCGTGTCAGGTCGACGAATCAGTGCTAACGTTCCACAAGGCCGAGTGGGAATTGGGGATCTATCCCGCTCGATGGAGGAATTGAAGGTGCGTGTTGAATCTGCATGCAAAATAGACCTACACTAAACTTCAACAGTCAACCATCGAGCAGAACTCAAGCGAGCAGGCGACAAGAAACCGGAGGTATATGCACATCTCGAAGCGGAGTACATGAATCTACAAAACCCGGTCCGGACGGCCAACCGATTCAGCATTGAGGAGATCATCGATCCTGCAGATACAAGATCGGTTGTATGCGCCTGGACGAAGCATATGTAAGTGCAACTCAGACAAATGGAGGACAGACGCTAATACGACGATAATAGGTACGAGCACAATTTGGTGACGAGGCTAGAGCAGAGGGCTGCGGGATTCATTAAACCATCTTTTAGATAACTAGGGGAAGGAATGGAAAATGAAGACAAGCTAGTTTCTAGTGGTTTGAGTATTCCTAGGAACCCATAAGTAATAGGATTCGGAAATCAGATGGGCTAGAGTTCAAATGGCTGGCTTTGAGTGTTTTTGTTTAAGAAAAAGGAGAAGGATAGTAGTGATGAGAGCAGTGATAAGAGCAGTGAGAGCAGTGAGAGTAGTGAGAGCAAGCGAGAGTAGTGAGAGCAAGTGAGAGTAGTGATGAGGAGCGAAGGGCCTTCAGGAAAACTTGGTGTCTGGTAGCCTTACAGCCTGGAACTGGAATATCTGACACTCACTGCAGACAGCAGCGAGAGCACGAGGACAGCTGCAGTGAGGCCTGAGGCAAGACCGCCACTTCACGAACAAAAGGATGAATTTGTCAGTGGTCAGGTTTATAGGATATCTCTGCTTTTATGGCGTTTGCCGTTTTCCTACCCATGACCCCCATACATATTCGTTTCGGTGGGATAGACCCCCATGGATGTACACCACGCACCCGCGATATCACCACCACGCATTTCTTTCCTCTTCCGCTCGAAATCAAGATCTCCGTGGCCATCAATTATATGTAGAACTTAATTATGGGCGTATTCCTGTAGTTATTGCGCTCATCAGGAACAAGATCAATCAACGTCTTAACTCTTGGTCAACCACAGAGCTCTCCCGCTGTGACTGTATTGCAGATCACCTGACATCAGGAACCGCTGTTCTCTCACAGAATTCACAACAGAACAAATTGCCTGCAGCACAGCATGTTAACAATGGTGAAATAGCAATCTCGGTTAATGGCTAATAATTACTCATGGGATCATCCATGATCTGCCCACTATTATGATGACGAACCACATGCACTCTCCCTAAACCAGTAAACATGCCTCTGATCGGGTCCCACAGCATTTGATAGCTTCCCCTCTGTTCTCGTGCTGCGACAAGTGAATCCCAACCCCAGTACCACGCAAACTGCCCTCTACTCACTTTATTGCCGCCACAGTTGAAAGTGGGTTTCCGCTAGAATTCCCCATGTCTACCACTGAGGAGCTGCCGCTGTATCATTTGTGCTTGTATTCTTACCATGTTTCAGCTTATATCGTAACTACAGGAAATCAGTATCGCAGATACCGATTAGGCTGATGAGCCACTAGAGTTCCTTAGTACATTAATTACAGCAGAAAACAAGGAAGGGGCCGCTTACTAGCAAGGATGGTCTTGACAATAATAGGGCGACACGATAGAGTGTGTTTAGCTGGTCATATTTCTAAGGTATTTATTTATGTTTGAAAGTTTTGGGAGGGTTGACAACGGAAAGGCGCGCTAACCCCGAACTGGTACGCTAATCCCAACACGGCAGTCAGATGTCCTCAGATTACAGTAAAAATATTACAAATATAATTCTGTCGAGTTTGTTTCACTCTCCCTAGACTGGTGGCGCAGCTTCGACACCACCGTTCTTTTCGGATGGATCCTCCACCACAATCTGATGCCTTGACGCCAGCGATGGAGAACTAAAGGCAAACAATCTCCGACTCACCTGGCCACGGGATTCCCCCTCCAAGCAAACTTGAACTGGGAATCAAATTATCGACGATGGATCTGCTTTTTTGCAATTCTTCTTTCATGAATCTTTTGTGACCCAGCCTCAAAGGGAACAGGAAGTCATAGGGAGTTGTTGAGGGTTGAGCGACTGTGGCTTGCTGGGGTCCGTTGCTGTGGTGAAACCCATGTAAACAGAACACCGCCAGAGCTGACAGAGGTAAGCCATCCACCACCTTGAACTTTGAAACGCAGTCCATATGTCGACAATCCCGCCATAATTCAGACACAAGTTTGGATCATTTGAAATCATGTCCTTGCATTACATTCCAGCATCTACCGTTTATGATAATGGGATTGTTCCCACGCAACAAGCCCTTCGCTAAACCCCATCTCGACAAGGTCCACATTCCTTAACTACCCCTTGACCATGGCTGGGGGACGACCAGATAACCTCACCAAACCCGCCGCGAAGACCGTCCAGGAGAAGATTCAACAATGGCAGGAGCGCAACGGCGCCGCCGCGGTGCAGGAGGAGGCGGCTGCCGCCGAACGCAAGTCGCACCGCCGAACGAAGACGGAGAGCTCGGCGACGAACGAATCTTACTCAACGCCCTCGCCCGGTGCGATCGCTCAATTCGCGACGGTGGAGACAGAGCGGTCTGGGACTTTGGCGAGGTCTTCAGATGCGAAGAAGACGGCCCCGAAAGATGCGCTGGCGGAATGGGAGGCGTTGAAGACGACGTATTCCGGTCGATCTCGCGTCACCGCATCCGTTCCGCCCCCGTCCACGAATCTAGACTACGACGACAAAGCAAGCGCGACGATCCCGAACCTCCCGACTGCTGTCTCCACCCCGACCAAACGTCCCCGCCGCAAACGTTCAAAAACTGAATCGGACGCGCGGTCGTCCGCCCTGCCAGCGCGCCCTTCGATCATCCCTGACCCGCACATCGTCGAGCGATCGCCGCGACACAGCACGGCACGGAAGTCGGGGAAAGGACATACGTTGCGCCCTGATCAGCTGGACGCGGAGATCGCGGCGGCGACGACGCCGAAGAAACGGGTTATATCGGATGGGCATTGGCGGAAACAGGACGCCTCACCGGCGGTTGAGCTACGCGTACCGAGTCCGGAGAAAACGCCGGGTTTGGTACGCAAGCAGAAGCCGGTCGAGGAGGAGAAGCCTACTGGTATTCCCGTTATTCCGGGTCTGCTTGACATGTTTGACGTGGGCTGGGAGAAAGGCGCTTGGATTCGGAGACAGCCACCACAACCCGAACCGGTCGCTAACTCTGCCGATGACAGCGACAACAAAGGCTGGGAAGGAGGATGGACCCGCCCCGGGCTCATGCATGAAATTGTAGAGAAGCAGCGCCGGCTCGCCGAAACACGAGGGGCGTGGATCCGGTCACAGAACGGCGAGGGAATCCTCCCGGGCGACAGCATCCAGATAAAAAAGCAAATGATGATGGAAACGGCGCAGCTGAAGGAGCGGATGAAGCAGGAGGAGAAAGAGCTCGCGCGGTTGGCGGCGGGGATGGGCGTGCACGTGCCGTACTCCGGCGATCAGCAGCCGCCGGTCCGACTCCCGAGGAAAAAGATGGAGAAGGAGAAGGAGAACATCGCGGAGAAGCTGGATCTCCATGGTGGCTCCCCCGGCGATCCGAAGATCAATCAGTGGATCTCCGAGCAGGCGGACGTGACGGTTGAGCGTGCGGAACGGCGGAAGAAGCGCGATAGTGAGCGACAGTCGAGCACCACGGATCCGGATGGCCCGCCTTCTTCGGGACGGCAGAGCTCCAAACCAAAGTATCGAGAACCACGGCGAGGGAGTGGCGATGGTAAAATCCTCCACGATGAGGTCCAGACCGAGACAGAGATCCCAAATGGTGCGCGGAGTTGGCCTCGGAAAGCTTCCGCTCGACCTGACCCCTTAATGGAAGATGGGATCCGAGTCTATAGTGCAGATCGCGACGAAGGTAGAAGGAGGAAGACTAGCAGACAGCACAGTGGAAGCCATTCGATACAAGCGGAGGAGTTCACAGCGATATCGTCGAGGCGGAAATCAGGCAGACCCGAGCGTGATGCGCGTGCTGAACCACCACCGAATTATACTGTGCCGGCTCTTGCTGGCGTCGCTGCCGGTGCCATTGGTTCTCGAATCAGCTCATGGCTTCATTCCACGCCCGATCCTTTCACCGATTCACCAAAAAGCAAGCCATCACGCTCTCGTCGTTCAAAATCCGGACCCGGCCCATCACAAGCAAGCACGCTTGACGAGGAGACCATCGTCACAGAGACGAGCATATCCGACGATCGCCGGCGACAGCGACGGACCAGCCAAGATGAGGCGACGGAAGTGACCGCAACGACGTACCTCACTGGCACATCCCAGTCGCGGACGGAAATCACGGAGAGCTCATACCTGACGGATATCACGCGCGACTCCGCGAGCACCACGCCTCCGAGCTTGAAGCGGTCCGGCGCGAGGCATTCACGCGAGCGACCGAAATCCGTCGTTGCATCGGAGTCGCCGTCCCAAGACTCGAGATCATCGGTCGATCCGACCACCCTCGACCTCTCCGAGCCGTCAAGGGGACGGCCGCATTCGTTTGGATTCGGTCCGTTCAAGCGACTCTTCCCAAGCACGGGCAAGCGGCTCTCGACGATCGTGTCCGAAGATACAAAGGCGAGGGAAGATCCGGACTCGGATTCGGAGGCGCCGAATGAAGTCGAGATGCCGGCTCCGAAGGTGAAATCCATTGCGGAAACCACGATCGATGATGCGGCTTCCGGTCCGCCGAAGCAGCTGCAACTCGTTCCTACACTTCCAACAATACCAGAACCGGAACCAAGTACAGTATCGAGCCAATTCACTGCCAACTCATCCACGCGCTCCCGCCACTCGACGAAATCAAGGCCCAAGTCAACGTCGTTGAAACGTCGCCTCACCACCACCACCGACCTCATGTCCGTCCTCTCCCTCCCCGAACAGCCCACCACCACCCCCCAAAACGCCCCCCAGCCCCTCTCCATTCCATCCACCACCCTCCCAAAAAAGTCCTCTTCCATCATCTCTGCCCGCTCCCTCCGCTCCACTACCACCACCCTCACTCTCCCCTCCCTCCTCGCCACCCTCCGCACCGACGAACTCAAATACCTCCGCGAACTCCGCACCCTCGTCGACGGCGTTATCCCCGTCCTCCTGCAATGCGTCCTCTCCAAATCCGACACCGCCCTCGCCGCCGGCCTGTTTGCCCGCACCACCGCCACCGATGCGTCCAATGTCGACGTCACCAAGCCCATCGTCGACATGGGTGTCGCGCTCGAGCGGCTAAAGAGCGTGCATCGGAGGTGTCCTGTCGACGATGCCGCCGATGAGCGCAGGGTGCTGGATTGGGCACGGGCGGCGGAGCGGGTGTATCGGTTGTATATCGGGTGCTGGAAGATGGGGTTCCGCGACGTGGTGGTGTGTCTCGCCGCCGGGGACGAGAAGTCTACGGCTACAAAGGACGGTCAGAGCGCGAGCGCCGCATGGGACGAAGGCATGCCGCGCAACGCGGACGGCTACGTAGTCAACGAAGTCGGCGAGCGCGTCGACGTCGCGTTTCTCCTCAAGCGCCCGCTTGTCCGCCTGAAGTACCTGTCCAAAACGCTCCGTCAGCTCGCGCAGGCGTGTCCGAGCGCCGAGGCGGACGATATGGCGGGGCGGTACGCGGAGCTGGTGACGGCGGCGCGGGCGCGCGCGGCGGACGAGCGGGCGAGGTTGGAGGACGAGGCGGCGGCGGGGATTGATGCGGGGCGGGCGAGGGATCCACGGTCATTGGCGCCGGTGAGTGGGGTCAGTATTGACCCGAGTCGGTGTGTGGCGGCAAGGGATTATTTTGAGATGCATTTGGCGCATTCGAGTGGGCAGACGGTGGATTGTCGGGTGGAGTTGCTGCTCAGGGACGAGGCGGTGGGGAGTCCGCTTGGTGCGGAGGGGAATAGTGGGGATGTGCTACTGTGCGAGATCGATGAGACTGGACGGTGGTTGTTTTTCCCGCCGATTCTGAAGAGTCGCGTGTCGGCGCGGTTGGGGGATACGAAGGGGGAGGTGCTCGTGATGCTTCGCGGGATGCATTCAGGCGGTGAGGAGTGGCATGAGTTGATGTCGTTGACGGCCGGCGATGAACAGACCGCGCAGGACTGGGTGGAGATGCTGGGGTCAAGTCCGATGCCGCCGAAGTTGAATCGGCAGCAAAGCTTCTTGGATCGGCAGGCGTCGTATCGGAAGAGCAAGGTGGATAGGAGGAGGAATGCGCCAAGTGGCGATGATGCGTCTTCGTACTTTACAGGGTCGGTGATCACTGAATCGGTGGTCACAGGGTCAACGGTCACCGCTTCGACCGAATACGCTCGCCCGAGAACTCGATCGCCAAGTCCAGGGGAGGTCGATGTACCGATTGGCGAGACCAGGCAAAAGACGACAACGAAGTGGCAGCGAGAGTCGCCCGACCCTCCACGGCGAAGCGTCAGCCCGGTTACCCCTCCGAGTGAATTCGAGGAGTTTGGGAGGAAGGGCAAGTCGCCGGTGTCTCCCTTATCTCGCAGTCCGGTGGACCGGAACGCCGGAAGGAGTACAAGCAAGTGCTCCTCGCTTCCCGCGGCGTTTAAGGGCCTCCAACCTACATCCCCAGTGGAAAATACCTCTCCATCAGGACTGAGGAGGACAAAGGCGACAAGATACCACCGTCAGAGCACGGCTTCACCGCCTGAGTCACGGCAGGCGACGCCTGAGCGAGTGACATCTACCCACCACGCCGCGAAGCGACAGAATGCTGCTCCTCCTGCGCCCAAGCACCGCTCCTCGGAGCCGACCACCGCGCATACTCCACGAAAGTTGTCTAAATCCGCCCCGAAACCGGGTTTCTCCGTGTGGCTTCCTTCGTCTCAAGTTGGAGATGAGGAAGATGAAGAAATGGAGACGCCGAGAGCGAGAGCTCCCCATGATCGACCAGACATGGGCAGACGGATGTCGTCAATGCCGACTACCGCGATGCCAACCATCCCAAAACTGCGGAAATCAAGCCAACAGTGGACACCCCGAGCATCGCGCCATCAATCTTACGAAGACCCTTCATCGGCTCCCGCGAAGCTGCAGAAGAAAGCCCCTGAGCCAGTTGACGAAGATCTGCCACCGCCACCGCCGCCGCATCGGTCGTCAAATATTCTTAAACACACGATTCCGCCGGTTGAACTGACACCCACGAACCACGGTGGAAGGAGACGCTCGTCATCGCCTCTCAAGCATGAGTATCAGCCATCCACTGCGAGCGAGTCTGATGAATCGCTGGATACCTTCTCGGATGAATCAAGTATCTTGTCTTCTGACTCCGAGAATGACGAGGATGTCGGCTGCAATCCAGGGGTACTTCCCATTCCACTGGCTGCTCCTGAGGTATTGAAATCACAGCAGAGGGAATCACCGCCTCCAAGTATTTGTTCGCAGCAGAATACGGCAACCCTAAAACCGTCGGATTCCGCTTCTCAAGGACCTTACCGGTCTGTTCCACGTCAAGCCGGCAAATCGATTAGTTCGATCGCGTCTATCTTTGAATGGGCGGACGTTGGATCATGGGCCCCATTGCACCCTCAAGAATGTGCGATTGTCATCTCTCCTGGCCTGATCGAAGCCTACGACATGAAAGCCCTTCATAACAGTCTCAACTCCGATGCGACCGACTCGACCCAACCCGCCACCCGACCCCTAATCGCCCTGGAACTGACCCCCCTCGTCCCCCTCCGCCGCGGCACCGCCATCGACATCTCCATCCGCTCCCCCCCAACCTCCAACTCCCTCCTCCACCCCTCCAGCAACATCCTCTTCCGCTCCCGCTCCCCCCCCGACTGCGAAGCCATGTACCACCTCATCAACAACGCCCGCATCAACAATCCCACCTACCTCGCCCTCCAAAACGCCCGCGGCCCCGCCACCGCCGGCGGCTGGGCCGAAGCCATGGAGCGCCGCAACAACGCGCGCACGGACACCCCCGGCACCGGCCTTTTCGGCTTCGGCGGCTCTGCCCGCACCCGTAGCTACCGCGCCTCCACCAAGCGCTCCCGCAATCCCAGCATCTCCGCCGCCACTGAGAGCAGTGTCGGCACCATGGCCAGCATCAACTCCGCACTGCGCCGGTTCAGCGGGAACAGCAAGCTGTTCAACCTCGCGAAGAGCTCGATCGGGTCGCGACACGCGGCGAGCCTAAGCGACAGGTCATTCTCCGCGGAGGGCGGGGCTTCGGGGGCGAGCACGCCGCCGACGCCCCCGGGGATGTCGCCGCACGGGCTCGGGGCGCCCGTGGGATTGGGGATCCAGGATGCGAAGATTCGGTTCTATGTGCGGGAGACGCAGAGTAAGTGGCGAGATCTGGGGTCAGCGCGACTGTCGATTATGCAGGCGGCAGAAGGTGGCGGGATGGGGATGGGGAGTCCAGATCAGCCGGTTGCGTTGCGGACGGGGATGGAGAAGCGGGTGGTGGTGACAGAGAAGATGAGGGGGGAGAGGTTGTTAGATGTGACGTTGGGAGAGGGGTGTTTTGAGCGGGTGGCGAGGACGGGGATTGCGGTAAGTGTGTGGGAGAACGTGGGGGTGGGAGGGGCGGTTGCGGCGACGGGGGGTGTGGCGGAGAAGAGAGTGAAGGTGTATATGATTCAGGTGAGTGCCATGCTCCATGTGATACGGAGACGATTGCTGACATTTCTTGTGATATAGATGAAGACGGAGAGGGATTGTGCATTCTCTTTCTCGCTGCTTGGGAAGTTGAGATACTAGGTCGAACTCTCAATTGCTTCTTTCCTAGTGTTGCTGTTTGCGTGTCCGAGCGACAATAGATTTACGAATAGCGGATAATCTATGAATGATGTTGTTCATTTGGTCGGGGATACGATTGATATTGGACGTCTCTGCTTTATACAATACAAGCCCTATGGTATTCAACTCGCTTACACTATTCATCTACCCATGCTCGATGCTCTTGGAACTCTCCGTGTTGAACCCTCCGTCAGGAACCAAAACAGCATACCCAACCACAGGCTCTGTACAGGACGGCGAATGTCGTTGATATATGGCCATGCTTATGATCGCCCTAATAACCCGGGCCCTTTCGCCACCGTCAGCCCTACACTCAGCCTTGTGGGGACTCACTCCTCCGTCAGCTCAGGAACAGGATACTTTTGTGGAGCGTTTATTGCACATTCCGTTTTTGACTACGATCGCCGGCAATCGTTCCGAACGAGCAGGACTAGTTAGTTCGCCACCGGGGCGGTCAGAGTCAACGTCAGTTGTTTGTATCTGGGCCATATTCTCGCATCTCTCCAAACTATTGCACAGCTTCCTGATCAATTCTTCAGTTTATGTACGAAATGTAATAATGTGGGAAGGTCGACTAGATAATGTGCCGGTAGCCTTAGAAATTCACGCTGCCGCTCCTACCCCAAGCCGCTCCAATCCCAAGCCGCTCGCCGGTCGCAATCAACCTATTACCTAACAGACCGGGAGCTCATAGCTATGTTTAGTAAACAACCGAGTCGTCCAATGATTTAGCATTCAAAGAGCTAACAGCGACGATGGCGTGCTTCTCTTGATAGTAGCTCGAGATCTGGCCATCTATTGGTTACTAATTTCGGTTCCGCACATCACATCCATCAAACTCCATCTCCCCAACATCATGGTGTGGAGGATAGTCACCATACAGAGAGGACAGTCAACGCGCCGATCGGCAGCCATTTTCATGGGCTCAACCGCCCTCATCACAAAAAATTGGCCGTTCTGATCCTCTTAGTGTTGTACCGCCACCAAGCTGAAATGCCAAGCAAGAATTCTCGAACTATCTTCGTTCCGCATCCTCCGCAGTTCTTGCGCAGCAGTCGTCCACAACTTCCTAAGACGGCGATAAGACATTCACGAAGCCACATACTACGCTTGCATCGCTTGGTACCCGAAGTACCCGACAAGAAAACGGTTCGATATGCCATTTTCACGATCGATCTTAGATCTCCACTAGCGTTCTGGACGAACAGGACTAGGTACATTCCAAATGTTGATGACGTCGCAGAAAGTTGCCGCATCCCGCACCACTGATCGGCGGGGAGGCCGTGGTCGCCTAAATTCACCACCAGGTACTCGCTACGTTTCATTTGTCATTTACGATCCGGAATTATGCCTGTCCGACACCCGTCCCTAGCGGCCTTCGATAAATCTTAATCACTGCCGCTCAAATATAGGTCGAGAGTGATCAGGTTGAGCTTCGATGGCAGTACCAAGGTCACGATAGGCTAGTAAAAATCCCAAAAAGAGCATGGAATCCGTCGGGATTGATCATCACGGCAAAATACGCATCATCTTGGTAACATCTAACTGACCTTTGATGTGGATTATCTCCGTCTGAAAAGTCTAAGCAGCCTTGTCAGCATCACGACTTCGACGCCACGATGGTGGGCGAAAGGATGACTACACTCTCAAGATTACATTATCAGGACTGAAGACTACCGATGCCATGAGGTTAAATAGAATCACATCCCTCTGTGGGACAGGGTATCACGGACTCCAACCAAAAGTCTCGCAAGTCATATACAGCTCTATCACATTTGCGATTGCACATCACATCTCTCCTACACACTCACACACCAACATCCACCCCTGACATCACCTAAGCAAGTACCTCCGCCCCTATAACCTCACTATGTCCTCCAATACCCCCGCCTGTTCAGGCTCAGGAACCTCAGGAACCTCAGGAGCCTCAGGAGCCACGACTGCAAGCTCCGGTTCATCAACCACAACTTCAAGTACCAGTTCCAGTACGCCAACAACATATTCAGGCCAGTTGAACCCGCATCCGTTGCCATATGCTCCCTTCCCCTTCCCGCTCCCCAATCAGTCGAACGGGAGCGGGAGCGGGTCGGGGAGCGGCGATAAGGGGAAGGAGAAATAGGAGCGTGGACGCAGGCTTGGGAGCGCCATGAGAGGGGTGATGCTTAACGAACTGAAATGTTGGGGCAAAAGTTTACGACTCGTTCGGAGCGTTTCTATATTATTCGTTCTGTCTTCCAAGATACCATGGGTTAGGTTGTTCAGTCTTGTTTAACGACGGTTTGGCCTTCGGAGTGAGAATCGGTCCCAATGGCCCCTTGAATGATAGGGGCAGGGGAAATCGCCCCTTTCCCTTCATCCAATGCGACGAGTTTCATTTTATTGTAATAGATTCTTTAGATTTGTATTTACGGGGCAATACGGATACAACCACCACTCTCAATCATATCACGTCAAGGTTCTCGCCTCCTTCCCGAAGGTTTGCCAGTGCTGTCACAAGAAATAATGTTAGGTGAAAAAAGTTTTTTCGTTCACATCAGGTCTCTACCCTGTCAGCTGTGGCGCTGTAGCATTAGATAATCCTCATTCGGCGAACGAAAATCGTGATCACTAATCCCAAGATTGGGAGGATGCACATGTATGCTGAATAATTGCCGATGTCGCGACTCCCTCCGAATCACGTGGAGGGGAGAGCAGAGTAAAATTGACGTCGTTGATTGTCTACGGCCCATCCCAAGACTTCGACTTCGATTCGGGAATAGATAAAGCCCGTCGCTAGGACTACAGCCGCTGGAAGCAGTGCGGAACACTCCAAGTCCACCCCCCCAAATTCCAATGACGATGCAACGCATCAAGATCTAAACGCGGACCATTACGCCTGTGGACTGGAAAGGAACCGTAAATACAACAGAATAATTCAGCAGGCAACTCCTCGATATCGCACTTCTAACACTATCCACGTTGGGGAAGGGCCAGGGAAATTGGGAATGCTGCATCATACAGCGCTGTACCCACCCCGTGAACCACCTCCTTGGATCGAACTCGCGATTCTTCGCCCGAAGTCCTTGAGAAGGTATGGAACGTCGCGGACGGCGTCGCCGTGCGGGAGAAGGTCCCAGCCACGCGCGCCGTAGCGGTTGTAGTTGAGCCACGCGCCAAAGATGAGGTAGGAGGCGATGAGGAGGAAGACGCTGTAGTAGACCAGGGGTTAGCTCAAGATCCACGGATTTGTAGGAAGGGGATAGGATGGGGACGACGTACATTATCAAGAACCAGGTGAAGAAACCCCAATGGTCGGACGGTTTATCGTCCCCGGAATCTTTCTTGCTCTGGCATGCGTGTTTCGTCTTCCATTCCAAACGGAGCACCATCAAGTCCTCGTCCACCGCCGGCGTATAGCTCACGAATTGCAGACTTCGCCCTTCATCCATCTTTTTTCCCTCGCCTTTATCCGTTCCGTCATCCTCGACGTCAGCGTCGTCATCGCCTTCCCGTCTCCGCAGCTTCCCCTCCTCCTTATCGGCATCGTCCCCTTCCACTTCCGGATCGCACAGAAACTCGATGAAGGCTTTCTGCTTCTTCCCGTATCGTCCGGTAGGCGGATCCTGCCCGCCGCCGATCTCGAGCCGCAGACCCTCCTTGCCGGCGTCCGCGTTTGCGTCGGATTTGCTAAGCAATGTCCATTTCGGCTCGAGGTATCGGTTGTCGGTGGGACGGAGCATGGCGATCGGGATGGCGGAGAAGGGATCGGAGTCGTTGTTAAGGTAGGTTGAAGCACATACTGTTCGCGCTGTAAGTACCACAACGCTCAACGGATGGGGGTCGACGCACTCCGGGACCCTTGCGGACATCCGGTATCCTTCAGCGGATGGCAGAGATCCGTTGTAAAGGTAGTGTTGTGCACGCCTGGCTCCCCGGGCAGGTCGGACCGGATGTAATGGACGCTATGCTTGCCATCAAGCTTGCTGAGGTCGAACTCCCGCTTGTCCTTGACGATGTGCTTGCAGTCGATCTCCGCGGATGCCAACGAGGAGAGCAGGAGGGCGGAGGAAAGGAGCGAGAGCATGGCGGATGACTTTGAGAAGGGTACTGAAGGCATCTAGATGGCGTGTGGTGGAGAATAATGCCTTCCAAGCGTGGTTTGGCGATGTTGGTACCGTGTCACGGATGGACAGCGGTTTGACGAGTTCACGATGAGGGATGAGAGGAAACAGGGATACGCAACAAAGGTATTAAAAGAGCGACAGAAGGGAAATGGAATAGAAGAAAGTAGAATCGGGAATCAGTCTAATGGACTCGTGGTCTTGATTGTTAAGAGTTGGTATCATGAATCATCAAGCACTGGTGGCTGGGCTCTATCAAATGACGATACCGCAGGCATTCGCAGCTCACACGACAACCGATCCCATGGGGCCTCAGGCCATGAGGCGCCGTTTCGGAAATTCCCGTCTCTGGACAGGGGTAGCTCGAGGCTCAGGACAACCAGCTAAACTTCTTAAGGCTGCATTTAACGCTGTGATATCTACCTTCTGCATCTTTTCCTTGGTATATAACGAGTCCTTTGAAAGTCTATGTCTATCGTTATCATCCCCTTTATATTCGTGATTTAGCCTGCATCTAAAGGAAGAAATTGTTGGTCCTGAAGCATACCCCCAGCGCGTCGAGAACGTTCAATCGTTGCTTGCTTTCGCCCTCCGTCACCGTTCTTAAATACAAAGAGTCCCTCCTTTATATTCCTTTTAATCTAGGAAGCCGATACGATTCTGCGTTTTAGTGGGCTGGGGGTGCGCGTCGAGCGCGATGGGTGAGGCTACAGGTGGGATGCCCAACATGCCTGAGATCCACGATGAGGGCATGACTGTTCTTTGGGATCCGGTTGATCCCGTTGCAGAGTGTGTGACTCTCTGTTCTCCAAGTCTTCTAATCAAGGCGGACAGTTCGGGTACTCGCCCGTACACCCAAGACTATCTGGGGTGGACGAAATTGATAATGTGGCTTTGACAAAATCCCGCGGTCTACGTCTAGCTAGAATATATTAGAGTTGCTTGGTTAGAAGCAGTATAAAATGGGGCAGATCTTTTGCCTTTTGTAATGGTACCGGTAGCTACAAACTGATTGAGTACAGTATAGTCTTCGTCCACGGACTTCAAGGACACCCGATGCGAACCTGGCAATATAACAACGAAAGCAAGGTCCATAAATGGATGAAGAAATGGACGTCTGACACCAAATCTGGCCCTTCATCCGAATCGACTGACGCAGCGAAGAAGCCAGGCAAACATGTCCCGTGCTACTGGCCATACGATCTATTACGGTTGGACTGTCGGGCGCTCCGGATAGCCGCGTACGGATACGATTCAAGGGTGTCGCACTTCTTCGGAGGCCCGGCGAATCAGACGACAATCATCGGGCATGGTAATAGTCTCCTGAACGATCTCGAAACACTCAGGTAGTCGGATCCCAATCGGCCGCTCTTGTTCGTTGTCCATAGCCTTGGAGGGCTTGTGGTGAAGCACGCCTTGAGACAGTTGTGGCAGGCAAACCGGGGCGAGTCCGCTAGAATCGATATGATGGTCTTTTCGTGGTGAGCGAAACTAATGGCACGACGCGTTTGAACCATGCCCCTGGGCTATATAAACAGTCGTCAATTTCGTCCACCCCAAACAGACTTAAAGTTTATGTCAAGGGCTTCGCAAATGAAGCAAAGAATCTAGTCGGTGTTCATTTCATAAGGTTGCGAGTATTCCACGTTACTTTCTTCCCTTTCGAAGTTGATCTTTTTGTGTCGCGCGAAAGAGCAATGCAACTGGTTGAACAACCGATTTTAGTTGCTGGGGAGGTTTGTTGATTGGGTTCAGCAGCTGATCGTTTTAGGTGGTCAACGATGGTTCGTCCGCGCTGTATCACTCCATGGAACGAAGAGATACTATCAACGCCAATCACATGGCAATGTGTCGATTTGCCTCTACATCAGATCAAGGATACAGCAAAGTTGCTGCTGCAATATCAAAGTGCATAAATCGGCACTCCTCCAAAAAAGAATGTATCCATAGGGAGATGATACTCAAGTCTCTTTATTCACCGGTCGGGCAAGCTCGAATGCACCAAGTTGAAGATGCTAAAAAACATACTTTCGAATGGGTATTTGACAACAAAGATCGCGGTGTCGAGGATCGGCTTCGGAACGGATCCGGCCTTTATTGGATCCAAGGAAAGCCTGCCTCGGGAAAATCAACACTGATGCGGTTCATAATACAATGTCCACGGACTCGAGAAATCTCTCCAAAGGAGGTCCTCGCCAATGTAGTGCAGCTTTCTTCTTCCACGATCGGGGAGTCGGCATCCAAAAGTCATTCCATGGCTTACTATGCGGAATTCTCTGGCAAATCCTCTCGGAAACCTAAGCACTAATCACGATCATCAAACTTCCCGCCGGTCGTGCAATGCAGAAGGGCAAATGGGAGATGAATGATCTCGAAGACGCATTTGATGCCATCAGGCATCAAACTTCTATCAAACTCCGATCATGCTCTATCTAGATGCGCTGGATGAGTACTCTGGCCGATACGAAGACATTGTTAACTGGTTGGAGTTGATAGCGACGGGGAAGACCGACACGAAGCTTTCAAAGAAGAAAGTAGCTTCTTAGACAGAAATCAAGATACTGTTCTCAAGTCGTCCACATCAACTCTTCATTGACAGTTTCAGCGATATCCCAGGATTCGGACTGCAGGACTACACTCAAACGGACATTCGAACTGTGATTCTTGCAAGGTTAAAGGGAATGTGAGAATGAGACGAATAATGGAATCCGATTCCAAGACCCAGCAATCTGCGATCAACACGCTAGTAGGCGACATCTCGAAAAGAGCTGAGGGGGTGTTTCTATGGGTACGACTAGTCCTCGATGAGTTGATGGAGGACTGTACGGCTGGCGAACCAATCGAGGCGTTCACAGAGCGGTTGAACATCCGGCCCAGCGATTTGGAAACTTCCTACGAACACATGCTGCGTAAAGTTCCCGAAAAATACCGAAACGATGCGGCCATCATGATCGAGATTCTTCAAGAATGCATCCATTGCATCAGCGCGAGGGCATTCGTTGAAGCATGCAGAGCAGCGCCGTACAATTTGTTGGAGGACAGCATGACTGCTACCAAACAACTTGAATCTTACTCGAACGATGACCTGGAGAGGTTCATCCGTAGCCGATCCGGGGGGCTTCTCGAAACCAAGGTCTCCTCCTCTATTTACTACCTCGAATTTGACACACAAACACTGCTCTCCCCCAAAGAAGTTAAATTATCTACCGGAGAGGTGCCTACCGGGGATGCGAATCAGTTGGGCCAGACACCGAACAACTAAAGTGGCAGAGTAATGGTCCAGAAGCGAGACAACATCGGCCAAGATATCATTACTAACCCACGTCCGATGTGTACTGGAGACCTTCGATATTCAGAAAGGTCCCCGTCCTCAAGGGAGAACGCCATTGATACCGTTATCACTTCGGCAGACTCATTTGAATGGCCTGAAGTCAGGAGCCCTAATGAATCCTCTATCAGAGAAGACTTAGCAGGTGACAGTGCACTCTCTGTCAGCGGTTCTTCAGATGGTACTGGACCAGCTCTTCCGCCGGGACAACACTTCGTGGGAATTCCGGTTTCCAGGTCCAATTCATCCACCAAACTGTCAAATCCTTCGCCCAAAAGAAGCTCCTGCGTAATGCGGAACATTCGAAGGGCCCTAAACCAAGTAAAGGTTGTCTTTACCTGATGAAAGCGATTCTCGTGTCCTATGTTGTCTGGGATGGCGTGAAGTCTCCGCGGCTCGATTTTGCATCTCAACTGAATGTGCCGCTGACTGGTTACAACTACTCGCTTGCCGTTTGGTTATCTCGATATGCTCAGGCTTCGGATGAGCACTGGCCATCCGAGTTGTTGAGTGTGATGGAACAGCTGGATGGCATATGGATCCATTATTTCTTCCCGAAGGAGACGAACTACGAATCTGAGACGCTCAGAGCCCCGGATACAGTTCTTGCCATGGGAGTCTTCCTGGGGCTCGAGAATTTCTTGAAGCGAGTGCTACCCAAATCTCGGAAGGGTAATATCAGTCAGAGTGGCTTACTGCATCTACTGGGTTATTTCCCTACCCGGAAGCTGAATCGTTTATCCCATTCTTATCCCCCGCACCTCCAAAAAGGCTTCAAGGGCAAGGTTACCATCGATCTACTAGTTGCAAATGGTGCTTCAATTGAGGAGAGACTAGACGACCAAACTCCATTTGAAGCATTATTCGAGCCAACCCCTGAATTGCTTGCTTTGTTTTGCAATCCTAATTCCGACCATGCTCTATCAGATCTGGCGAGAACTTATCACAGCCATGGCCAAGGCATGAACACCTGCGTTCGATGGAAAGCAAGGATCAAATATGATTCCGATAAGGATATCAAGCTTTATGCAAGAGAGTCGGACAAGCACTTCGTCATGCCCCTTCACGTCGCCGTTGCCGGTTACGATTGTGTGACAGCAAAGACCCTGCTCGAGCTAGGAGCTAATGTGAACTCGCTCGACTCCTTGGGGAGGCCGGCAATGGATGTCGCCTTCATTCATGGCCCGCATTGACTCCGTAGAAGGGTCTCAGATTCTCCCCCAGATTGTGGAAATTCTGTTCGATTACGGTGGTAGGCTTCACAGACCCTACGAGGATACCCCCATTATTCCCCATGGTCACAGACGCTTGGGGCCTGAAAGATCCACCACATGGGACCCGGAACGGTTCTTTGATATTCCCAGGAGCGTTCCTCGTGTCGCCCTTCTAACTATTGGTGACCGCGAGTATCGCTGCCCTTCCTTGAGGTCACCGCAGGACCACCGCTCGCAGCTGGCGATTCAGGGTTCGTGAGGGTAGTCCGAGGGGTTGTGAAAAATGTGCAAACACATCTTGGCTTGGGAGTATGAGTGTTGGGATCATTCTGCGTGGAGGAAATCAGTGGCCAAGAATCATACCCCGGGGTTTGGCCATGAATATTCGGGGTTTCAAGATTTATGAGGAATTTCCGGATAGCTGGTTCTTTCTTCACTGAGCGCTGCCCTTCTGCTGCATATTGGTTATTTCTTTTGTGTCTAGGTAGGCATATTTACGCGCTGGATCCAAGAGAGCAAAGTATACTCGTAGACTATTTAAATGGCTGTGGATATAAGAGGTTCTTGCTAGCGATCTAATTTCCTTCGTTGCAAATTGTCTACTATACGACTGACAATCAGAACATTACTCTAGTATATTCTTTGATTCGGGATCATTTTGGCAACACAACCAGCTCCTCCACAGACAGTGATCACGTTCCATTGCTACTAATAATTCAACGCTACAAGTATCGTGCTAATCAGAACAAACCGCTCAAAAACATCGCACTGTAGTCCACCAGCGCCATCGCCCGTGGGTGTTCCTAGCAAAAACAATTCCGCTCCGAGACCCGTTCCGACGCGCAGCGCCACGCCATCAAATCAGATAGCTTTCCCCCGCCTTGCTAAGGATGAACTCGCAACCCATCGCCTTCCCGACCCTGACAAGGTGCCGCTCATGCTCGATTAGTTCCGCTAGGATCCGTTCCCCGACTAGAGGGCCGTCTTGCAAGGTGTCTTTCACGTGGATGATGAAGACCTTGAGTCCTTTTAGCGGAGGTTCGCTGACTCCTGCTGCGAGTTCCGATGCGATGGCGCTTGGCCCCCGTTCCCCAGATGGAGGGGGAACTACCTCTGCTGTCGGCCCCGAGTTTACGTCCATGTAGCTGATGGGCTCCTTGCCATCGATCATCACTTTCTTCCGGCCTTTTCCGCGTCGGGAACTCTCTGGTCTCTCTCCGAGGCTTTCGCTTTCCTCTGCCAGGGTATCAATATCCGCCACGAAACCGGAACTCGATCGTCTTTTCCGCTTGGATTTCTCCCGTTCCCTGTCTTCTGTTTTCTCCTTGCGATATTCACGGACAAATTCTGCGAGCGTCTGTAGTTCGGTGACGAGGTGCCTGGGTGCAAAATGTCCGAATAGGCCCTCATCCGCCTGATCATCGGTGAAAGAACATTCGATAAAAACAGCGCCGAGGCATCCGGACACGATCTTCCATGCCGCTTCTCCCCAGACCTCCCGGTTCCGTGGTACGTGCGATAATGAATCTGGTTCGACATCTCCAAAGATCAGGATTTCTTGACCCGGTGCAACACCCCGGATGAAGAACGCGGTGCTATCGACCACGCAGCCGCCACCGGCTGCGCTTTGAGGCTGATGGCCAAAGTCGGTGAATACGATGGAATCCCTAGGCGTACCAGGTTGAGATGGAATGCTGAAAATTGAAGGCCTTCTTGGTGTTGTCGTAGGACCGACAGCAAGCGGCGTCAAGTTGGAACCAGATGAAGTCCGCCCTTGAGAATCGGCCGCAAAGGGATTGGGGGAAATGACAGGGGTAATGGAATGATGTCCCGCGTTGAAGGAGGCTCGTTGACCGCCGTGTAACCCTGCCGAAGATTCAGAGCGATCGGGGGCGTTGATATTCGGAGTGCTGCCTCTGTGTCCCCAGCGGCATGGGCTAGCAGTGTGTCCGTGGGAAACGAGAAAGGCTTTAACAGCAAGGCCATCGCAGACCTCAATGTAGCCACGACCTTCTCCTTCCCCGAGGGCAATGTTGCCACCTTCAGCAAGGCGTTGAAAAGTAACAAGTCCAACACCTCCATCTTCGTCGGTGAGGTTCGGCCAGATGATGTCGTTGAAGATGTGGGTCTTGATGGCAGCAACAGTGAACGGAAGCGCGGCAACTCGCTTAGGGCGGGACGTGTTATGAAAAGCCGCAGTATTCATGACGAATGCGGAAACATGATCTAGGTGGGGGTGCGTCACAAGGTACGTCGCCACATGCTCCCGGACAACATGAAGTCCGTTCGCACGGGAAGACTTGAACGGGAATGGCAAGCCTGCAAAAGGGCCTGATTGAAGTGTCCGTGTTGCGTCATCTCCATCGTCGTTGGTGTCTGAATTCTCCAGCGGTTCACGGGCGGGCGGTGCTTCTGAGACATTCGGAAAGTCGCTGTCCAAGATCCGGATGATTGATGCTAAATGCGCGCCCGCATCGACGGCAAGGACAGATCCTCTTGACCAGTTGGTCGTTGTCGAACGAACCAAAAATCCCGTGACGTTATCTTCGACAGGACCTCCACCGCTTCCCTAATGTCTTGTCAGTGGACAATTCAACAAACGTTGAAACAAGCTTTCTAGCTCAATCTGGATCACTGCATCCCGTCACTCCCGAGTGCAAACCAAGACTGAACAGGTGGAGATAAAGGGTATGAGACATGGCGCTGGAACCGACTTACCAAGCAAATCACTTGTATCTTCCCGTCATTTTCACGACGGCTCCGGCCCTTCCCGCTTCCCATCGTGGCTCTTTATGAACATCCAAAGGACAACGCTTTGAATTGGTCAAGTTGAACCGTGTATTCAGCAATTGTTTGTCTGCGCCAAGAGGCAATTCGATAGGATTATTTCCTTTCTCATGTATTCTTGTTCAAATAACAGGATACCGCATGCGTTCGAGTGTGATAGGTGTGTTTATTGGATCGGCTGCCAGCAGAAGTTGAGGAACTGTGCAGGCACGTTTCCGCTTCGTAATCGTCACGGCGACGCCTAGACAAGAAATCCTTCGAAGAGCTATAATTTAGAGAGTCGCTAACACGTCATAGATGAAGAATAAAATATTAATAAAAAAACAGCAGCAATGGCAGTATTGTGTCTACGCGAACGATTCGATTGTAATTGATGTGAGAATAAGCATCACCGCCGCATTCCGAGCGACAATCAGCAAACAAAGGAATTGGTCTTGCCACACTGCGGGAGGATCATCCTTTGAGTTTGATATATCAAAGAAATGCAGGGTCGAGTTACGTATTCCATTGCCGTTTACCTCATCAAGTCATTGTAAGCAACTGAAGTCAACTATACGATCGATGACGGCGGTGAGACTTTCCGTTCAGCAAGGCAATGGAAGCTTCTGTCCGCTGCACGTGACTGGATTGTGGTGGCTGGGATTTTTGAATTTGAAATGCCTGTTCCTGTTCATTGAAAGTTGACGGAGCGAAGGTTCTAGTTTGGCCCTTCACTGGTTTTATTCCATTTGGGTATCATCAATTGAGAGAGGTTGCGAACTGTGGGGGGGTAGTATGTAGCCATCCGTTATTATCTATTCCCAGAGGTTTTTTTTTCAAATTTGTGCCTTCGGTAACTACCATATGGATATGTTATGGTAACTTCAAGGACCTCGTCATTTTCTACTTTTAATCATAGTCACATATCCACATGTAATCTGTCATCTTTCCTGGGCCGCATATTTTCTCTCCTTCTGCCGACTTGCGCTTATACCTGCTTCGAGATTCGACATCTAGTGTCTCGGGTTCATTACGCACAGCTGCTGCTTATTTGGATGATTCACGGAAAGCGCTGGACATCCAGCGCGTCATCCATCATCATGCAAAGTTGCTCTAACAATACATGGCATGTTCAGCTCATAGCAGAACTTGACTGCTTAGGAAGCATTCAGGTGAAGCCGTGAAGGCCAGGTATTGTTGCTGCTGATAACCCTCCTGGACTCCAACGATAGTCCCATCGCGAAATCTGTGCATAAAGACAGATCGGGATCACGATCTGAAAGAGCATCATGGTGATTCACACCGGTGTCAAATTGGTTGCGAAATATTGTGAATAGCATATGCTAGTGAGACATTGCCAGCTACCTGTATTGGTGTTGAAATAATTGTCAGCACAAAGGGAACTCCCTTGACAATGCTTTGATGTCCCAGATGCTCGGTTCCCCAGCCTTGCTATTAGCCGTACGGGCTATATTTCAACGATCGGCTACCCATCAGTTCTCATCCATTTAGACCTGAACGCCTTGCATCCGCTATCGATCCCTGAACCATCCTCTATCCGTCCCGGTAAGCAACATCAAATGAAGCAATTGCCAACACTTACAACCCCATCCACCACTTTACCAGCCGCAGAGCGCCCGCGTACCACCACCCTGCCGATCAAGTACCAAGGACAGAGGATCCAGCATTAGTGGTTGGCATATGCGTCATTGCCTCGCATTTTTGGGATCACACATTGGTGCGGCGGGAACCCGTCTCATATGTGAAATGCTGTGACAAGATCTCTGTAGTCCGCGAGGTGGTCGCCTCACATTTCACTTATCAGCCTGGCTGACTCATGCAGGATCGATCTCTGTACTGAGTGTGGCGTCCTATCTAGCTCGAAATCATTCATCGGCAGAAATTTAGTTGAGTTATTTCAGCTCATAGGTGTCGATTCAGGTTTCTTACATTGTGCCATCCGCCTTGGGCTTTAGAATGTTGGTGATTGTCATATTCCGCATACATGCCGTATTCAAGGGGGCGTCGATATTGGGCATCAACTCTGTCACCGTAAGGATATTTCTTTGCAATAAAGTAAATCTACGATCGGGCCATATACGGAGTACTCGAAATTGCAAATAGCCAAACACACTCGCACTCTGACAGAAAAAGCAAAACCACGGCTCACGAAGGGCGAGACGGACGGCTCGGAAACAAATCAATCCTAAAACGCAATCGTGCTATGCAGAATGTCTCCGAATCAACTAATACAATAGATTTTTGCTTTTATTCCAGGAAATGTGCATGCGCCATAATGGGAAACAGGTAGGAAGTTGATATCACGCTGGTTTGGCGGAAAGAAGGCAGCCAATAGCACGAGATACTACCGACGAGATGCCTATTTGTAGCAAACGCAATGCTGCATTTGGTCCCAGCCACATATATGCGCATCCAGTACGCGATGTATATCAATCTGGTGATACTCCATCCCCTCGACCCACTCCCCAACTTCCAACCCTTCTTGGGACATGGCTTCGCCTCCCTGGCCCGGCAAACTGGTAAAGTACGACAATTGACGATACACAACCTCAGCCCATCTACCGCTCAGTAGTGTCACACGGGGACGCCGGGATGATCTCAGCCATGAGCCAACTAGATATTCATTTCCGCCCGACAAAAGCAACGTGTCCCGTGCGCCACAGCGCTTTCTGCAGCTTTTCCCTTGATCGACTGGCGAAAATCCCGAAGGCTTTGCTTTGTGATAATCAGCGCCGGTCTTCAGCATGGATTGGCCAGGCTCGATGGACTCCGGCAGAGTGGTTCGGGTACGGGAATTCCGGTCGGACGGTAGGTGTCAAGGGAAGTGAGGCTATGTGGGGCATGACTATGCAATTATCTATTTGTAGGCGGAATGTATCTGATAGATCGTGATCTGCTAGACACATTCTTCATAATCGGATTACATTTGCCAAGAAAGAAGACAACCCGACATTTTTTATTCGGTATGCGTAGTTGAGGTGGGAACCGCGGAGGGCAGTGCCCGCCCGCCCTCCTTGGTAATGAAATATGCCAAACACCAGAGGCATGGAAAGCAAGGAGAAAGAAAGTCATAAACAATAACCGAACTGATTCTGTAGATACTCTTGAGGACATCTCTTTTGTATATTGTGACCCGTGATGTAGTGCCAAAGTCTCCATGCCATGCTGCCATTCCACAATCCGAACTCGTCGAACACCGTAGAAACAAAGGAAACTGGAAGGAACCATCCCTTCGAAAGACGCCGGAATTCTCGCGCCTTTACAGTGAGATGCACAGTTGACATAGAAAAAGGCTAATGGTATCACATAATTGAAAATAAACATCATACATTTCGTGTTATAGGGTCACAACAAACTCATCTTCGTCGTGATGTCGGGGCGGTGGGTTGACCTTGGCCAGTCCCGCTTTGCTGAGCTTCAAGCAGGTCCAGACACTGTGTGAGCACTGGTCAAGTCATTAGTCAGGTTTCAATCAGAGGGGAGCCGTCATTTCCACTCACGCTCCACAATGTCCTCTTCCCAAACACCCAGTTGATAGTCCACTAAGCCATGCTTCTCCACGGCATCACATAATCTAACCAGTTCTTTCCCCATAGTCTCCATGTAGTCGTGCTCCAGCAAGCTTATCGGGGGCCGTAGTATGTCGGGGTTTCGCGATACCTCGATAGTCAGGTCTTTCTGTCTCTGCAGAGTCGCCAGCCAGCACGAATTGAACTCGCTCCAGAGCTTTAGCCGCTCATCGTGGATGGTCTCGTCATCGCGTACTAGGCCTAAGAGTCAGACGAACACAAGTTAGGACGGATGTGATACTCAATAGACTCAATGACAGACAACATTGCGGGTTCCTGTGGGGAAGGGAACGAGTAGAAGGGAGAACGGCTTACCTAGTGATTCTGCATTCCCGAGTAACCAGTCGCTGATTTGCACCAGACTTTGCCCTGCTTCAACCAACCTTCCATCTCTTACACATTCAAAGGTCCTTCTCAACTCCGCTTGGTATTGGCCATATGCGTTGTCTAAATCGGGGCCGATGCCTTGCGAACTTTGAGCTCCCGTATACCCGACAGCACCGGCTCCGGCTGCCGGGAATCCTGCCTGTTCCGCTGGGTATGACATACTGTCCTGTCGTGAATGTCCCTGGCCCGCTCCATAAAGGTTGGGGAATGCGGTATTCGCACCGGTCGCGCCAGCAGCGGCTCCTCCTTGTGCGGACGCGGATCCAGTGTCATAATAATTTTGCATGCCGCCGAACTGGTTGCTGAGGACCTCGATGGCGGCGTTTCTGGGTTGTCCGAAACCCGAAGTTTCACCTGCGTCACCGTACGGCGATGTTGTGTTGCCGCCGGGCGTTCCTGCTAGACCGACATTGCCTGCGGCTGCCCCACCGTACATCAAGTTCGATCCTGCCACGCCATATTGTCCGTACCCTTGCTGCTGTGTACTCGAGCGACTTGGGTCTGCGTAGTCTGCGGCTGCATATGAAAGTCCGGCCGCAGTGCCGGCTTGGAGACCACTGAATTGCGATGCATCGCTGTACGCAATGTTATAGGCCTGCGAACCAGATCGTGACGCGGCTATTGACGGGGCACTCGTGGGAGATTGGTTGGAGACTTGATGAGATTGTGGATTCTGGTGTGACCCATGATTCTGGGACGATTGCCGGAAACGGTCGGCTCCGGCATATTGTCTCGATGAAGCTGCAGAACCGCTGTAAGACTGGGGATGTTGCCTACTGCCTCGCCGGTCACTACTGTCCATCGAAGGAGGATGGTGTCTGCCGGCGGCACCAACTAACACGCCGCCGCCACCCGCCGTGGCTACTGGTTTTCGATGAGTTTGCGGTTGCGAGGTTGCCGCAGGCCAGCCAGAGGATTTTAAGGACGATTTGGAGAACGGGGGATCCAAGACGGGTCGCTGCGCCAATGGCGAAAGAGGTGGTGTTGCATATATATCCAGCTTGAAGGATTTCGACAGACGATCCCTGACAACGGGTGTTTAGGACGGTCTATGTGACCGTGTTATCGATCGTCCAAATACAACCCGCGTAGAATCGTATACAAGACTCCGCGATCGTAATCTCTAATGTGTTCTGATGCGGGCAACCTCAGTCAGTGAGTGCACTTCAGTTCGGATGAAATTTTGAAGAACGATCGCAGGGAACACCTAAAGAAAACAACGTGAGGCAAGATTTGAAACGCTGGCAACGCCGAAAAGAGAACATCCTGTATGGTATCAAGAAAACAACCAAAAGTCATTCGCGACAAGCAGCGTAAAGTCGCAGGTGTCCATGCTCCGCGGTGAAGGTGGACTTCCATGCAAGTCCAAATCAATACAAAGCAGCAGATAGCTGTCTTAAAGCATCATTGGTCGGACTTGGACCCTAACCATCACACAATAAATGCAGAATGAGACTGCGATAGCCAGTGGAGGTGATCAGAAAGGTCGTGGCACGCCTCCTCTTGGCCACTTAAATCCATAGCCAATAGAGCGAATGACAAGACTGTGCCTGGATCTAGGGGTATCCTCGATGCAGATATGCCTAACAATGCTGGGTGTGGACTTGGATCGTATAAAGAACATCGAGACTAAATGAGGAATACAACACATTTGACGTAAAGGAAAAGTTCGCAATAATTATTAAATTTGTTGGACGTACCGTTTCTAGTAGAAATCAATGGCCTATGCAGTGGATAATTTTCGAGGCCTTCGACAGCAGCGGATAACTTGATGATGACGTCTGCAGTGATGAGAGGGGTGATGGCGGCACCGAATCGAAGGAAGGGTGGATTTAAGATCCGATAATCCGATAATTGCCGAGGAGGACCAGAACAGGAAGTTGAAGATTGCTAGAATATAGACAAATAGTTTCGGTATTCGAAGAATTGGCGAAATAGGAATCCTCAAGTTGATTCTGTCTCCGTCAGTGATTCGCACATGCATGGATGAATTCACTGCTGCTGATACCCACGCCATGGTGAAAGGAATTTATCCAACGTACCGTGTAGATTGGCGACGATTTCCAAACTGAAGGCCCCAATGCACGACCTGTTCGGGGAGGTTCCTTGCTGTATCAACGGCTGGTAGGGATTGGTGCTGATGAAACAGCGGGTGCTGGGAATGCCTTGCTAAACAGCTTCAGCATATGCACGAGTCATCCACGCCAGAAAAACACCACAGAATCTGTAGAATGACAATGGCACGCAAGAGAATTCTTCGACCGGTTGCGGATGAGCTGAGAGTCAAATTTCGACCGGAACAAATTTTGAAGATAGGACTTGGTCCGTACCAATCAGAGCGCGAGATGGTGGAAGTGGATAGACGACCTGGCCCTCGTATTTTCCGAGCTTTCAATTCAAGACACGAAATGCGACAACCTTGTTGAGATCCAATATCGGGGTGGCTTCTAGAAAGACCAACAATTCTTGGGTTTCGAAGCTTTCCAAATGAACCATGAAAGAGTGAAAGAGAGAGAGTAAGGAAGGCTGGGGTTTGGAATATGTACCGAATAGGACCGACACCTGAGTGTTGTCTGAGTAGAGATGCCAAATACCTAGAGCCAGAGGAAATGGGATCGACGTATAATTGATCCGAATGGCGCAAACGGCAGATCTTGTTCGGTTGGGCTAAAATGAAAATGACAAGGGCGGACAAATCCTTGGATATGGTAGATCTCCAAAAGCAAATACGTCGCTCGTGCCGTACCTCTTGTCAAAATTGGGATCGTGGCGTGGAGCTGGATACGAGTCCAAAGATTTTCTGGGGTCCCGGCAAGGAGCGGAGCAGATCTGAAGGTCTCACGGTGCTAATTCAGGAACAATGGGCCGCCGTGGGGTGAATAGTGAGGCTAACCTGCCACATGAAATCGAGGAACAAGAGTCAAGAAGGTATCCCATGGAGTGAAACTCAGGTGGAGTGAGGGCTCTATCTGTATAAATGCTGGATCGGACGCGAGCGGCTGGCGTCGAGTTAGTTGTACGCCATACCAGAGTAGTGTTCCAATCTCGAGTCTCTTTCGATCATTTTGAAACGTCCCACAATGAGAACAGAGATCCGGTAGGGAGCCGAGCGGCGCGCCCTTTCAAGCCACATCTGCAGAATTGAAGAAGAATCCAGCCTTCCCGCAGTCGGCGTGCATCAGAACGGAATCAATCGGCGGTGCTTGTGACCCGGCTGGAGGCAACAATGATTACAATGGGAGGATTCGTGCCGAAGACAAAGCCTAAGAGGAGATCCGGGCGAGTGGAAAGGGTGCGATTCCCAAAGGCGATGCCGTGTCAGAGACAGTGGATGTGAGGCGCCAATACGCCATAGATTGGCAGTATCAAATATCAATACTTCGACTTAGCCAATTTAGGTAGCTATGTCAGGCTTGTGACAGGCCGGCAGCCCAAGAAGTGACACTAGGCGACGCCATGACAGACTTTGACACTCCTCATAATAGCAAGGAAACCATCCGAGATTCCGAGTTGACTTGGGGACTCTTGACGGCTTGGACGCCTTGGGGGTTGGACTATCGGAGGGGGGTTTTCGGAGTGAACGAGATGTTAAATTGCATGGGAGAGTTGCATGCGCAAGTCACAGAGCACTGACAGGTGACAACACAGTAGGAGGATACACATCACCGCTAACAATGGATGAAGCGTCAGTTCCAGATTGAAAGTCAGTGCGGTTAAGAACGTGCCACATCAGCCAGATGGGAACTTGGGACCTCTTGGGAATCAGGATGCAAACAGCACAGCCAGAGACATGGAGTCAACTAGTCCCTGTTGGTGTTGACTGCAGTGCTACGGATCTACAAGAGGGGATGCAGCCCAATGGCTTAGCCAACCCCTCCACATACCCTACCTATTCAGGACTTCGGGCTTTTCCACCCACCATCACCAGATCTATTATGCGCAAAGCTGCAGGATCCATGATTGAAAACAATCCCGTCTCGACTCATCGATCTTTTGAGCTTCCTTATCTCCACTGATCGGGGTCTATAAAAATCGACGGAGCTGAATCGGGACTATCAGGATGCAGGCACCCGGTTTCGTGACACTCTGTTCGGAGACTTCCAGGTCGATAGCGAGACGGCCTGCTTCGGACGAACACGCGTCATCGATGGTTGGAGATGCCAGCCCGCACTAATGGCTGATAATAGCTGAAGCTGGCTCCTCTGTATTACTCGAAACTTAAACCAGCCTGTCGGGAGTGTGGGAAGTTGTGGAACCGAGATGTGAGGAGGCACGGAATCGACTCCTTTCGCATCAGCCGTCAATATTATGATGGCATCAATAAATAAAGCAGCGGAATACGGCTGAGGCGAGCTCAATCGTCGTACATCGTCTTCAAGAGGGAATCCTCTCTGCGCCTTGGAGATGCAGCCTGCATACTTGTTTTTCCATTATTGTCTCGAGTTCGCGACACAATATCTCAGAGGGACATCTGTCGTGTGTCCTCTAATAGCGATATCGCCGATATTATGATTTGCCGATAGATAGCCCGTTTCATCAAATTGACTTTTTCACTCTGGGCAAGCAACCAGGACGAAGATATGAAGTATTTACTGGACCAGCGTCATTCGTCCATCTGCTTGGACAAATCGAGCCGCTATGTTGGGCCTTGCATTCGAATAGAGTGCGTCATGAATGGGCCGTTGAGCATCCAGGAGATATCAATTTCGTTTCTCTGTCAGTCTCCAAAGCAGTCCAGTGCATTGATCCTTCGAACGCAATCCGCAGTTGTGAACCGCTGAATCCAGATAAATTCCGGTGTTCCGAAATTACGCGTTGAACATGTCGACGTAAGATTTAAGAGAACAGATCGACAATCGTAGCCTCATGAGGCGCATCTAGCAGCCGATCGCTCGCCCGCTTTTCCAGGCCAAGATTCCGGCACTCTGTTTCGCCTATCGACAGCAAATGGACTCCCCGCTGCTCCATCATCCTACAACGAACGACGCAGCTCGACGGACCTAGACCAGGGCGCGACAAGGACTCTCATGCTTCGTTTCACGTGGCTTCCCGAGGTCGATGCGTCTCTCCGAAGAGACGGTTCGCTCCCAGGACAGGGCATTCTGTAACACGCATGGATCTTTTACGTGAGATATGAATGGTGTGTGCAGCAGACCGCTCCCTGGGTCCCTTGAAATCGAAAAGCTTAATAACTTCTTCAGATTCCACGGAACTTCCGCATTGGGAAAACGGAGCGTCGCCCTCTCATTTCCTTGTCATGAATGACACGAATGGCATTTCCGTCGGAAGTCCACTTCGTTCCATCGGAGTGGCTGGAATTGAAACCCTGGTAAACTTGTGACAACAGCGTGCAATACCAAGGGTTCGGGTTAGACTCGAGAATCACAGGCTCACAATCATGCAGTTGACAGCTCAATTGCCGACTTCGTCCGGATGATGTACTCCGTAAGGTACTGGGTAAGGTAGTTCGGGCCATCACGAGCAAAAGGCATAAACAGTCGACGGTCCGCAAAACTAAAATCGATGCAACATTCTAAGACGGTTGCGTCAGGTGAAGCCGACATGACCAAAACCTAACCTTCCCTTCGTTAGTTCGGCATATCGCGAATTATGAAAGGTCGATAAGACGCGACTGTATGTAAGGTACCCGAGATTGTTGAGCGGACTAGGTCCAATCGGCCATAGTGCGATGCACACTAACCCATCGTGTCGACGCAACTTCATTCCTGGGCAAGTCAGCCTAAAATTTGTTGAGAAAGAGGAGATAGACATCTTCAGTTCATTGGCGAGAGAATCTCGAATACCATTCGTGGGGAGTGATGCCATATTGCATGTGCACTGCAGTTCATTTGGGTTCTTTCGAGTGCGCCACTCTGATCAAGACCACTTCGCCACCGCGTTTCCTAAACTCTTGTCTTCCATATTTTTCCAGATATTGAATTAATTCGGTACATATGCTGACCGCCATATGGAACTCAGGATTACATAACCTGTTGTTGTGAAATTTAATCCTCACCACGAGTGCACGACGCCACGAGCCCACGACCATTGCGTTACCGGACGGGCCACCCTGCGTGAAATTAAAGGACAAGGTCCAGTCCATCCGTCTTGCCTTCGTCATCCGCCAACACGCTTCTACGAATCCCCGGATTCCTTCGAGAAGTTTCATGTCTTTCTCGAAGCTAGTCTGCCCACTGCGATCTTCAGCCTTAACCGCCGCTCAATCTCCCCCTGGCGTCCTCGAGTATTCTAGAAGGGATTCGGAAGCGTGGTGGGGCTGGCATCTCGAAACTTTTCGACGCGCTGCGAAATTGCTCATCGTTTTCGAGGTCGGCCGCTAAGCCTTCAGAGTTCAGGCGTTTTAATCCCAATCCCGTAGCTATTGCGACAAGACCGGACCTCACGCTCCCTAAACCAGGCCTCGAAAGACGCAGATCTCGCTCGAAATAGTGAGCTGGCGGTCACCAAACCAAAAGGAGCCGAACTCCCAAGGGAGAATTACCATCAAAGCGTCGCGACGTTGAAACGCCGACCATCCGAGATGGTAAAGTTTGTGCACGAACTGAATCCTACTACGTTCGGAGCTTGTGCCGCCGCTCCTCACATGTTGATTCTAATGGTGGATCGTGCCGCTGGACTTCGCGACATCGCGATGGAGTTTTGATGTCAGAACTGCCGGCATTCTGACGAGCAAGTCTCATGGGAGGCAGTCAATCAAGCCTCTAGGTGGGATTCATTTCTGCACATATGTACCACTCAGGGGGTTCTCCACGGTTGACCATTGAGGATAATATTACGTCTTTTTGCTGGGGAACTCAACCCATACGGGGGAGGACTTGCGATTTACTGACTGTACTAGCAACTCGTATTGAGACAATGACTCGCTTCGACGCCATCGAATACGAGTAGATATTGATGCTGTAAACATGAACATTCAGCGCCGATAGTGGCAGGATTAGATATCCCTCCATCCGTACACCATGACCTAGATGGTATGAAGGGTGTCCTGGCCGGTAATCTTCGCAATGACGTTGTCGTTGACCACGCGGTGTGTCTTGGTAGCAAGCATGCCTGCTGTTTAATATCATGAAGTGTACGTACCGGACGGAAAATTGTTTCTCGGCCAGTTACAAACAACGAATGCCCAGAACGGAATGTATGGATATTGAGATACGGTGTTCAGTTGATTAACGCTTGCATTACCCGTTCATGTTTCAGTTCCGGGCTCTTTTGATTGCTCGCAATTCCTTCTGCTTGTCCATGCCCGCTTTGCCGGTGGTTCGACATGTCCCGATATACGGATACGGAATATAAGAATTGCCATACGATCCGGCCGAGCGGATGCACATTGCTTCGTTGTGACAGCACTTTATGACTCGCATAAGCGATAATGTGATATTGACCCCCAATTTCCAAATAATTTTTGTCGTCCAATGCTTTTATCCTACGATGATACGTAATCAAGAAGTGCATTAGTGAAATATACTTGATCGTAGTACCGTAGATCTGTTGTATGACCAGAAAGTCTAAGTTATTGCCTATCAAATCGGCAGTTATTAAGTGCTTGGATCGGACGCTGGTTGGCATATATGACGGAAAGGCCGGAGACTTGTGGAAAGATACGACCGGAAATACAAGTGAACAATGGAAGCCTGGATCTTCCGCCTCCTGGTTCCGGTTTCCAAGATATCGGGATCTTCGGAAATGTGGTCATCCTGTCCATGGCAATGTCAAGGTGGGTTGCGTGCTTCAACAGAAACGCAACGTGGAAGATGTTGGGACCATCCTCGTGGATGATGCAAGGCTCGGAACTTCCGACTTGGTGACGGGACTTCATATATATTAGACAAGCTAGGAAACCCTCGTAGAGTGACCATCAGCGAATATCATCGGTGCTGTGGTGGATCGTGAAAGGAAACGTTTGAGAATGGTGATAGAGGCCCACATTGGCGGGAAAATATATGACGTTGATTAAACTGTTGAGCCAATCAGATGCCATGAAATATCAATATATATTGATATTAACAAGAAGCTTCCAAGGCTCGTTCTAGTTCCCCCGTACTCAAACGGAGTCTGCATCAGTAGATCCGGAATTATTCAGACACAGCGACGCTTCGGCTCACGGCGAAACCGTGCGAAGATATGTTGGATTCCGTGGTAGTTTACTTAATCGACGCGTCGAGGCTGGCAAGCAGATATGTTGATGCAGAACACGCAGAACTGGTAAACAAGTAGCGGAAGGGAGATTGAATCCGCATTCGGGGTATCTGATTATCGCTTGACCCAGGCGGGCATTTTCCGAGCCTTCAGTTTACCAGGCTTCTTCCTTTCCACTTTGCGTGCATCGCGTGTTATAACACCGGCTGAGAAGAGACCAGTTAGCTTCTGAGGGGGTTTGAGAGATGACTAGCGTGCCGAATGCGCTGGGAGAGCAACAGACCCGGAAGAAATGCCCTCAAGCAATCTTCCTGATGCAAGACAATATCCTCATCGAAATCAAAACTGTCACTTACCTCTTCTTAACGCAGGCTTTAAACCCGGCTCGTGTATCAACAGTGCCTTCGCAACCGCCAACGTCAATGCCTCTGCCTGTCCCGTCGTCCCTCCGCCTTTGACGAGTGCCCAGATATTGTACCGGTCGAGTCTTTCCGTCGCCTTGAGCGCGAACACCGCGCTTTCTCGATCATGTATGCGCCCGAACATCTCTGACAATGATTTTCCATTGACGATGACTTCGCCCTCACCTTCCACAACCCACGCTCTTGCTGATGCGGTCTTCCTCCTGCCAACGCCCAGTCCTCGTCCCCAGGAGTCCAGGGCGTGCGGGTTGGGGACATTGTCGAAGGGCGATACTTTCCGCTTGTATGTCTCGATCACCTCGCGCACCTCGGATGGCATCAGGGATGGATTGATATGGTTCAGCCGGTTGAGGATGGAGAGGATCTTGGTGTACCCTGCCGATTTGACGGGTTCTGAAACGCCTTCCTTGTACTCGGTCAACGTTCTCCATGCGGTTCGCGGCGCTTGTCCAGGTGGTACGGTGGGAAGCAGCTCGTTTCTGCGGAGAAGGTCTTGGAGGGAGAGGAGGTGGTCGGTGAAGTTGGGTCGTCCGGTGAAGTAGGAGGGAGAAGCGGGCACGATCCTCACTCGAGCCTCTCTGGGAAGGGTATAACCACCTTCCTCATTGCGATAGGGGACAAGAGGAGTCCCAATGGAGGTTTGAAGCTCGGAAGTTGATGTCGACACTGATCGAACGGTTTCACCGAAAGGGAGGGTGGTACTTCCATTCCTATGTAAGTGAACCGCCCGGGATTTAGGCAATGCAGCGCAAAAAGGCCTTTTTAATCGAACGGGTAAACGCAAAGCATCCATATTAGAATGCAACGGATGTTGATGTAGTTGTGCAGCAGGAATATGTCCAGATGAGAGGCCAGTTTAGAGAGCACTGCAGTTCGGAGAGCAGTTTGGACATGGAGCAACCAAAGTTGATGCCTGAGCAGAAGAAATTGAGGAAGAAATTGCAGGGATCACGTGCGGGCCGACCATTTTTCCCACCGAAATTTCTCATGACTCAATTCCTCTCAATTATCTCTGCACACAACTTCCTTTGCTTCATCGCTTCATTCTCTCCTTCACTCTCTCCTCCCTTTTCTCTCTCCCTCCCTCTACACCACTTTAAATCCAGAGACGTAAGCTTTATCCATCATGTCTTTCGGAAAACTCTACACCAAGGCCGACGTAAGTCCAACTTTGTCGTCTTTTTTCCGCCTATCAATTTTCTTCTGACACGCCACCTTGCAGGGCAACGTCCGTTCAACGGCCATCCGTGCCGTCGCGAAGCTCAACAACCTCGATCTCGAGATTGTTGACATCGTTCCCGGCCCAGATGCTTCTGCCGATTACTTGAAGCTCAACAGGCTTGGCAAGATCCCGACCTTCGTTGGATCGGACGGCTACATTCTGTCGGAGTGCATCGCCATCGCCATCTATAGTACGTCCTACAAATTTCCTTCGCACACTGGCAACATGATGATCTAGTTATCCCTGTCTGAAAAGTAACTTTTTCAAACCCTGTTGAAACCCATTCACACTCTGAACGCCAAGCACATCTCTCACCCATTTTTCGCCTGTTTGATGAGGATTGCTCTAACACCTGCTAGTCACCTCCCAAAACGAGAAGACCACTCTCCTCGGAAAGACCAAGCAGGACTATGCCTCCATCTTGCGATGGATGTCCTTCGCCAACGGCGAGGTCCTCCCACAGCTCGGCAACTGGTGGCTCCCCATCATCGGCCGTGCGCCGTTCAACAAGAAAGTCGTCGACGAGGCCCAGGCCGCTACGCTGAAGCGGATGCAGGTCCTCGACAGCCATCTCCTCATCAACACCTACCTCGTCGGCGACCGCCTCACCCTGGCCGACCTCTTCGTCACCGGCTGCCTCCTCCGCGGCTTCCAGAACTTCTTCGACAAGAAGTTCCGGGAGCAGCACCCCAACCTGACCCGCTGGTATGAGACCGTCTACAACCAGCCCGCGTTCTCCGAGGTGTCCCCCGAGTTCGTGTTCATCGAGACCGCGCTGCCCAACCAGCCACCGAAGAAGGAGCCCGCTCCGGCCAAGGAGAAGAAGGAGCAACCGAAGAAGGCCGCTCCAAAGCAGGTTGAGGAGGAGGACGCCCCTCCTGCACCGAAGCCCAAGCATCCCATCGAAGAGCTAGGCCGAGCAACCTTCGCTCTCGATGACTGGAAGCGGAAATACTCGAACGAGGAGACTCGTGAGGTTGCCCTTCCGTGGTTCTGGGAGAACATGAAGTTCGACGAGTACTCCATCTGGAGAGTTGACTACAAGTACAACGATGAGCTGACCATGACCTTCATGTCAAACAACCTCGTCGGTAGGTTGTCCGCATCAATGTAGTCTTCCCAAGCTAACCGTCCCAGGTGGTTTCTTCAACCGTCTCGAGGCTTCCCGCAAGTACCTCTTCGGCGCCGCCTCCGTCTACGGCGAGACCAACAACTCCATCATCCGCGGCGCCTTCGTCGTCCGCGGCCAAGAGGCCCTCCCGGCCTTCGACGTCGCTCCGGATTACGAGAGCTACGAGTTCACCAAGCTCGACCCCTCCAAGCCGGAGGATCGGGAGTTCGTCGACGACATGTGGGCGTGGGACAAGCCGATTGAGGCGAACGGCCAGACGTACGCGCACTCGGACGGCAAGGTCTTCAAGTAGATATGGATACGATGATCGGAAGATGGAAATGATTATGAGGGTTCGTCAATCGTTTTGCTCGTGCAGTACAATACCGTATCCAATTGTTTCCTTTGTAACGAGGGACGACGTATGGTTGATCACGCTTGTAATGGGGATACGTACATAGTCCGTCCGGGTGGAAGACCGATTCCCCTCTAGCCTAAGCTGGATGGTTGGTATTCGATCTCCGCACCGGATGGTACTTATTCTGAGGTGTCTGAAAGTGGATAGACTCAGATAGCAATGCAGATGCAGATGCAAAATCCACGACTTCACGCATGCACCCTTAAGATCCATTATTCCATTATTTCCCATCCGAGTTTTAGAAGAGATGTGTGCGTCGTTTTAGTTAGGTCCACTCACTCGCGTGATCGACACCAGTACCCGTATCTTCACCCTAACGAACCTCACCCATCCCACTAGAGATTCCAGCATCCCATCCACATGATATCCTAGCACCATCGTGATCCTCCCACGCAGTCTCTCCTCGTCCCACCCAACTCCAATCCAAGCCTCTCCTATCCAGCAATCCACTCCCAAAATCCCCAACCGCCAGCAAAATACGATTACTCCCGCTGATCGTCTCCCCTGGAATTCGGATCATCTGCTCTCCGATGGCTCTCGATCTAGGAAGACATGTCACCGCTTGACGATGATGGCGATGGCAGAAGAAATAAGGGTAGATGGCGATGACTCTGGTTCCTGTTGTTGTCGTCGAAACATAGGTGGCGTGGATGTATACCTGGGGAGGTCGGTCTGAAACTTATATGCGTCTGCGTTGTGGTGGATGACAGTAAGAAACCAAACCACGTCCTAAAGAGGGCTGTTGGCAGAAGATCCTGGGAACTACTTAGGTACATTTGGTCCTGGCCATATGGAGCGCTGTGGAATGCTATCGAGACCTAATTGTAGCGCCATCAGAACATCTCGGCGGTGTTGCTGAGGGTAGGTTAGAGGTGTTTCAGGGGTTGAAGGAAGGGGGCAGAACGATCTGGGGAGGATACATCGTGTGACTGTTTGTCTGACCTTCGTTAGACAGCTAGAACAGCTTCCAATGGATTAAGAAGATCGGTCGAAAGTAAGGGTGCATTAAAGAGCTTAGAATTTACAGGTAACTATGGACAGTTCTAGATATACAGTAGCAAGATATCTACCAGGAATGCCTTCAGGCATATCCGCACAATATACGAGCAGGTACATGCAGTCATACAGTTCAAAAGAGCCCTTCTTCTCATCTAGGCTCCATCATACCAGCAACTATACCATTTTCGAACATCGAACATCGAACCTCGCAAAATGTCGACCCATGAAAACTCTCGTCCAGCAAAACGAGAAACCTCCCGCCCGCTCCTTTCCCTCTCCCACCGTACCCTCCCCTCCAACTACGATGTGATATGGTATCCAATCATCTCCCATCCGCAGCCCCAGCCAACCGCCGCCTCTATCCCTCAGTCCATTTCCTCCATCCCTGATGAACGGTAGGAAAGGGAACTGCGCCGGCAGACCTAGGTGGGGTGGGGAACTGATTCGTGGACGAGTGTTTGAGATAGGGGAGGAGGTTAAGGGATGAGGAGGGGGGATGATATGAGGGGATGGGATGACTGGTTGCTGGGGGTGTTGATGGAGAAGAAGCGGGGGGGAGTATCGTAGGGTTGAGATGATGGTGTTTGAAGCGGACGGGGCGAGGCGAAGTTGTGCTGTGCGTGGTGGGTTTGGATGGTTGTCGATGGGGATTTACGAGGACGTACGAGAAGGAAGAATGGCGTCGATGTTCCGTTCACTCTGGTGCGGTAGATTGGTATAACGCAGGTTGGCGTTGGGTGAAGGGCGTAAGAGCGCAGTGTCATCGCCGTCAACACGGGATGGGGATGGCGTTTCTTCGAACCTCACATCACGATAGACACATGAATCAGATCAACAATGGAGACACCCATTAAAATAACGAGAATTCTATTTCCTAAGAAAAGTCTCTTCTATTCCGGATCTATCCACCCGAACGCACCCATCATGCATTCTCTCTCGAATCCATCTCCCTCATCGCATACGAAGCGAAGCGAGCAAACAAGACGCAAGATGATGGTAGGGAAGGCTACTCATCAAAAAACCCGGAAAACGAAAAGGAAAAACGAAGAAAATAACCCAAAGTTCATTTTTCGTGGGCGAGCCATCAATCAATGTATGCGTCAAGGGAGAACTTTTTGCGCCAGTTGGGGTTGGGGTGTCGAGGGGTTTATGGGGATCCAAATCGACTTTTTGGGGGCGACATAGATGGAGGGGAGGTTTACTCCTCGTCGCTGAAGACTTCTGTGGGGAGATAGTCAGTATGATAGTCATGAATTGTCAACGGAAAGGGAACACACCTTCACCAGCCTTCCTTCGCTTCATGCGATCCTTCTTCGCCTTCCGCGCCTCGTTGCTCGTCAACTTCTTCTTCTTCTTGCTGCTCTCGATCTTGTTCCCCATCGCATCGAACTTCTCCTCCTCGTCGTCATCCTTCTTGTCCAGACGCGGACCGGCCCCCTGCCCCGTCACCCAGTTGTGACCCGACGGCGTCATCGTGCCCGCCTGCACGGCCCACACCTCCTCGGTGATCTCCTTAGTGAACTCGCTGTTATGCGTGATCACGATGACACCACCTTCGAAGGTGCGCAGCGCCTTGGACAGCGCGCCGAGGGAGTCACGGTCGAGGTAATTGGTCGGTTCGTCAAGGACGAGGAGATGGGGTCGCTGCCATGAGCACGCGGAGAGCACGGCACGCACGCGCTGGCCGCCCGAGAGGCCGACCATGCGGGAATGGGAGACGAGCTCGGCGTCGAGGCCGAAGTTGGCGCAGTGGGCCTCGATCTCCTTGCGGATGAGCGGGCGGAATTGGCCGGAGGCGAGGGCCTCCTTCTGATCGACCTCGGCGACGAGCTTGGCATGGGACTGGATGATTTCGGAGCGGGGGATCCACTCGTTGTCGGCAGTCATCATGGGGGTCCACTTCTCGTTCTTCATGCCGACGTTGTCGCCGAGGCTGAAGGAGCACTCATACTCGTAGCTGTTCTTGAACTTGCGGCGGGAGTGCACGCCAAGGATACGGCGCTGGGAGTCGTTGATAATGTAGATGCGGTCCATGGCCTTCTCGTCCTCCTCCGTGATGATCTTGTTGGCACGGTCCATGGTCTCGCGGTCCTCGCCGGTCTGGAAGCGCCACTGGATGTACTCGGAGGGGGTCTTGTCGAGATGGTGGTCGATGTGCGCGAACGCGTGCTGCTTGATGTACGCGATACGGATGTTCTCGTGGTGGTACACCTCGCCGGTGGTGGGGAGGAGCTCACCGGTCAGGACGTTGACGAGGGTGGATTTACCGGCGCCGTTGGGACCGATGACCGCGATACGGGAGCCGAGCGAGCATTGGAAGGAGATATTGGTGAGCTGCGGCGCCGGGGTGCCGGGGTATTGGAACGTCATGTTGCTGACACGGACGATGGCCTTGGCCTTGGTCTTGACACCCTCGAGGAAACCGGGCTCGGGGAACTTGAACTCCATCTCGCTAGCACCGAGCTCGTAGTAGGATCGCGCGGACGGGACCTTCTTGACGAAGTCGGAGAGCTTGCCACGGTAACGCTTCAGCTTGAAGCGCTCGTAGTGGATGACATGCTGGATGACGTTGTCGAGGAAACGGCTGTCGTGAGAAATGACAATCGATGTGCACTTGCTGTTCTTCAGGTAGTCCTCGAGCCATGCCACGTTCTTGACGTCCATGTGATTGGTCGGTTCGTCAAGGAGCAGGATATCGGGCTGCTGGAAGACAGCACGGCACAGCGCCAACTTCATCTTCCATCCACCGGACAGAGCGCCAATGTAGCCGTTCATCATGTCATCGTTGAAACCGAACTCCTTCAACTGATCGCGGACCTTCTCCCGGGTAATATCAACCTTGGCCTCGTTCAGCTTCATGACCGTCCAGTCGATGACCGGCATCTCCGTGTCCGCCGAATCCAAGTCGTGCTCGATGTACACGGTCTTGACCTCGTCCTGCTTGGGGAAGCCATCCAGCTGCTCGTTGTTGATGGCGCGCATCAGCGTCGTCTTACCCGAGCCGTTGGGGCCCAGCAGACCGTATCGCTCGCCACGCTTCAGACGCAGATGCGTCTGGTTGAGCAGGATCTTGGCACCGTACGCCAAGCTGAACGTGCAGTTGCAGAGATCCTCGCCCTCCTCTTCGTCCGAGGGGACCTCGTCCGCGTCAGCAGCACCGGGTGATGCCCGCTTGCGGAGCGTTTCGGCGACGCTCTTGGCATTGTCGTCGCCGATCATGGCGGTGATGAAGGGAATGGAGTTGGCGCTCCATGAGTGCGAGTCTGTGTCCTTCTCGTCGACGAGCTGGCCACCGATGGCGGCGATGTACTCGATCATGGGGGCCCACTTGGCGGCGGTGGTCTCCTTGTGGCTAGCGGAGAGGATGTCCTTGAGGATGGCGGAGATGGTGGAGATGTCACCGGACTTGGAGATCTCAGGGATCTTGCCATCCTTGACGTCACCGACACGGACGATGGTGTCGAGACCCTGCTTGGTCTTTTCACGGGCCTCGGGGTCGGCGAGGGTGCCGTAGTTCTTCTCGAGCGCGGGCATCAGCTTTGGCAGGAAGGCCGCGACGATCTGCGGATCTTCGACAAGCTTGCACATATTGTCGATGATAACGGCGGTTTTACGCTTGATGGCAGTCTCCCGCTCGACAAGACCACGCTCGAGAAGCGGGACCATGATGGCCAAGGTCGGCTCCCGAACCTCGGTGACGAAGGTGGTGGCACCGAGCAAGTGAACGGTCTCGGGGACGTTCTCTGGCTTGGCGATACACTTGATGAGCTCGGGAATGAAGCGGTCGATATCCTTGTTGACGATCAAGGCGCAGACTTTCTCCATGGTGCCGTAGGCCGCCTTCTTGACTTCGGGCTTGGTGTCCCACATGGCCTCGGAGATGACGGGGATGAGGTCAGGAACGCGATAGGCGGTCTGCGCCGCGGCATTTTTGCAGAGGAGCTCGATGCACTGCAGATCGGTCATCTTCTCCGGCCACTTTTGTGCGGTGCGGAGTGAGTGCAGAATGGGGGGGAGGACGGCCTTGACGGCGTTGGCGTTGGAAGCCTCGACGATGGCGAGGGCCGCGGCTTGAGCGGCGTTCTTGACCGGAACGATCTTATCGCCGATGGCAGCGAGGACTTGTGGGAGGATGTTGACGAGGTACGGCTCGACAGCGGCCGAGACGGTGGAGTGAGCTGCGATGGCCTTGACGGCATCGAGCGATCGCTCTCTGGCGAGAGCATCCTTCTTGTTGGCGAGGCCCTTCTTGAGGTGATCGATGAACCTGGGATGATTAGATTGAATTCGGAATGATTCTTTGAGCACAACTTACTTAGTAGGAACATCGGCTTCCTCGATATCACCGTTGATGAAGGTGGCGATGTTGATGGTTGAAGCGTTGATTTCGTCCTGAGCCTTTGCCACGCTGAGTTTGGCAAAGAGATCCTCGAGGACCTTGAACGACTTCTTGTTTTCCGAAGCCTGGGCGGCTTGTTGGGGTGCGACGGAAGGCATGGTGATGGTTGTGGGAGGTTTTGGTAACTCGAAATCGAATTAAGGATGTCGTTAGACACGAAGTTCTGCTCAAGTCTGCAAGGGAAATCCTCTATTTCGACTTCTAGGGTATCTCAGTGTGCGGTTACCAACAACCACACGGTCTAAGCGGCAGATAAGAAATTCCCAGAGAAGATGGGGAATAAGGAAGAAGAAAAATCCAAGAATGGACTGAGTGGAGAGGGATGGAGGGTTTGAAGGAAGAAGTGGGAGAGTGAGAGAGAAAGTAAAAAAGTAAGATCTGGGGGAGGAGAGGGAGAGGGCTGATAATATGCCACTGAGAATCTGGCAAAGCCGCAGAAAGAGTGGAATTTCACTTTTCTCAAAAATTTCAACCAGAAAAATCCCCTCCAAAGAAATTTGGGCACAGAAATTTCCTGGCGGTGTGTGGTCCGTGCGGAATCCAGCGGAATTTCGGGATTTGGTGGTGGGAGGGACTTGGGCGGGCTAACCAGGGGTCATCCAACCAGATTGGAGATTATTCACCTCCAGCGCTACTCAAGTCGGTGACCAAGCCTTGTTGGTGGTTGTTGGGCAGTTGGGGGTGTTGGTGCCCGTGGATGTGGGAGTCCCTGCTTGCTTATCGATAGACGGTAATCCAGCGATATGCGGTGAATTGAATGGGAATTTTAGGAGTTGGTGTCTCGAAGTCAAGGCGTAATTATGGGAGTTCATGTTGATTGTATATTGCAATCAGGCATGTCCTCCTCCGCCGAGATCCACCAAGTTATTATAAGAACATCAAGCACCGTGGTACATATATCTGACCCTATTACTGAATGAATGGACGAGATACGATCCAAGAAACGAAATAGAGCTGTGACTTCCTTGTGAGGCGGTGACAATTCTGCCAGCTTTCTCGCCTTCCACAATCGGAGATGCCTATCATCTCAGCCAATCACCGTCCACGCTTTGGTAAAGTTTGGGTTTGATCTATTTTTGCCTCCGCAGCCTCATCGCCTTAGGCATTTCATGCAGTGATTTTTCATGTCCTTCTGTCTATTATCGTGATTCATTGGTCGTCTTACAGGTTGCAACGAAGTGCAGAGCGTGCCAGAATTCACCAACAGCAGGACGCAAGTGTTGGAGAGCCCAACCCAATGTGATAGGGATTATTGTTGCCTCATATGCCTTGTTGCCTCAGCCCCTTCCCCTTGGCCCCTTCACATTTCATGTTGATGTCTCTAATAAGGTCATCCCACATAAACTAACTAAGTTAAACCTTATTAACTAATCTAGTTAATACAAAACAAAGAAAATGGCCCTTCTCTCAAGTCCTCCCCCCATAGCTCAATTTCCAGATCCATCAATCCATGGGAAAGAGATGTCCAGCCACATGCCAGCTTCCCCATCTTCCTGCCAACCCCAATGGTCGACCATCCAGAGTCCAGACCTGGTCCATCTGTCGCAGACTAACAAACCACCAACCTACAGTCGCCTCGCTCCGAGGTTCCGTATCGTAAAGATTGCCTCGATCCGTGACTTATCTCCTTGACGCAACGAAAGTATCGGTGGAAACTTCTCACCCTCCAAAGACCAGCAAATTAGTTGGAAAGTCAGCCCCTTCCCCTGCATTGCTTCTCTGGTTCGGCTCATCAACGCCACCCACCCCAGATTTGGCTGCCTCTGATCCACTCTACATTGAAGTCCCTTAACCATCGAAATTCGAGACCTTGGATTTGCCCTTAACCTCCAACCGCAGTTGAACGTCTCGAACCCTACTCTCGGGCCCCGAACCCCGAATGCAGATGCCGCCCCCACGATTCAGCCGCTCCCCGAAAGCGCTAATAATATCGTACCGTGGTTCGGTGACTTACTCGCCCAGCTCGGATCGCCCGATGTAGCCGGTCAAACCGGATCCTGCGCGTTGCACACGTGGACATCACACCTCGAACACCGCCAGATGGATTGGAGGGCCACGACAGGATGCCGGGGGGGGCGGTTGAGGGGTTGACGGTCATCAAACTTGGTGCTAGGCTTGGGACTGGGTAGGTATGGCTCGGGGAATCTCGGGGATGATTACTTGATACGGAGTCGTATGGTAGCTCGAATTGCAGGTCTCGATATGAGCAAACGACTTGGTAGGAATATCCCATTGTCTCCGTGCTAGGGAAGGAGAAACACCTCGAGAGGGTTGGAAACGACCGGTACAGACCTTATTTCCCTATTATGTACTCTGCACTGCAGTTCGGATTTTCCAAGGTCGTCACTCGTCAGCCACAATCATACCCACGTCTTCACAACACTCCACGGTCAGCTCTACTGCCAGACCTACTCAGGGAAATATCCAATCTCGCCCTATCCCCACTCTCACAAACGTAACCCCTGGTTATATAGAGGCACAGTGTGTGAATAGTCCTTAGCCCGGAAATTGGCACAACGTACACTGCGACTATACCACACAGTGGAAGAGGGGGCGTGGAAATACTGCAATGAGTCTCCAGCGATGGGCATGTCTTTCTACAACATTCAGGGGCCGGTCGAAGCCATGTCACAGACAGAGAAGCTGTCCCTAATACCCTCAACTCCCAAACGACGGCCAAGGTAAGGGACGCGATACGGGATGCTCGTCGCTCATCAGGATAGAGCTCCAAAGACCACCATACTTCCGACTTATCCCACGACATCGGTCTTGGGGTTCTCGAAGGAAATAGCAAGAATTGGTAGGATGGGACGTAGAGAAAAGAGTTGGCGACCCGATCTTTCCTTAATCACTTGCGCGACTTCATCCACGGACTGGACTAAACTGGACGGGACCTCGCCCGCCCAGCGTCTCGCGATCATATCCTGAGCATCACCTTCAACATCCGGAGATCTACCCTCCTCAATTAATTGAATCATCCAGTTCGCAATCCGATCATCGTCCACCCCGGGGTGTCTAATCTCTCGCATCCGCCCAAACATCCCCTCCCCCACCTTCCATACGGTGTCGACGACCTGACCATCCCATCCATCGGGAGTGCAGATGTTCGATAGGGGATGTATACAACTTCTAGTCCGATATTCGACCTGAAATCCACCGACACTAGGATTCTAAGGAACAAACGGGTCGGATGCCAGATACGCACATTGCTTCCAACCTCCGCCGCCCATCCCTTACACGCTTTCCCCAGACATCCGTCCCATCATGCCGTACAGATACCGCCACGCCACCGATGCGCTCCGAGTTCCCGGCCGGCAGCCCCATCTCGACGACCGTAACCTTCGTTCCCGGTTCTTAGCCGACCGGTTCGGCAGCAGCGTCCTATTGGTCCAAGATCCTGCATGATGGCTGTTGAAGAACGCTACCTGTTCGAGACGCCAGCGCCGTCCGTTCCTGACCGCTGATGTACCAATGGCGATTTAGGGCGGATGGGTTTGATGTAGGGGCGAGTCTTTCGTTTCGGATAGGCCTGCCTGGGATGTTTCGCAAAGGTGGGGATAGGATGTTCCTAGCATCTCTCGTGTGTCTCGACTAGGTATAGGCTCGATGCGATAGGTATTCCAACCGAATCCCTTCTATAGACAAAAGACGTCGACAACCCCCTCCCCCGCCCCTGGATTTCCCGAAACTTCTGCAGACAGGATTCTTGACATCGGTATTCGATAAACACTCTTCATGTTCCTACTCTCCGCATCGCGCTTGTATCGATCCGAGTGGTTGGTGTCGTGGTCTGTGGCCCTGGATGTGGTGGAGTAGCGGGGCTGAAGGAAACCTACCTATCTACGTGAGGTGAGATCCGAGTGATTCGATGGCGGCGGTTGGGAGGATAAGAGTAGATTCGGATGACTTGCTTCGCATTGGATGACTGGATGGCTGAAGGGTATTGTCGCTGGGTGTATTCGGTCGAGATCTGGTGAGTTGAATGGGTTAGGGGGTAGATGTTTATCATTCAAGGTTCTTATTACTTCCATGGATAAACCAGACGCATATAGTTGTCCATGCAATGTTTTCTGTTATTGGTCTGCCCTTCTTCGTACTAATCCCATTAATTCCTCTTGATTAATGGCCCAAGTCGATTAGTAGAGGGCTACATATTGTGCCTTGACGTCAGTAGCCGTGAACTTAGATAGCATGTCCATCCTCTCTGCATCAATGTGTCCAGTTGCTAACTTGGATAAAAGAGACTCAAACATATAAATACTCCCATATCACTCACATCACAACATCAAACTAATATTCAATTTTGCACCTGAATATCCCAAACCGAAGCCACCCTTGATCAAACAGATAAATAAGCAAACAAACAAACCATCCACTCCATATTGGTATCATGTGTCCCTCCTTATGCCAGTCCAAAACTCCAATATAAACCCAAGCTCGTACAAAAGTAGACAATCCCATGATATCGTACATCCCATATCTCCTCAGGTCATAAAAAGTGTGATGAAGAGTCAAACAGAGCTACTTTTGGCGCCAGTGTGTGCCTGCATGCCGCCTTAGTGCGACATGGATCGAGTTCGGTCGCCGTTTTCTTCAAGTAAAGCATCGTAGACGTCGAGACGGTCAGTCGGGAGTGGCTTTTGATCCGATCCACGGGGGTCGTGTCGAGACCAAACGGTGTGCCGCTGCAGTGTGGAATTTAGGCCTCGTTGGCATCGGTCTTCTCCTCGACCTCCGCCACCGTCTCCGGGCCATCTACCCCATCTTCCCGCTCTTCATTATTCTCCATCACATCCTCCATCACAGCCTCCTCCCCATCCAGCTCCCCCATCTTCTTCCCAATCTCCCTTCCCATCTTCTTCAACCGCTCCACCTCGTTCTCCGCCGCCCGCACTCTCGCCTGCGCCTTCTCCAAAGCCTTCACCATCCTATCCATCGCATCCGCCGACTCCTCCTGCTCCGTCAACCTCTCCCGCAACCCCACCTCGTTCGCCTCCAGTTGCTCGATCCGGCTGCCAAACAACCCGTTGATCACCTCCAGCTCATTCACTCGGATGCGCAAGGTAGTGTTTGATGCCGATAGGTATTCGTACGAGGGGTAGGTATCCCCAGGGGTTGCGGCCGCGCCGTCGCCGGGCGATCGAGGGCGGGGATGGTCACTGGCGGGGAAGGCATGGTTGTTCAGGGTGGCGGCGTCGAAGAGGTGTTGGGGTGCGATGTGGGCGGATGGGTGGTGGAGGCCCGGGGTGGTAGTGCGGGAGATAGGCGAGCCGGAGCGGTCGGAGAAGGCAGAGGGGAATTTGCGCACATCGGGCCGCGTGTCGGTGCGGGGGGTGGAGTGGGTGGATGAGGGTGCGGGACCGTTTGGGTCGCTAAGCTGGAGGTCACGGTTAGGGTTGGATCTGGATATCGCGTGGTTGGGGATGATGGGATGGGATGGACGAACCTTTCGCTTCTGGCCGGTTGGCTTAACGCGATTCCGGCTTTTGATTACATCCGTCTTCAGATTCAGGGGACGCGACTTTCCGTGCAGCTTGAGATATAATCCGCAAGCGTTGCAGAGAAACGCTCCCTGGTCATCCCGTCGCCAGAGAGGAGACACTTTGGTCTGGCAATTCGAGCAAATGGGCTGGTTGCGAAACAGTCAGTTCGGCTCAGGCATTAGAAATTTGACGATCGTCTCCCTATCGATAAGGGATCGCGGGAAGGCGCGTCGCGTCGACGGCATGACGCATTGGAAGGGAACAGAGAACGTACCGGCTCTGTGCTCATACCGCCCACCGCCGTTGCAGCCGGGGATGTCGCAAAGCTCATCTTTGCTTGAATATTGAATGGCCTGAAGATAAGGAAAGGGAGTTAGAATGTTGAATTATTTTGGGAAGGGAGATAAGACGATGCCAAGACTCGAGCTGATGGGCAAGGTCTCGATCAGATAACTCATGGTGATAGTTAATAATTAATCATGAACATCTGTCTTCTCCTGGCAGGGATGATGACGATCAACAACCATTGCATTGTTAAATGGACAATTCCCTGACAACTTTTGAGGCCCGCCAATCCAAATTCGGAGACGAGGTGGATAATTGATGGTTCTGAGTGGCGATGATCACTTACCGATTTAAGTGTGGATAAGCCAATGGTGAAGCTGATGTTCCGGCGAGTGAGGCGATGGCTGAGAGACTTGGAAGGCGCTGGGTTGATTCGAATTTCCGATTTGTTGACGATGTGGATGACGTTGAAAGGATTGGATCCTTTATAGGAGAAAAATTACCAAAAATAATGGCTGGCAGTGGTGGGAGATATCCACGCGCTGGACTCGGTCGAAAATTGCTACATGCTGTTGGTGAATTGGATCTGTGAATGACCTCTCCCCCCCTTTGCATCGACGGAATTGTAAGTGTCGACACCATTGCGAAGGTTCCTTCAAAAGACACAGTCGATGTGTCCCTGGATTTCTGGTCTGATTAAGAATTATAAAGTTATTGTTTCTTTCGTTCTGAATTTCGTTCTGAATATCGTCGGAATGTCGACTATCAATGACAATTCTAGAGAATGCTCGGTAGAATATTAGATAATGCACTGCGAAAAGAGCAAGGCCAAAACGATGCCCCTAAAGAACGGCTGGGTTTGGACACCCTTCAATTAGATAGAGATGAAGAAAAATAAAAAGATATAAATGTCTACACTAATTCTCTGCCTTTAATGAGGGCACAAGGACTCTTAATGAAGGCCCGGTTCCATTTCTCAGGGGGGACGATGCCAGGGATGATACCACCACTGTGCCTATGCGTCCACTAATAGTTTTGCCGAATATGATAATAGTCAAAGGCTACGAGTATCTTTAAGACTCTGCATGGAGCGCATATAGGTAGTGTTGAGGGTTCAATTCCCCTATCCAATGTCGCACAGGATGAGGCTCCAGACTCGACAACGTCCTCTCATCGACCCTGTCCGACGACCACCATCCTCACCAATTTGAGAAATGCAAAGTTCGTGTGACATTCATACGGAAACGGGGAATCCCCAAGTCCTGCCGCCGGAAGTAATCAAGTCAACGCGGCTACGTTCCTCACTTCTCCCTTTTCTACCACCGTTCACTAACTAGGAAACAAATGCCCTCAGCCCAAGGATCCGCCTCATCGACATCTCGACACGCTAACCCGGCGAGAGCCTATCTCGTTTTCGATAGTCGATACGAGGTCGGTGGCGCCTAGGGGGCATTTCTATCATCTCTCCCGCCCTAAGTCGCGAATCGTCCCCGCAAAACCCAATCGGATCTGCGTCCTATCTTCCGTATTTTCGAGCCGTTGTGTCTGGCGATCGCGGTCAGACGGAACCCCCGGCCGCCTTGTCCAGCTTGTGTCGCGTGGGGTCCGCAGAAGCTGGATGAGACGCGTCGGGAGGCGGTGGGACGCGATTGGCTGGCTGGATGATTTGAGAATGCGGGTTGCACGGCGGTGGTTTGGAAATGGCGCGGGACTGCTGATGGGTTCGAGGTTTGGAAAAGGGGTGAAGTTAGGGGAGCGGTTAAGCTTTTAGTAGTGGCGGCTGGCGACCTGCATGCTTGAATGTCTGACTAGTCGATGTCGATGACTTTCGACTTTCGAGGCACTGGGGGTTACCACTTATGGCTACACACTCACAATAAGCAACATTGAACCGTGAGGATTGTGTCCGGGCTTCGAGAGGAGCTATATACGTGTATTCTCGTTTCTGCTACCAATAACAGTAGCATCGCGTGTACATGCCTTATCCTTTTCATTTAGAGATATATTGAATTCTACGTCTGCTAGAAGTACATCTCTAAATCACCATATGCAAGGTTCCTGCAGCAACCTATTTATTCATATCGCTCCCTGGGCATCATTTGTTTGTCTTGGATACGTTCGGTTTGTCACATCTCGTAGTTCAGTCGCCAAGTGGTTCTCACAAATCTGTTCCATCTCTCGTTTGTGCTTCCTCTTTAGCTCTTCATGTGAGTACCATAAGCCGCTCGTACGGCGCTTGAATACCCAGGATCGCAAAGCGCTGACACGGTAGCAGACGATTTTACACATTCTCCAAGCGCGATGAGGGAATAGAAAACCGCCAACAGCTTGACAGATTTCCAGCCCGGGGAAATCTATCAACCGTCGGAACACGACCGAACGGTTTGCACTTCACAGCCGCCCCATCACTAGATCTCTTCCGCATAAGACGGCACCTTAGGTCCAATACCAGAGCGATGACAGTATTAATTGCCAGTATTCCTCCATATGGAAGCATATCCGCAAGCTCTTCGACCGCATGATTCCTACACCTGCACGTTGATCAATGTACCGCGAGGTGATGAAATCGATGAGCAGGCGACTTTGACGCACTCCTCCAGCGTACATGAGGCTAGAAAAGAATTAAATCTGCCGAGCTACTGGAAGAGTAATAATGGCTCTACCTAGGGCGGTGACGTGGGGTCACTGGATCATCAATTTCTCCATCCTTAGTGTCAGGGAGCGGGAAGGGGAATTCGTGCTCTGACGTGTAACATCAGGGCCATCTATTTTGTCCACAACGGATGGTGCTTCGTGTTATCCGACGTGTCAAAGTTCGATGCATGTACAGTTTCCATTCAGTCTGTGGCCATCATAGTGGAAGTATGAATCTGAGATTTTGCCATTCATGACAAGTAAAGTGCATCTTCATTTGATTTAGAGGCTGACATACTTCCACTGACAAACCCATAGCCGTCGAATTCCCCCTCCTCGTCGGTATTCTCTCCGTCGGGTTCCCTCCCTGGGCGCCTCTTCCCGCGCCAGCGCCTCCACATCGCCCATTTAGTTTTAGGGGCGAGGGCATCGGCGGCGGCGAGAGAGCTGGCGACCGCGGCGCCCGGCCCAATTTCCCCCACTATTCTAGTCACGGCTTCGACCGTGTTCTCTATCGTCGTTTCAGTCACGGTTTCGACGGTCGCATGCGGCAGCATTGCGGCGGTAGTGATGGTGGTGGTGATTGTTGTTGTCTCTATAATCGTTAGCTGATCCGGTAAGAGTCTTATAAGCAAGGGTGGTGCGTTAGATACGTAGCGGTGGACATACTGTATTTGTTTATTGCTGACAGAAAACAGAAATGAGATACCTGGAAGGTATGGCAATATATATCTGGCTGTTTCCGGACGAGGCCTGCGGTGTTGGTGGGTTTCAGATCCGTGGCGGCGGTGAGCTGTTTGATGGTAAACATGAGAAGGAAATGAAGGATTCTAGGTCTCTAGGGAGCACAGGAGTATACCTTTATATGACTGTAGAAGCGGGATGTATCTACCGGGCCTTAGGTAGCTATTGTCCCTACCCTCTCTACTCTTCCAGACCTCATCTAACGCGACTACATGTCAAGCGACAGGAAGTCTGATCATTGAACCAAATAGATGTCCTAAATCAAAGAGAAGGAGGATCGGGTAATCTCGTGGGTATGGGCTGTTTTCAGATATCCCAGGATCAGGAGGGTCGGACAAGATACTGGAGAAATATCGGTGCTTATTGCTTCGATGACATCTTGGCTAATAAGCTGCATTTTTCCCTCCTCTACAGCTGAGGGTATTTTAGGATTACCGATAAGCTGCCTTTATCCTAGCTTCTGGTCAATGTTCATGCATCTCGTTCTCCCGCATGAAGTGGGAAGACTCCTGCGCCTTCACCTTGTCACAATATATCATTTCAAGGTTTTCCGAGTCGTGAGGCGGATCACAGGGTCGCTATCAAGTTACTTCGTTTTCTGACACCCCTAGAGATGTTCCCAGCATTCATGTTTACCGTACCGCTTCATCCTTTGCAGAACTTGAGTCTATATTTGTCGTTCAGTCTTTAGCTGTAGTGTTTACTGCATGGGAAGGGAGAAATTGATGGCCCTGTCTCCTCAAGCATACCCCCAGAGCGTCGAGATTCGAGAACCCTTAATCGTTACCTACTTTCGCCTCCTATTACTTTTCTTTAAGTTATAGCGTTCCCCCTTTATATTCTCTTTAATTTAAGGAGCCGATACGAGTCTCTGTTTTAGTCGGCTGGAGGTACACGTCGAAGGCGAAGGGTAATCAATTTCTTCCACCCGGATGCTGCTTCGCATGGATCGTTGTTCAGTCCAAACAATGAGTCCCGACAATGAAACGCCGCCGTGTCGTTTCACATCGCGAGTTTGATATACAAGATCAATTTTGAGACGAGTCATCTACTTTCACCTACGGCTACTACCCTTTCCATGTTAAGCAAATCTCATTTCAGCTACCATGCATAAGGTGATTCAAATGACTTTCACGATTCTAGCTCACACCATTTGAGACAGCTTTGGCCGGCTCGCATGTCTGTCTCCTTTCTCCACCAGTTCGCACGGCAGCAGCGTAAGCGAGCGCTGCATATGTCCGAAGGATTGTCTGCTTTCCCTCCAACTCGACGCACTGCTATCAAACCTAAGGCGGCCTTGGGGGATCCCACGGTCTGATTCCTGGTGTTTTCCATTCCTTTTTGGCGGGCTCTTTGATTGAAATCTTGTTCATCTTTTCATGCATTCTGGCTGTAATGCCCAGCCGCTCGTAGTACATGTACTCTGGCATGACATGGCATCCGTCTTCTTTCCGTTCTCGGTCCCAGCGCCACTGCAGCGCGTGTTTCCCGTCTGTATCTGGTGCGACAGCCCTTAGGATGCCATAGTCATCCAGTACCCGACGATCCTTCTCTCCTTGTCCGCCATATTCGTCGTCAATATGCAGCCTTCCTCATATTCCGCGCGAACAATCATCGACATAATCCAATAATTGATCAGGTATATCACTGTCTGTACGGGTATCCCCATAACATTAGCTGGCCGGAAACATTCCAGGATGAATTTGTGTCGGAAATTCTCACAGTCTTTCTGATGTAATCTTCCTCTTCCGGGCTTCCCCTTGTAGGAATCTCCAGCGTTCCGCGAATTCTCTGAACACCTGAACTCGGGCTCTAACACTGTTTGGACACGGTCCTTTGCCCCATAGACTTGCACGAGGGGCCAGAATAGGAATCGATGAAGGCGCTCCGCGTCCACAGTCAACCACCGATTGAGGGGGGGGTTTGGTAGTTTTCGTTCCGGAACTCGGTATTTGAAGTATTTTAAAGGAGAACGATGATCCCAGACTTCTTCGGGAGTAGGCGTCACGAGTACATCGTCTAGGGACAATGTTGGACGATCACGCTTGAATGTCAACCGAAAATTTCCCAGCTTCATCGTGAAGATGGTAGTGACTTGGGGCCAAGGGAATCCCATAGTGTCCGGCAATGTCTCTTTCCTTTGATTCAAATCTGGATCCATTGGCAGTGTATCAACTGGTTAGCTTCGCGTCCACAGATTAGTTCTGGAATCCTATGGGAGACTTCGTCCTTCACGACGGAGGGCGGGACTCTTTATACCTACCAAAGGTTTTGCGGGTGATGGCAACCGCTACCGCAACTGGGCCGCCATATTCCACCCAGGAGGTATATATCTGAGGTATTCCGGCCATATACGGTACGGTAACCCTGCAGACAAGGCCAAAGGCCGTTTTATTAGGAAAGAAACCCACAAAACCCATAGGGTCAAATGGTCCAAAGGCCAGATCAACCCCTCAACGTTCCGCCAACATAGATGAACTATTTTGTCCGTAGAGGCAGTGCTGTAACCTATGGTACATATGATGGGCGTTCATACAATGGCCAGCTTGACCGTATCACTGTGCAGTGAGTGCATAATAGTACCTCCGTGCAAAACCACATTAGTTATCTAAGATACTAACTACTCTGGATGGCCAGCAGCATGCAGTAAGTATTACGGTAAATACTCTACTCTCATCCCCGAATCACCAAACATTTAGCATCCTGTAGATTGGAATCAGTACCTAAACTCTACGATGTTGATGTTTGGGGGGAACTAATGCCAGTCCTAATGCGCTATCATTTGGTTGGTGTATCCATACCAGTGTGTCCCACTCAGTGCTCACGAGCACAGCCCACTCCATCTACCTTCAGTTTAGGAGTATTCCTCATTTGAATCATAGATGTCTTAACAAAGAACAGAGACTCCTGTTTTCGTGAAGTAGGTAACTAAGTGAAGTTGAGTTAAGATAACTTAGTTACCTAATAGTAAAAGACCTCGTCTCTGAAACTGGAACCAGCGGTACTAGAAGTGGGAATCTGTTTAGAGACACCTAAATTTCAACATAAATCAGCTCGCTTAGCTCAGTTGGTTAGAGCGTCGTACTAATATTCCTACAATATGGTATGCGAAGGTCGCCAGTTCGACCCTGGTAGTGAGCATTTCTTTTTTTCTTTTTTTGATCTTTTATCAGAAACCTAAGCTATTTTTTTTGTCATCTTCTCTTGGTTAACTAGGTCCTCACGTGTTTTCTAACCGCCATTTTGCTTGTTCAAACCTGTCAGGGGCGGACGAAATTGATGGTTCTCAAGTCTTCATGGCTTCGAAACATCTCAATTAATACTTTGCTTTAACTACCTATCTATACCCCTAGTTGATGTCTCATCACTCATGCTCCTCTTGACTAAAGAGGTCAATACAATTCCCTATCACGTAGGCCGGAGGTGTACGTCAAGGATGCACTGTGACCAGCTTCGTTTAGTGGAAGAATTGATGGCACTTCGCCGTTGCCGTTCCCCCAGCCGATGCAAAGCAAAACGATGAGCCATACCAACTCTACTAACTTGAAGAAGTATGACTAGAGTAAACAGATGGGACTGTGCCCTTGATGCACTCTCCCGGCCTACGCCAACGGAGAGCCCATGACCGGATGGAACTGATAGCACTGCGCCTTTGATACTCTCTTCCGGCCTATTCAAAACGAAGAACCACATCAACTTCGTCAACTTAAACTCGATCAATGTGCACATCATAAAATCAACACCTTTAATTTACTGGTATTGATTAAGGTAGCTACTTGGGGCGGAGGAGGTAACGGGGACGGCGTCCGCGAAAGTCTGGTAGGCGGCGTCTCAGGGGGCCGCCAGTGGGCACGGGCTAGGTCTGCGGAGAGGAAGAGACCCGTCGCGTGGTACCGGGGGAGGCCCTCCGTGCAGTTCGAGGGGCCCATTCGCTCAGGAGGGATGATGATTTGAGGCTCCACCCCTTTTCGCTTTCTGCCACGCTTCCCACAAGAACATTGTTCCCTTGACGATTGAGACTAGAATCACAAATTGCCCCCCGATTATGCCCATGATGTTTGCCATTTGCCCGGGCCGGGGCAGAAGGCCGTGGCTGTAGCGGAGGCCGTAGTTGACAGCGCGGGCATAGTGATGGTAGCGGTGTTCGTGCTACTGCAGTGGTTCCTGCAACCATAGATGCATGTTAGCTGGTGTAAGATGAATGATAGCAGATGTACATTAGATACAGAGGGGTGGACTTACCTTTCAAAGTGTGGTTTCTTAACGAAAAGGAAAAGAGCGGTCTGAGGGCGGGCCGAAGGGCGGGAGTGCTATCCAACGAGGGTGGATATTGCCCGGCCTATCTTGGCGGCGCGGGCGTCGGTCACGGAGGCTGGTGCGGCGGCATCGGAAGCGGGCACGTCGTCTAGGGGTAATGTCCCCTCCGGTATTCCCCCCTCTACACCCCCCTCTCCCCTTCAACTATCCCTTGCGTTGGAGCCAGCACTTCCCCTTCTTTCTCCCCTTGTAAAGAAGGGTGGTAGCTTAATCGCGCCCACAACGGTGACGGTAACCAGCAAGATCCAACCCCAGACGGTGTCCGGAAGGGTCCAGATGGAGGAGGGAGAGAGAGGGAGAGGGGACTATGATGATGGGGCTCGGGAGGCCCATGACCGTTTCGGTCACCGTTTTTGTGGCCGTTGTGGTTATCATCCCCATGTCCGGCTACTTCTTCTGCTCGGCCATCTCGGCGGCAGCGGTGTTGGTGGTGGTGTTGCTTTGCTAATATTGTATTAGTTAGCAAACGTTAGTGGGTGTAAAAAGATGCGTGGAGGTAAGGACTGCGTGGCGGATACGCAGTGGTAGACTGACTATGTACACATGTTTGCTCATTTGAAAAGGAAAAGTAAGAGGTTCGAAGTAGCATAGGCTACATACAACTATGAAAACAAGTATAATCCAAAACATAGAATGAAGCGAGACGTAGGTGAAGGAATTGGAAATGCATCAGGTGCGGCCGGGGCACCGGTAAGTACCTTACCAATGCATCTGGCATGATTGTTTACGAGCAACTGGCGTACCTGCCGGGCTGTGGATAGAAGCTCTGCTGCTCCCACCATTTGAGCCAGAGAATCTGAAGATGCATTGGTTCGGTAAGAAGAGGTGGCAGCGGTGCCGGTGAGGGCGGCCGTCACCTATTCCATATCAACGCGAAGGACGAGATATCACAGGAGCAAGGTCTTTTACCGTGCCCGTGAACTTGCTATTGAAGTACTTCGTAAATGTTGGACCCGGGTTATCGGCGGGGAATACCGGTACCTAGTCCTATGGTTGGAAAAACGCAGACGTATCTCCCCAGCCTCCAAATAAGGTACACTCGTTACCAATGGGTCTGAACCAGTGCGTAATCGGATGCCTTGCAAGAACATATAATTCAATCTTCGTCAAATACTTGCATGGCCCCCTAACGTATACTGAGCAATCTGATGGCGACGAAAATGTGGGAATTCGCAATTGAGCAGATAGACCGGGCAGATATCTGCGGCGGACAATACAATGGGAATCGCCAGAAAACATCACGGCAATTGCCAGTACGGTGTTTGCCTTCTGTTGAGCTGAATTAACTTTGAATCTGAAGCCATCGTATACCGCTTCAAGGGAATAGAAGAACCGTAGGTGGATACGATACTTCGTTTGCATGAACCAGAGGAGCATATCGAACAGCGAAGCGCGATCCATTTCACAGAGGACGAATGGACTTGGACAATTCAGAGGCGCCAGTAGAGCGTTGCAAGACGAAAAAACGCAAAATTCCCATTTTCGCTAATAAGACCCCATCCCAGAGTTTCGTAAATGCAGCAAGCAAACGTGGTTTTCCGCGTTTGCGAAAGGAAGAAATGGAGTGTGTTGTGATGTCTGTCTGCGGTTCATCACAGTGATGCATGTCTACCCCTGACATACAAGGTCCGTCCCATCATCCTTCCCTGTCCCTTCCGTTTTCCGGCTTTCAGCCCCCCTTTCAGTTCCAGCACCGAGTCCGCCTTGACCCGCCTGGCTCTGCCCCCCGTTTTAAGTGCTCGCTCGTCGCACCTGAACCGACGCGCTGAACGGACGCGATGGAAGAATACAATGTGTGGAAAAGTAACGAAACGAATCGCGGCGCAGCAGAAGACCCCTCGACATCTAGCATGGGCCCCAAGATTCAACGATGTAGAACCCGCGCCGGCAGCAGCAGCACCAATAACTGTTATTAAGCTTCATCGGTCTCCTTTCCCCGCCGAACAGCAAACAATGAGCAAAGCCTTGAGAACGCCATACAGCGCAAAAAAAGAAAATCTTGGATCGGTGGTTGGAAGAAACGCCGTCATTCGCCCGCCATGAGTAAGCTATGCCGGAAAGCACGAACGTGGAAAGTTATGAGTGAGGAGACGTTGAAGGATGGAAAGTGAAGTGCGTGTGTCAAACAATTGCATGCATATGCGCGCTATCGTGATTCAGAAGAAATGCGTGTGAGGCTTCGAGAGTTCGTGAACTTCCATTTCCTGCGGGCGGGTTCGAGTCAGTACGATGTACGATGGGACTGGTGAAATCCTGCTTACCATTTTAAATGTATTAAGCTCCTCCTTGATCTGCTGAGCCAGCATGGGAGTGAGCTTGTTACAGGTCGCAATGTCGCCACGGCGGTCATAGTCGGTAGGAGACCAAACATCGTGGAACTGGATACGGGGGCTGAAGGTGATGTTGCGGATGCTGCCACCTGGTGTGTTGGGCAAGCTCTTGGAGCTAGCAGTAGCGAAGCGAGAGGCCGCCATGAAGTAGTCGGTCCCGTCAAGCCGAATCCTTTCCTCAACCGGAGTGCCGGGGGCGCTGGACGCAGGGGAGTCGCCAACATACGGCACGGGTGGAAGGGCGAAGCCGGCCGTTTTTTGATCGGCGGGACTAACGACAGGAGAGGAGTTGGTGGAGCCAGGCCCTGGGGATACAGTCAATGGTTGGCAAGGTTAATGAGGGAAGGGGGCGACTTACGCTTTAGGATTCCTTTTTTCGCAACCGCAGCGAGAATCTGCTGTCTCTCACGATCCCCTCCAAGGATGGTCTTCCGGGAGTCTCCCCCAGTCACCGACCCGTGAGAGGAACTAGGTGGATCGATAGACGAAGAATCCACCGAGCTCGTATCCAACTTCAGGAGGCCAGAGCCGCCAACAGGGTGGTCATAAGAATCGACATGGACATTCACCTGCTCACGTTCTGCCTCGACCGTGACCATGGAGACTTCAGCGACGCTTGGCCCAGCGGTTCCAGCGGCTCCGGCATCTTCAGTGGGTCCTCCAACCATAGACTTCGGTCGGAAGATGGCCTTTAGTGACCGAGTAGACTTCTTCATGCCCCTTCCCACTTTCCGAAGCATCATCGATGCGGACGATGCCGTCGAAGATATGGAAAGATTGTCCGTCGATCCAGTGAACACATTGCCTTGTCCCGAGTAGATCGAAGAACCAATGCCTGCCGCTTCCTGTTGAGCAACGATGGCATCTTCACGCTCTTGTTCAGCCTCCCTGTTGTCCTTTCGTAACTTGTTCCTGTCTGCAGCCGCAGCCATAGCCGCATTCGTTTCAGCAGCCTTTCGCAATTCCGCAGCACTGCTGAAAGACAGTGCTCTCCGCAGTCGAGATTTCATCCCCTTGTTGAGTTCCTTCTCGTTCAACGCGCTGAGCTGTCTCATGGCCGGGGTTTGTGTGGCAATCGACGGCTCGGGAGTTTTCGGTCGGGATGAGGACGGAGAGGAGGATTCGTCATCTGCCAAAATGGGTTTTGCCAGAGGGGAAGCAGCAAGGCGCTTGCCTCCATCAGAAGGGACGCGATGACCAGATCTTGGTTGATGCTGTGGAGGTGTGATTGCGAACATGGAAGGTTTAGAAGAGTTGTAAGAGTCATTACGAGCGGATGCTGGTCGTTGAATCTGAGAGTGAACGGAAGCACGGCTCTCGCTGCTGGCAGTCCTCTCTCGTGACGAGGCTGGACGGAGAGAAACTGTTGCAGTAGTGATATTCGGGCGCGGGGCGGATGCAGTTGACATAACTTCCGATGTAGGCTTCACTAGTGGTTCTGAGTTCAAGGCCGGTTCAAGGTTTCCCAGGTTTCCCAAGCTTCGGCGTCTATACCTCTTGGCCAACTCTGATCCCGATTGACGATTATTCTGGGTGGTATCATCAGCACTACCAGACCTAATGTGCTTTGCAGTAGGAGAGTTCGTAGATCCTAGATTTGGCTTGAACACTGATGGCAGCAAAAGTTGGTCCTTGGATTGAGCGTCGACTGCACTCTGGTCGGTGTGATTGGTCTCACCCAAGAGAGCAGTTTCAGGACGACGCAGAGTACGACGGTACCTATCCGCAGAAGTCTTGGATTGACTGTCTGTCAATTGAAGAGACAAGTCTGGAACAGACGTCGAGTGAATGAACGATGACGCTGGCCGACCATCGATTCTCGACATTGCACTTGACCCCACAGGAACCATCGAATCATCCTTTGAGACTTGCCTGCCGGTCATCGATGCGCTGGACGACGAAGCCGTCGAGGCCGTCGAGGCCGACGAAGTGGACGCAGGTCCCGAACGGCTTGAGTGGTGACCGGGCTGAAAGTTTTGCTGGAGACCAGAAGACGGGGCTGGAGCAGATGAGGTCCGGTTGTCCAATCTCAAATGAGGAGTGGTCTGAAACGCGTACGGAGCGACTGGAGAAGCCGACGTTCCCCGATAAGGGATCCCACCACGTTGTGCATTGTAGATATGGCTCGATGGCATCGGGTGTGGTCGAGAGGATTGATGAGACTGTGAGACGCTCTTGAAAGCGTCTGGGGAGGAGTGGAGCATCGTCGTGGCAGGTTGAACGATAGGAGCAAGTACTTCAGCCATCGGAGCAGCGAATGAGATGGAATCGAACACAGGTGGTGTTTCAAGACCCAGTGATGGGTTTGTTGGGCGTAAACCACTGTCTTGGACGCTTAGGTCCGGGAGAGGAAAGATGAAATGAGACCTGCTCAGAACATAATCGTCATTAGAAAACCATTTCTTTCATCTCAACGAGTGGAAGAAAATCGATAGCAGAGCAAAGAGAAGAAGATAACAGGCAATGTCACACTGCCAACAGGAAAATCGGGCAGAGTTGAGGAGGAGGAACATGGAATGGGAGGGAAACGGGAGATGTGTTGCAGGTCAAAAGAGTGGGTTAAGTCACGTACCCCTTTACCCTCACGTTGGGAACGATCAGCAATTATGGAACAGAACGGGATGCTGTCAAACACCACACACACGCCGGGAGGGAAAAGCGAAAGCTGATGGTCGTGAATTATTACAATGATGGTGAAACGAAGGACAAATACTGCAATGGAACAGTAGTGAGTATCGTCGAAGGGGAATTAACGCAGCCAATGTGGTGGAGCGAAGGCAAGGCGTGGGTAGGTGGTGAGAGGCTGAGAGCGGGTCGATAGGGTTTCCAGGGTCTGTCCAGCCGGAGGGCGGACGTTGACGAGGCGTGTCAACAAAGCATTGAGGTCCACGAAATGGAATCGGAGGCAGTGGAATTGCCTCGTCACGATTGAACAAGAGAGATCTTGCTCGCAGAAGTGAAGAGAGAGAACCAGAAGTCCAGAATGGATGTTGATCAGGAGAAGGGGAGCTGAGATGATGAGACGGGTTGTCGACGTCCGAGCAGGTCGCTACTTGGAGGGGGCGCTGCCACACACAGGGATGGCAGGCTAGGGACAAAGGGAAGGAAGCTGACCCCGATGGAGAAGAGGAAGAAGAGGGAGAAGAGGAAGAAGGGGACGGGAGAGAAAGAAAACGAAGAAGAAAAAAGATACTGTATGGAGAGTGTAGTGTAGTGTAGTGTAGTGTAGTATAATGTGTATGAGGACTGAAGGGAGAAGCGAATGGAAGATTCGACAATGAGGATTGAGGAGGTGGAGGAGAGGGAAGGAGCGATGGATGAAGGCGCTGGGCTGGGTACGGGAGCTGCGGATAGTGCAGGGGGGGGATACTTGATAAGAGCTAGGAAATCAGGCAGTCAGGCACACATATAGTTCAGTTTGACACGGCACAGTGCAGGTGTCTGTTAATCATCGATTGAATTGTCTCAATTCTCAAGGTGTTCACAGTTCAAGGTCTGATGCTGTGCAGGTTGAAGGGAAACACATATTAGGCGACTGTTCAACTGGTTAACAGACAGCAGTATTTTCAACTCTCGCTGTCCACTGAAAACGCTCGAAGAAGACTCAACCCGCCCCGAGATTCGACCAGGATTAAGCCTGCTGCAGCCCTTCTCCTGCAGACGGGGACAGCAGCCAAGTCGACTGCCTGCACTGCATGCGGCAAAAAGGTGGCCAGGGGTAGTAGGGGCTTCGGTCATCGGTGTGCCTCCATCCCACACTACAGCACACCACCCTTGATATTGCATCAATAGTTGCAATCACTCCAGAGTGGTGTATTCATGGTGTTATATCCCTTCCAAGTTCCAACTATTGAACCAGAAGGGAACTCGGAGAGTCACGATTCACCATTAACGAAGATGTTGGTATTTCATCCTGTCCTGTCCTGTCTCTTGTCCTGGTTCTCTGCCTGTCCGACCCGATGTCCTAACCCTTGTATTCCCCCATTAAGTGTTCTTGAACTATTGATTCCAAAAGTCGAAAACAAAGACCATCTGCAGATGATGTACTTCCGTAACAAAGGTTCAATCAGTCAATTAGACAGATTTGCGAGCCATCAATATGATAACTAGCCCCACATCGCAACGGAGATCGCACCGTTCCAGCCACTAGATATCTTTTTCCGGCGCGCAAACTGCGGGACGACGCATAGAGGCTAACTTGGTATCGTGACTTTTGATCTCCGGGATCTCTGGTCAACTCCATCGCCCGCACCGTGGTATGGTGTGGTCCATTTCCAGGATCACCGCACATGAGGCCCATGGAATTCTGGGATTACATGCCTTGCCTGATGCCGATATGTTCAGGGCCATTTTTGTTTTCTTGCCGAGTGGGTTCCTCTTACAATTTACGTGCCAGCAGTGAGCCGCCCAGCATGTCCGCCGTCGCCCACGAAACTGCATTCTACTTGGAAAAAATCTAAAGCGGGCGACCCGATGATGACAACAGGACAACACCCAACCAATCCCAGATAGAATTTTGTTCATGTTTCAGGCGTCCGAATCGGTGCATCTCACGAGAGTCACGACCATCCGCTTGGGCAGATCGATCCATAACTGCCCGCCTTTTAATGGACCTTTTTTTCTGATATCAGAACTCCGAAGGCCAACGAGCGGCCGAAGAATCGTAAGAATAATTCGAACGAGTTCGACGCTGGAGTGCTAGACCCCTCCCATGAGGATGCCCCTCCAAAATGCGGCTACACCGCAGCGGGAATCGGCCAGAACAAAAGACGCTCATCATTGGGCGATGCTAGTGTACTACCCACGCCCAAACTCTGGAACACTAGCTGTCCGGCTTGCATGAGTTGCATCGCAGTAGTGAAGGAATACGGATTCCCTAGCAAGATATCCCGTCCACAGTCCGCCAGTCCCCTTCCTTACCGCTTGCAGCGAACTGACGACGACCGGCGTCCGCGGCGTGGAGACTGTTCTCGGAGAAAAGCTTCGATATAGAATCCAGCCCAACTTCCTCGGATGTCAGATCATTATCGTTTGATATCAGTGGAGGCCGACGACGGGGCAGGACGATATCGTACGAGCTACAAAGCACTGGACACATCCTCAAGTCTAAGCGCCATTTATTTAAAATAAAAAAAGTCGCCTTCTCGAACACGGAAGAATATCTAGCCTCGTAAGCTAACAGTTGGGATTTTCGACAGGCCATGCGATCTTCGGTAATCCTCCCGAAGCTTACAAGAATTACCATTCAGAACACAGGCAGTATCGAGACTCGAGGAACTCTATCATGAACTGCAGAATCACGCAATTGCGAACGCTCGTCCTTTGCTTTATAGTTTATGCACACCACAATTGACAATACCAGCATCATTCACCGCTTACCGCCCTCTCTCCTCATCCCCTGCCATCCCTCATCACTAACTCCAAAAAAGCCGCACCGATATACGAACAAAGCTTGGCCCTCTACTTTGCAGATTTGCGGCGAACCGCACGGTTTACCCCGCAGTCTCCTGACTTGTCAGTTGTCACTGCAACATTTGGAATGGTCGGGTCCCGTAGTTCGATTAATCGAAACACCTGGTCACGACCAGACCACCAACTGGCCTGGGAGCAACCCTCCCTCTTGGCCTCTTTATTCATCAATGAACCCAATCCTGGTTCTCCGGGAACGATCTTAATCTGTCGGTTTAAATTTGGGAAATTCCCTGCGCGGCTGCTTGGGTTTATAGTTCCCACAATTATACTCCGTATCAGATCTGTCGTACAACTTACAAGTAAAAAGAAGCGAGACGTGGAGAAGATGAGGCGAACTGAGGATTTGAACTTTGTAAGCACCTTGATATCATCATGCTGACACTGGACAGCCATCTCGTGCTCTGATGGCGTTCAGGACGATAGGAAATAAGGAATCGATGATTAGAAGACGACCTTAATTCCGATTCAGGAGTGTCTAACCTTCCTGTCGGTAGCGAGGGCTTCAACTTGAAACGCTGGGTTGTTAAATCAACCAGCGAACATGTCGATTCCTCTCCTCATGACTATACTACTGCTTGTTCGGTGTCGAGTGTCGACTTTGTGCTCGGCTTACTCACGTGCATAACCATACACTTTGTCCTTCGTTGCCGTTCGATGGCACAAAAAGCTGGGTTGTAGATCTCGACATGCCACCAGCTCACGTCGCTCATGCACCGTTCGATCCCAGTCAATTTAATCCGATTCTTTAATCTTCCGCTTGGCAAAATCCTGTGGGGGGAAGACGAGATCGAACTCGACCCCACAGATTCATCGCGATGTCATCCGTTCTCAATCCTCTCTACTCCGACCGATTTCTGTACTCAATACCATCGTAGGACATGCTACACGAAGTGCTCCCAACCATTCAGCGCGTTCCCTCTCGTTCTCGAAACATGTCTTGCATCGGGCTTCTGGGTACTGCGTTGGCGCCTTTCCAGACCGCCCAGGATCGCGAGGATGTCCAATGAACTCCGATGCTGTGGTTCGTCCTCGGGCATATGCATCATGCTGTGTACCTGACGTACATCCAGATTCCAGACGAATAATGCACTGGCGAAATGCGCATTTCCACAGCAGATCTTCATTCGTCCGGCTCGGTAGGCTGCCAAAAAATCTCCTTTTGTGCCCTAAGTAATGAGTTTTATATGCCATCAAATCTCCCCTCATTGGCCGTTTTAGGGCTCTTCATTTCGCCGGGCGTATCTTCAAGGCCTCAATGGTAATCGTCCGATGCTCTGAGGAAATCCAATCTTTGTCCCTGGCTGATCCAGGCTTTGTCTCGTCCCTGTCCATGCTGCTTTATTCATTTTACGGGGTTCATCCTAGATGGATATTGTGATGATCATCCTTCGACACATTCAATGTCGAAATGTCGAATAGACCACTGCATCACAGATCTATATCACAGAGCCACTATTATAACCACCCCGATCTTAGTCGGTTACTAGTGTACGCCCCGGAGATCTCTGCTCTCCATTCACAGCTTCGACCTTTGTTGATGTGGACTGACCTTTCTGCTTGGGCACTTCTGCTTGGCGGTCTTTGATTTACGTTTGGAATGAGTTAAGAGCCGCAATATGATTGAACCGCTCGACAAGAGGGCGGCGTATGCTCGATGGTTGCTCGATGCTCTTCTCCACAGCCTCACTATGCATCGGAAGCTAAGTGACGATCTTCCACAATACCTTCACTACATGTTACATCTTCAAAAAAGTTGCCCCGAACGTGCCGATCCGCTTACCAAAGAGATGGCGACACGACAGACGCCGACGCTCAGCCGCCCAGACATTCGCATTTACAAAGCTGATATCGTGAAAAATCGGAAACCGCCGAGCCCTGCACAGGCTTCCTCAACAGCATCGCGGTCTCATGCAACGGAGCTGTACACGGACACTTGCAGCGCCGGCTTCGTCATGTGGACGTGGCTACCCGGTGGCTGGCCTCCAACGAGTACAGCACGGTATGCTCTGACGCGCTGGTTGGCCTTGCCTACATCCGAGTACAAGCGACTTCCATTCGTGATCCGCAACTTTTGCACTGAGTTGACGTAAGCTTGCTCTTCCGCTGGTCTGGATTCTGAAAATGTCCAGTCGTGCTGCCGCAAGATGCGTTGCATCGCGTGTCGCCTACGCGTCCCGGGACGCAGCCACACACAAGAGCATTATCGTGCTTTCTCATCGCTGTTCACGCGACGTTTCTAAGGTGAGGTGGTGGATGGACGCGTAGACGTTGCGGTTCCGGCTCCCCATCCCTCCCTACCTTGCCAATGGTTCTTCGTGCAGGACAACCCAGCTGTTGTGCAACGTTGCGATCTCAGCGGCGGCATCGATCCTGATTCTTAATATCGTTGATATCAGATAGACTGACGGGATTCCATTTCTAGAGAGCTTTTCCTGGGATCTTTGCTAATTGGTTCATGATTGATGCATTTGTGTTTCATCTGTCCTTTTTTGGTAGATGATTGTCAAGGATGAGTAAAGTCAAGATCCAGCGCCACCGGTAGTTAATTTCAGTAAAAGAGACGTCCGCAGGTCGACCGCCAGAATGGCCGGCTTGCCTCTGGCGGTTGCAAAATGTGAGAGAACGCTTGCCTTTTTTTCGAGAGAGAGTGTCCCGCCAGAAAACGCGATATCACCCAATTTATGACCAAAACGTGCTAAATTCGGACCTTCAAGTTGTGAAATTAAAAGGAAACTATTAGATTGAGTTTTATATCAAGATTTTCATTTTTTATTAGGAAATGGCGCCTCAACTACGTGGAATTGGTACGCGCAGTACGCGAACGCGCGTCCGATTTGAAGACGAGATTGAAAGCACTGCTGAACTTGTGAGAGAACAAACAGCTACGAAGAAAAAGAACACAAAGAAGGCGGCTCCAAAGACGGCGGGCCAAAAAAAGAAAGCCCAGCCAGCTCCAAATAAGATATTGACGAAGGCATCGTCGACTAGTATACCCAAGACTGCTAGCAAGACAACACCTATTCAGCTAGATCTGCAAAAGGACCTTGCAGACGATGAGGAAGAGCTAGGAGAGGAAGAGCAGGAAGAAGATACGGTTACTCCGAAACCGAGCCGTAAACGGAGTCGATTTCAAACCGATCAGATACCGATACGGACACCACCTACGATGACCGGTTCGAAGACATATGATCCTCTAAGAAGATAGAGTAGTCTACTCCTAGAGACCAGTCCAGAAACTCTTGCCTCCCAGGAACGACGAGCTGTTAACCGTGACCGTAGATTAGGTAAGATTGACGAATATGGAAGGCTCATTAAGAAGGACGTACATGGGAACATCATCTATAAGCCATCTCCTAGAACCAGGAATTCTCTAACGTAGCCAACTACACGGCAACGGCTTTATACAGCCATAAACACATTTCAAGCCGAGAAGATTCCCGGTTACAAGATTCACATCCAGCTTTGCGTCCATGATAACGGCAGGCGTCACTTCGATGCCACCCTGGATACGGTGAGGCGTAACGATTCTGAGATCACAGACGTAGAGAACGAGGTACTAGCGAACCTAGGTAGCCCTCTAAGGGACGAAAACTAAAGATACGAGAAGATTGTTGTTACCGTTCGCGTACCAATTATCCGGATGACCTACCCTCACATTTTCAAACCCACAGAGTTGTACACGAAGCTCATAATACTGCTGATCAGAGACATAGATTCTGTGAGCTGCGCTTGCAAAATGCTCGAGCCCAAAACGGTCACATTGACTGCGCGTAATGGCAAAGTCGAGGAACTCGCCGAAGTTGCCATTTAGATGGCGCGTATAGACGTGATTACGTCTGGTTGAAGCTTTAAGGACTAACCAGACCATCTAGATGGGGCTATAGTCTAGAGAGTACGGCGGCGTAAAACGTACAAGATGTCCTGCTCCCTCGAGAAGCCTTATAACATCCTCTGAAACATGCGTCGAATAGTTATCAAGTACGATAACGCGTGGACCAGAGTTTCTAGCCAAAGAAGGAAGTAGGACGTCCCGTAGCCACTCAATCAAATGCTCTCGACTACAGTAGCCTTGGTGTATACCTTAGGCAACTAAGCCTCTGATCGTATACGCCCGGATAGCAGCCCAAAGTCTTGCCCCGATGCAATGTTCCTGAAACCGCGGGATTCATGCCCAATGGGCGAATAACAACGGTATCTCCAGTCCGTCTTCTCATTGAAGATCGACTCGTCAAGAAAGACCATATCATCGGCGTCAAACTAACGAAGCTCTACTTAATACGCTTCCCGCATCTCTTGGGGCCGATTCCGCGAGATCCACCTGATTCTTTTTCGTGACCAATGTCTCCGCTTAACCACGCGGCATACCATAGACTCGCTAACGTGTACGCCCCTTTCTATATCTAACCAGAATACAATTTTATCAAGATATAGCCACCCTTCCTGAAGTAGCTTCTCGAAGAGCGCTTCTTCGTCTGCTTGCGACAACGAACAAGGACGGCCCCGTTTCCGGCGGTATGGGGTACGAAAAGAGCTATATCGAACAAGATGTGCACGATAGCGGTAGTCTGCCGGTAGATAGTAGAAACTCCTCGGCCGGTTGCCGCTGCAATGGCTGGTGGTGACCAACCTAGGAGGAAGTATCTTATGCATTATTGAGCGCGTTTCGTGTCTTCTACGCCATGGTAGTCATATTGAAGCACCAAAGGCTAACTCAAATCGCGTCAGTAATTTAAACTATATTACTTCTCTAGGAATATATACATTTTAGACAATTGAGGCCCGATTTCAGCGCGTTTTGGTCATAAAATGGGTGATATCGCGTTTTCTGGAGGAGTTGCCAGCGGGACACACACACTCAAGAAACGCCAAGCGTTCTGCTCTCACATTTTGCAACCGCCAGCTACCCGTGCACGCTCATTGGTCGATGTCAGGATGTCTGCTCTGCTCGGTCCGCCTACTTCGACCTCACATATAAAATGGGCATCCCACCATCCCTTCTTCTACCGTTTTATTTCATCGCTCCGCCTTCCCCTCTCCTTCACGAACCCCCTTAACTACTGCGGCGACTGAGAGATCACGACCACTCATCATCCTTCGCTCACCTTAGCTCCACCCTGTTTCTCTGCTTTCGCTGCATTCCCCTGCAGCCCCACACCTCCTTGTCGCCGTTCCAAGTGTTGTATATTTAAGAGCCTTTTTGAATTCGGGACGCAATCGCTTCGTGGAGATATTCCGTTTTGGGGGTCATGTAAGGTAGTCCACGGGACTTTGTAGGCTTTATGGTTTCTCGAATTGTTTGAATTTAGTCTTGTTCGATAGCCAGGATAGCTAAGTTGATTCTAGCTTCATTTGAAGGTGATTGAGGGTACTATTGTTGAGACATTGCGAGAAAACGATGATAATCGCTGTTATGGGGATGAGATGAGCGAGTCGGTGGTATGGGCGACTCGCGGGTGGATTACGTTAAGCCAAATCCTTGACATTTTCAGCAACTGTTTCCTCAAGGCTGGTCCAACCTTCACGTCCAAAAGTTTCCTGTAGCAGTTGCTCTCCTCGTTTAGTCGGGAATGTTAAAATACTGAGTTTCGCACCCTCGATATCATCGGCGAACTTCTTGGATGGATATAGCATCCGCAGGGCAGCTAGGATTTGATTCCATGTATAAGGGCCGGCAGACGCAAAGACCCGCTCGTTTTTCACCGACTCGGAGAGCAGCGCAGCCACGTGGAGACGCCCGACGTCTTTGACGTTCACGTACCACTCTGTAGTCGTATTAGTTCGGTTAACATATGCCGGATATTGTTTCGGAATAGAAAGACTTACGCGGAGGTAACTGCTTGACAAAATCAACCCCGTTCTTATAAACCATCGTGATCCAACCGCCCGTGCTCAAACTCCCCTGCGTACTTAACACCTCGCCAATGGTCGCGTCAGGCAGGATGGCGTTGGCTCGGAAGTGAGGCTTCTCTTCCTTCACGTACTTCCAAAAGGCCTTCTCACCCTCTGCTTTGCTGGCGCCGTATACGGCATTCGCGTGCGCAGCAGGGAACGGCGCCGATGTGACACTCCATGCCTCCTTGATTTGGGCATCGTTCCAGGTTGACGTGTCGATGATCACAGGCAGATTGGAACCAGAGGCGGCCACGCTGCTAGACGTGTACACGAAGCTCTTGACTGATGGCTCTTCGGCTGCTGACTGGAGTAGAGTCGTCACACCGGCTACAGTCGGTAAAATTACTTCATTGGGGTCCGGGCTGAAGGACACGTTTGAAGCGTTATGGATGACTCCTTGGACGCCTAGGTGGTAGAAGTAGAAGTTAGAAATAGTTAAGCTCAAGGTACAAGGGAGTTTCCAATTACCCTTTACCGCCTCGTCAAACGCCCCGATGGCCGACATCTCTGGTACAATAATAGCGGAGAATTTGCCAGCGCCATATCGGGCTGAAAAGAATTCTGTAGTCCATGCTGCTTTTTTCTCGTCGCGAACTGTACCCCTGACGTGGTAACCAGCAAGGAGCAGTTGGTCAACAATGTGGGTTGCCATGTAGCCACTAGCGCCGGTCACAAGGACAAGCGAGCCAGCGGGGAAAGCAGTGTCACTAGGGGAGAGGTTTAACATGATGAGATAGAAGTGTGGGTGTATATGTGAAGGTGACGAGTGAAGATGCTAAGAGTGATATTGAGTGAAGATGCTAAGAGCGATATTGAGTGAGATGCTAAGAGCGATATTGAGTGAGATGCTAAGAGAGGTATTGAGTGAGATGCTAAGAGAGGTATTGAGTGAATATGATAAGTGAGGATAATGATTCCATTCCTAATTATATATCGCTACTTATATTATCAATTCCATCGCTGCTGCCCAGGTTCATAATGTTTGATCAGTTATCGTATGGTTGCTAAGCAGCAATGGTTGCTCAGCAGAAGTCTCGTATGGTCGCTAAGCAGCAGTCATGGTATGGTTCCGAAGCAGAATATCTATATGCTTGGAGATCAACCCACGGACAGTCTAGCATCAACTCCACAGTGACATCCTTAATTAGTGAAGATGTCTTTTTTATCTTAGCTGGGGCTCACCCGTCAATGGTACCCCCTGGCCAGCCTTCCACTATACCCAATGAAGCCTAGCCTCATCTTTAGCATTTGCTACTAAATATTGACTACTACGTAGTAATCATGCCATAAAGACAGGAGGCACAACTGCTGTCTGAGTGACAGGTGCCTTGTTGCGTTATGGACTTAAGTTAGGAAAGGGGGTTCACGTGGTCCTAGGGAATACCACGCCTGTGTATCTTATACCTCTCCTTCCGCCGTTCCTGTTTTTATTTTCCTTTTTCTTTACCTTTCGTTTCGTCAGAAACTAGCTAGTAAACCTTTGAGACCCATCCAAGGTCCCTCCTTATTAGCACAGTGATAAAAGATGAGCTTTGGAATGTTACGAGCTGCAATGGTACGGGGATCTCTCCCGAAACGTTCCAAAGCTCACCTCTCCCGTAACGGTCCAAAAGCTCTTTCTCGCAATGCTTTCGTTCTTCCTCAGCCCTTATAAACGAGCAGCAGCCACATAATAGAACTCGACAGTCTATTACGGATGAGCAACAGCGATATAATCAAACACAGCAAGCCCCGATAAATGCGCAACAAACTTTTACGAGCGAGCAACAGCAGCAAGTGCATCTTACTGTTGAGTGACATCTTGCAAACCTTGCAGTGGACCCTCTCGCTGTCCCTAATATTGGACAGGTGTTTCCGCCGAAAGTGCTTGCTAAGGTTAGAGGGTGTGCTGAAGGAATAGACTCGTGTAGCAAGCGGCAAAGTGACGTTACCACGACAAAGAAAACATATCGTCGGTCGCTTTTCCTTAAAGACCGGCAACAAAGCGGCCTCTATTTCCTTTTATATTGGCTTAACGGAAGCTGCTGATCAGTCGTTATCCTCCTTTTTGATCGACAGGTGCTTCGTCTGACCTCGAGAGCGCGTTCGGCTTTTGGGTATGTCGCCTTCTTCGATTTTGCAATACTCTGTGACGGCGATGATGGCCTCGTTCCGCTGCCGGAACTCCTCTGCGAGAGTGTTCCCTGGTGGGACAAGTATGAGCGCCTCGATCAATCGCTTCTGTTCCGGACAAGTCTCGTCCGCGAGGTAAGACGCAACTATTGGCTTTTGGCTGACCTTCACACCGGACAGCTGTCGTTCAATCGCTCGTACCGGGTCTTCCTTCCCCTATTTCTCTTAAATCTCCACAAGACGTGATGTCCGAAGGCGTTGCTTCTTACTTATTATCGTCTTGTTGTGTTCAATATACTTGATATGCTTCGGACTGTAGCGGCGTTTTAGTCAGTCCCGATCCTGCAGAAGAGAACGAATAAGAGGGCTTTGGTTCACCGAATCTCCTGCTCTGCGGTAAGGCCTAGGGTCGATTCGGGACTATTCATCGGATCATGTTACAAGCAGCTTGCATGACTGAGTCTTGGGGCTGGGGTCACCGCAAAATTGCGGCAGCATCTACTGTCACTCGTCGATGGAGGTAGTGTTTAAGAACGTCCGTGGATAATCGTATTGCATCATCAGGTTCTGGAGCGCCTCGCTGACGTTGCCTACAGAAGAACACCACTCGCATCACCCAAATATAGCATTAAGGGTAGGCCACATACAGATTTCATGGAAAGCCTTTCCAACACCATATCGGAGTGCGTATGGGCGCAGAAGCAGCTTAAACCTAGTGAGCTCGCCGACCTTCCATCGCATACTGGATGGTTGAGTACTCTAGAGGCTCTTCCTTAGATATCTCCCATCCCTCTGGCGTTTTAATAGCTTTTCGGAAAATCGGAGCATCGTCTAGGTCAGATCGTAGCGGAAGTGGTAGTTGTTGATGATCTGGCTCGATATCCAGCCTGCTGAACAGCGTTGGAGAGGTAAGACTTGGTGCTACGAAAGCTTGATCATCGAAAATCAGACCCAGCAGGAGCACGTGCGGGCTGTAAATCAAAGACGGATCATATATGATCTCTGGGGTTGGAAGCGTGTTTCTGTGCACTAGTAAGTAGGTTATATAAAAGGAAGAGTAGCTGTAAGGGAGCAAGTGTAAGGAAACGCAACGTAAAACTCAACGTACATGAAACGCTGTACCTCGATCCGGATTCTCTTATGCGAATATCTACTTTTGACTGCGTACAAATTTGTCCGCAGCGCTTCTTTCAGATCCTCGACATACATGCACGGCTTTTCCCTGGCTTCCTTTTTTAATCCGTCTCTTCGATAGCTTGCTCAGCACCCGAAAGAGTGTTAAAATGGACCGTTGATCTTGTCGCCAGTGGCTCGCTTGTACACAAGCCGATAGATTTTCCAGTATGTGCCCCAAGAACTGGCCAGTTTGGTCCCTCGAAGTCGCCGTCCTTCCTTCCCGCGGCGCTGGCTGAGCAGCCAGTGGAAAAAGTTGTGCAATACTTTGATTGATATGGCCTGGTACATCTTCTTAGGGTCTTTTCCGGTATAGGTACAGTATCTATCCAGCGTCAGAGAAATGCAGCAATATGGAAGAGAAGGCCATGCTACGAACTGGTGCCACTGCGCTTCGCTCCGATCGAGGACGAGAGTAGTGCCATCTCTAGAATAACTTTTTAGGAGAAAAAGGAAAGTGGAGGGGCGGTATAGATTCGATTACTCGTCGCTCTCAGTTTATGTTTTATTTATCTGCCAGTCTTCTCATTGAAGAGCTCGCGCACACGTTAGTTGCGCATCTCCTAGAGGACATTGCTCCAATGGTTAGGCACTTCGACAGGTATATTACTGAAGTTGAATACGGTCATAGAATGGCCTAGGTAGAGTAACAACGGATAATTTGAAGTCCCCGCATTTGATGCACTTCGCTGTTCTCCTCAGACTCGGACTATGACAAACCTAATCTGCATTTGTTGTCTCGAGCATCCTTCCACCCATTCCATATCACTTGCGACTTCAGGTACAATGTTGTCTCACTCGTCATCATTTATAAGAGAGAAGAGCAGACTGTTCGCTGCGTCACGGGTAGGAATACGCCCTGTGTACGATGCTGAGACAAGATATGCTTTGAGTCCTACTTTCTAGGAACTCCATCGATCGAAATCAATTGGTGTATCTGCACTGTCCACAGTGAAAACTGTAGTAGAGGGTGGGAGGACGTTGGATACACCCAGAGACTCCTTGGCCAAGGGTTGCCTCGACAGTCAAGTCAGTGGTGGCAGCTCCTACAGCAGTCTTGGGCTATATATCAAGTGCATTCTTCCATCGATCAATTACCTCAAACTGGCCTGTCATTGATATCTTAGTTATGACTGCGAACTAACGCATCAAGGACGCCACAACCAGTAGAGCGAAACTAAGGACAGGCATTGTCATGTTAAGGAAGCGTACCCAAAATGGGCGTTCTACCAGGTTCAGTTCGAGTACATGGGTCACCGCGATGTCAAATTGCCGGTCCGTCTCCTTCAGCCATTCCAGCGCCTCTTCGGATGAGCGATGCTCCTCAAACACCATCTTGTAATGCTCGCGCTCCAGTATCTTGCCCATATCGTTCACGGCCCTCAAAAACCTCTCCGTCTTCGCAACCCCGTTGGCCAGGCCTTTTTAGAGCTCCTTCAGTAGCAATCGCTGTCGATGGTTATGAGGTGCCCATCCTAAGGCTTGAGCCTTATTTACAGTGATCCGCTTGGTCATGACGGTTTGTTCCCATAATCCAAGCCCCCCATCCTGCTGTTCCAGGCCATGAAACAACTTTTCGGCTACCTCCTTCAGGAAGCGGTGCTCACTGTCCGGCTCCTCCGCATATGCCTTGGTGGCACAGTAAAGTGTTTCTTCAGCGTGGAACGTCCTATCAAGCTCATCACCGCCGGATATGTGAATCATGTGGCATACGGTAAGCTGTATAGACGTCAGATCGTGGTGTTGGATGAGATTGCAGGAGAGTTCGCGGGCCTCGCGATCTTCGCCAGTGATCCATTTTTGTACGGCGATGTCAAAGATGACATCTGCGGGTAATTGGAGGTCCTGCCGAGCAAACCAGAAATAGTTTTAAGACAGCTAAAATGATGTATTAAAGGCTTTGTTCATAAAATCTTAATGATGAAGGAAACTTACACACCTTAACGATTGATTGGCATCCCCGGCTTGATGAGTTAAGAAATCGAATCGAGACAGTGAGAGCCCGGTTACGGTTGGAGCAATGCCGTGATATTTCTGGGAGAGGGCCAGGGAGTAACGTCAACGATGGAAAACTAGTGGGAATTTGGAGTGAATTGAAAGCTCGAGGCCATGCGAACTCCACAAGCAAGTGCTATCACATCGGACGATGATAAGTTCGTGCTCCAGGGGCTGAGTCATGACTTCATGTAGACTCTCTACAACACGCGGTAGTCTAGTACAACACGGAATTATGATTCGAAGTGCTGTGTTAAGGGAATGCAATGCTCCCATCCCTTAGTATGTGCTATGCTCCGACCTTTCTCCGTTCCAGCTCCATCCCGTCTTCTTCCACCAACCTTTTCTGGTATCCAACCCTTAAACCTTCATCTCAGTGAGCCCATGCTTCCAAACGGTAATGAATGGGGTGACGCCGTCCTCGCGGTAGTTGAGCAGAATAACCCTTGAAGATGTCAGCGCGCTTGATATGGCATGATGAGGGAAGACAAGACTCACATTCCATCGGGGTCCATGGATTCGCCGATTAAGAATTCGTAATCCTTGAAGTTGGACACGATCTTCTTTGCGAAGCCAGAGGCTTTGGTCTCGAAGTCTTTGACTTCCTCATCACTGGCATCCTTCTCCTTCAAAGCCTCCTTGACCTTCTTCATATAGCCTGTTCGACGCATCCTGTCAGTCTTCCTGTTCCAAATGAACAGGCCGAAGTTGCTTACCCTTGAGGTGTGAGAGGTATGACTTCTTGTCGAATTGCGTCTCGTTCAGACGGAAAGAGTGGACGACATCGATGACCGTTTGGGCGGCGTCCTCGGTGCCCTCATCAGCCTCCTCAGCCGACGGGTTGGCGCCAATGTCGACGTTGTCGTTGCCGACCGAGATCCTCGTGCAGTCGGCCTCATACGCGACACCGTCGATCTCCTTCAGGTTATATGAGTCGGAGATGATCTCGTCACCGGTGATGAGGTCCTGAACAGAGTGTGTCAGCTATACAGCGCATTGGAGTGAGGGAAGACGCAAGATTGGGATTGAGGCTCGAGGACCACAGTGCGTCGGTTGCGGGCAATTTCAAGGACGTACCTTGTAGATGATCATGTTGACGGATTGACTTGCGGCGGTTTGAGTGCTTAGGTATAAACACGACAGTCAAAGATCGGTGGAGGGGTTGAAGGGCGGAAGGAGAGAAGTGATAAACAGGAAATCGTCGGAACCTACAAAAGTCGGAGTGGGATGTAAAATTGGAGTGTCTGTCTCCAGTTGCGGGGCGAGGCAGGAATTTGATCGCCAAGCAATGGTGGCGGAAGGCCGCAAGGCACCAAGGCATATTTTGCACTCCAGAAATTGAACCGAATTGAAATCTGACCCTTGGGCAGGGGTGGAAAAACGAAAGACCATGTCAGGTACTATATCAGGGGCTATCAGGGGTTCAAGAAATCCATATCCTGTATGATTGACGACTGACGTCCTTCAGGGTTCAGCCTATGGAAAATGAGTCCCTATAACTATTTTCTAGAAATTCAATATGAGGGGAAAGCAGGCAACGATCGAGAGCTTTCGATGCTCTAGGGCTACCTCTCTAGCCTCCAGGTCATATGGCAAGATTTCTCCTTTCCGATGATCATATCGACCTGACGAGTTTTAAATTGATTCGACCCTGTTCCTATAGGGATCGGCAATGATGACCAGTATTGACACTCTTTTGGCTGAATCAAAATCTGTCATCCGCAGGATTAACCACTTTGCTTCGTAGAGGTTAAGAAACACATCCTCCGACTAGTGTGCGAAATCCTCATTCAACCCATTTTCGATGATCGTCTTTCAGAGCTCGGTTGAGAGCAAACTAGTTTGCTTGCAGTCAACATGCTTCGCGAGGGTATATCTGGTAAGGAGCCGAAGGCAGTGAGGAATTTGAACAAAACCACCGGCTCAGGCTCAGGCTCGAGCTTCTCATACTACACGTGGAAATATTGCATTTCCGTGATAACATAGAGGCACTGGAATGGACGAATCAGCAGGTATGTGCCAGCTAAATTGAATCTAGGACTCACTATGGGTGCAAAAGAGAATATTTGGAAGGTTTACCTACGCCCCTAAGTTGTCCTTTCGGAGTACGTCACAATGGCATTCCCGATCCTGTGATTTAGGAACCTTTCACCATTTAATTTCAAGGCGTAGTCCATATTGCCCAAGACCACTTTTTTCAGATGAAATTCATCCTTTAAGTCCACGTGCCAGTTGACGAAGACATTGTTAGGCTTCAGGTCTGGAGAAGAATAGGTTCAACAAGTATCCAAGTAGAGCAAACGCGAAAGTATCTTCCCCAGCTGTATCCAATTCTTCGTATGAATTTCGTTCAATGCTAGCCTAACCTCATTTAGGATTGTCTTCTCTGCTGTAATCGGAAGAACTAGATAGTTCTCTACCAATGAAAGCAAATCAGACTTGAAATATTCATAAACGATTTATAACGACGAGGTTTCCTTTTTCAATTTTGTCTGTGTGGATGCGCAGAGAAGAACTATTTTCTAACTCATCCTTGACCTAATACAAATGCTCGAAGATTGGCGGAGAGACAGGCTTTAAAACGAAGGGTTTATTTCACAGCTAGAGTAATATTAAACTCAAGCAGCTACAATTTTTATGCCAAGTTATCAGATCGGAATCGCTTTTAAGACTCACGCAGCAAGGCGGACAGTAAATTCAGGCTTGGGTGTCGCTTTAGTACCGATATAGGCTTGTACTCGCGCCCTGACAATCCACTCGCACTCCTGTGAATCAATCTTACACAAATCCGGAGGAATGGAGTTTGGGCAGTATGGCCGAGATCATGATGGTCCTAGTATGATGCCAGGAATTGAGGGAACAATGCTTGAATACCGGAACTAATGCGATATGGTCTTATTACTGCCGGTTATCCAAGACATCGGATCTCACAATCCCAGATTGTTGGTCAGATTGTTTGTCAGGCTGGCTGGGATAAGATTGAACTGAGGTTGATGGTCACCTGACATCCACCTGTGGGTCTCCCTAGCGTCAGCACACATGTAGGAACTGGCCTGGATCACGTGCAACCAATCAAACCGAATGAAACGACCAGGGGGTTTTCAACTCGAAGACGTCGTTTTGCCTCCCATACGGTAATTATTCATCCATCCGATTGTCCAATCTCTCAACTACTTCTTCTTCCGGTCTCCCTTGCGAATTCATTCCCGCTTGTGTCGTAGTATAGCGCTGGTACTGCCAGCCTCGATTTTCCAATCTTCCACCTCAGTCGCTCCTTCAGAAATCAATTGCTTGTCGTTCCAGCCTGGTCCCATCTCTGTATCGAGTCCATCGGAGTGGAAGAGACCGACTCGACCAAACTTCGTCCGAACATTGCTGCTTCTTATAGATTGGAGGTCTCAGGACCGGCTCATCCGATAATCATGGCTACGGCCAACATCTCGTCGAATCCCCTCGCTTCCGAGCTCCCGCCGCTTCCATCATATACCATAAACCCGCTTCCACCTCTAATTCCTGGAGTTCCCGACGCATACATAGCGCTCGCCTTACCCGTGATCGGCTACTGGGTCGTCTCGGGAATCTTCCATTTCATCGACATCTACGACCTCTTTCCCCAATACCGACTCCATACCCCCGCCGAAATCACCTCCCGAAACAAAGTTGGACGATGGGAGGTTTTCCGCGCCGTCATTATTCAGCAGGTCATCCAGACCGTTGTGGGGCTTATGTTTTCCTGGACCGACCCCCCGGCTATGTACGGCAAGGAAGATTACGATGTCGCGGTGTGGGCGCAACGCATCCGACTCGCCCAACGAGCCGTGCCGGCAGTGCTCGGAATCGTTGGGTTGAACGCGAACGGTCTCGCGAGCAAGTACCTGAAGACGCAGCCCATGCTCTCGGGGGTTCTTGCGGGTGGAAAATATCCCTGGGTCACGCAATTGATCGAGAGCGACGGCATTTCTCAGATTGTGCCGGCTTTCACGGGCTGGGAGATGGGCCTAGCCAAGGCGATTTATTGGGCCATCATTCCTTCTATTCAGTTCGTTGCTGCGCTCCTCATCATGGATGCGTGGGAGTACTTCTGGCATCGTGCCATGCATCTGAACAAATGGCTGTATGGTAAGTATTTCGGGCACGTAGCGCATCGACAATTCTGACGACCTTTCCAGCAACCTTCCATTCCCACCACCATCGTCTATACGTCCCCTATGCATACGGTGCGCTCTACAACCACTGGTTTGAAGGCTTTCTGCTGGATACCTGTGGCGCCGGTGTCGGGTATCTCCTCACCGGGATGACGACCCGACAGACTTTCTGGTTCTTCACCTTCAGCACGATCAAGACGGTCGACGACCACTGCGGCTACGCACTGCCGTGGGATCCTCTCCAGCACATCACCTCGAACAACGCCGCCTACCACGACATCCATCACCAGAGCTGGGGCATCAAAACCAACTTCAGCCAACCATTCTTCATCTTCTGGGACCGGTGGATGGGAACCCGGTGGAACGGAGACGTGAAGCTGCGATATGAGCGAGACCGTGCGGTAGCGGAGAAGAAGATCGCGGAGTGGAAACGGAAGGCAGAATCTGGGGAATCTTCCGACAGTAGCATTCCGATCGTGCTTGTCGAGCAGGATTCTGATTTCAATGCTTCCGAAGAGGTTACGGACGATTCTAGGGCCCTATCGGAAGGGAAAGAAAATCAACCGGTCGGTCGACGAAGTCCTCGGAAACGCCAGACGGCCGATGCGGGGCTTAAAGGGCTTCGGGAGCGGGTCGGAGGCGGAATACACGGGAGGGGTAGTGGTTTGCTGGATATGGAGGGGTCGAGATAAGGTTGGCTTATTGGCTCTCCTGCAGACGGATCCATGATGGTGGCTTATTTGCTATCCACTATTCCACTATGAATGATGAGCGAAACATTTGGATGCTCTCATTCCCTCCGCCTTCCTTTCTTATCATGTCTGCTATATTTACAGAGCGAGGGACAGCGTCATCTCCCTGTCCCACTCCCCAGCAGAAGTACCAGTTCTTCCATTCTCATCGGCTATACCGGCCGACTTTTTGGGGGCACCCTTGCAGCATCGGCATATCATTTGTTTGTTTAATTTTATTTTGCATTCCACCAGAGTCGCGAATCGCGCTCCGACTCTTCGGTGTCTTGGAAGGTTTGAAAGAACACGGCGTCATCACAGGAAATCAGCATTGACGGAAACACGGGGAGGCGTCGGCAGGGGGCGTAATATTCTGTACAACACGGGCTTTTCCGTCTCGCCCGCTCAGCCCGTGGCATAATCGTGGAGGAAAGGACATGGCCGCATGCAGTGCCGGTCCGGAAGGAGTCGAACGGACCGAGGGATCCCGAATCGCAGTATTGATCTTGATGTTCGATGTAATGAGGATGTTTCGGGAGCAGGCTCCATAGTCCATAGTCCATAATCTCGGGTCTACACTCAACCCATTCATTATCATTTATCATGATACGGATGTCCGGTGTGACGGCTGTGCGCTCGGGGTGTTTTTGTCCACTGGGAATTGGAAGGGGTGTGGAATGTTGTACTTTGTGATGCGACCCCGTCATCCATTCATCTTTGCAAGGCGGATTTCTGGGAACCGTGATTCAGGATCTGAAACCTCCAAGTTCTCCTGTCGTCACGTTGTCCCGTTTGTCGGAGGTTTGTCCTCTGTTTCTAGACCAACTCGGGACCAACTCGGGAACACGTTGTGATTTGTGACTAAATTACGAGAGGCGGCTCTTGGATGATTGGATGGCTGCATGTCGCCGATACTCCGACCTTGCGCGGATCGGCGCTAATTCGGCGCTTAAGGGGCCCTTGGATTTCACCAATATGGTCAATGTTGAGCTGAGGATCCTTTCTGCCTTTTCCTTGAGGTTTCGGTATTTCTATTAGCAATCGGTGTCTCCTGTCAACTGGAACCAACAATCAATGTCCGCCTTGCCTCCGTCACCCATGACAATCAGTATGCAGTGCAAAATCATTCAGGTCTAACAATCGTCTCTTATTGATCCAATGCTCATTGCATACGTAGTTGGTAACCCAGCAGCCTGGATTGGGAACTAGGAAATGGGGGAGGGCATTTTCCAGCCCGCAGTCACCTCGTGTCGAGTGTCGATGTTCGTCGTGGCTCCATCCCTCCAGTTTCACCCACTTCGTCCAGCCCCGCCCTATGAATCCATCCAATATAGTGGCGTCCACTTTTCGGGCCCGCCGCAATTTCATCGTTGAAACCATCACATTCCCAACTCCTAACTCCGGGGCCCGTCAGGCGTCAACTCACCACTGCTAGGCCGTCACCCGTCAGCCACCGAAGGTAGAAAGTCGGCGAATGGCGTCAGCCGTAGGGGGTAGCTTCGCTTGTTCCAGTGGTCGCGATGTTGGTTCGATTAGCGGCGGGATCGTCCTCGAATCATGTCACGAAACCATCGCCTCATTTGGGGTTTACGGTTTACCTTTTCACTCTGTGACCACTGACCATGCTAGCCATAAGCCAACCAATAATCTATTCTTTCCCCAGTGTGTTTGTTTTCTCGTTCGTCGTCAGGTTCTGTGGAATACTTGGATCGCATATCGATTCTTTCATTCGCTCCTTAACCCTCACTGCCCTTCATTACCCTCCTTCATCTCCCCACTTCATGCGATCCTCTCCCGACTTCACCTTGGACTAGGTAGATTGACTCCCATCCACTGTCAGGCCTGAATTCTGCATATTCGCTCCTTCCGCCACTCGTGCACCAGCAGCCGCTCGCCTGCCGCCCCTCCTATCTTCCTCCTCTCCTTCAATCTACTCTAACCGTGCCCATCCGCCTCTCGTCTGCAGGCGTTCTTCCTTCGCCTCATCATCCGGCGCTTGCTGTGACAGCCTTCGTGACCTGCTTCCTGCTGCCATTGGCCCCCATCCTTCACGGACCGCTCACTGTGCTGGCCCGTCACCTGCTTGAGAGCCTTACCAGCGAGTCTGGAGACGTTGTTAGACATATATCCAACGCGCACGGTGGACTCGTGGAGCGACTTTGCTACAGGTACGCCGCCGCACGGCATTGCGTGGGTCCTGAATTGCTTCAGTTGGTCTCTATCGAACCGGACGAGTTAGATTGAGGTTCCTGCTACGTTGTTCCACTGCGTTGGTAGCTTGTTATGGCCTGTTAGGGGTCTGGATCATCGTCTATGTTCGGTGGTTACGCCGCACGCTGGAGATTTTGATACACTCACTTTGTTGTTGTGGATCAGGCCGAGGGCCTCAAATATACCCCTTTGTCTGAGCGTCCTTTCATTTGATACACGTATTTATTCAGTCAAGAGGACTCGGATTCCGTGGTGCCATTGAAGGTTCTGTGGTCAATTGTCTTTCCTACTTTTCCTTCCTGTTTTTCGTTGGTTTTCTGTAAGTTGGAACAATACTACGCTATATCAACCATTGATACTGACCTCAATCCAGGCATACTATTGTGCCCTTGACTTTATTCAAATTCAATTCAGCTGGTCCTGGAGACTTTAGACTTCAAACTTCAAACTTTCATCTGTCAGTCAGGTAATTATAATTGTCACGAAGATTACGGTCATTATGGATTCTACGACTCTCTTTACTTTCCTCTTGTAAGTCAGACGCAGCCTAAGACTTGGAGCTTCGCTGATGGATACAGACATCACCCTTATGCAACTTCAGTTGAGTTGCTCGGATCCTGGGACAATTTTTCCAGATCATACCGCATGCAAAGAGACCGGCGCCGAGGTCATGGCCATTGGACCGGTTGCTGGAGTTTCGAGAACATCATTTGCGACGGAGATCTCTCACAGCCATATCAGAAGCGTAACGGTGCCTTTAAGCAGGGCGGCACGTACTGGTACTATGTAAGTCATGGTGGATTTCGCCTAGTAGACAAGTGCTGATTGAGTAGTATCGGGTGGATGGAGACTCCGAATATTACGATCCAACCATCCCCGCTACGTCGGCTTGTCCACTTCTTCCTGGTCAACGAATGAACGTACTAGATGTGCCACATGAGCATACCCATGAGTTTCGGAAAGGGCACATGAATCCGTCGACCTCGCATACATGGAACCCTGATGACCGCTACCTGGAGCCACGACCCGCACCGAAGCCCGCTCTTCCTCACCTCATCACCGACCCTTCCGGGCTTTCCAAGTCCAAAATCGCTCGAGGACCATCAGAGAACATCCGGTACCCGATGTCGGCAGATTCATACCTGTATCAGCAGAAATCTTCCGTCGATGGGCGGGAAGTCAAATCAGACGTGTCGCCTGCACCATCCCTGCTCAAATCGGCCCTGTCGACACTGAAGAGTCCGCCGAGTGCGATGACTCCTAGCCAAGGTGGTCGCGGGCGGAGCAGGACTTTACCTCCGAGCCATGAGCGAGCGACTCGTACTCATTCGCCAAGTCAGCGGGAGTTGAAGATAAGCTCTCCAATCCTGATCGTTGGGCCCGATCAGGAGCGACTTAAATGTCTTCCCATCGTCCAAGCGCTCAAAGACTCGACTACCTTACTCCCGGTCAAGCATAACTCGGGGTCCCCTCCCCTGTCGCCTCTCGGCTCACATCCAGTCATGGCTGAGGAGCTATCTCAGTTCCGTGTTCCCAAGCAACGGAGGGTGCAGTTGGCTAGCCACTCGAGGCAGAACTCGGAGGGACAAGATAGTGAGGGGCGCTCGTCGTGTTCTTCGCGAGATGGATCTGGGTCATGCGCCAAGACATGTCCGATCTGCAGGAGTGCCGAAAGTATCGCTCGTAGACGGTCGATATCGACGGGGCGGATGAGAGAGCCCTCTCCGCTACGCAAATCGATGTCGATTGACGTGAACAGCGATGCAAGCGTGGTCCATGTTCCCGAGGACATTCAGGAGGTGGATGATGAGAGTCTCCGAACTCCAATGGTTCTACCACCGGACACAATGGCGAGCAGTTTGCAGGTTCCGATCCCTGAAGACCCTCTTCTGCGTCCACATACTTCCGACTGCATCCCTACTCAATTCCCATCCTCCCCTCTCGACAAAGACCTCCCCGCCCTTCCGTCCTACCTCTACCCCTCCCCCCTTCGCATCAACCAATCTTTCAGCTCCCTCCCTACCGATCTCGCAGACCTCCCCCTCGATTCTCTCGGCCCTACCAGTCGCTTCTCCGCCTGGACCGTCTCCACCTCCTCCTTCCCCCCATCCCCTTCCTCCCCCCTTCCGTCTCTCCCCTCCTCCCCCACCTCCTCCCACGCCTACCACGAATCCCCCTCCTCCGCCCCTCACACCCCCCAGAGCCTCTCCTCCCCCACCTTCAGCTCCATACACGGCTTCTCCACCGACGGCCGCAACACCCCCCGCCGCCTCTCCGACGCCGTCTCGCTCGAGGAATTCAACGCCAGCGACAATCGCTTCCCCTCGCCACTTTCCGAGGATACCCAACGCAGCGCTGAAGATCAAGCGCACCGCGAAATGGCATACCGGCAGCTCACCGACTACCCGCACCCCACGGCGAATAGCTCGCTCGTGGACCTGCTCCGCGCGTATGACGAACGGGCCGTGGAAGCGCGGTCGGGGACACCCACGACAGTTGGGGGGTTGGGGCCGCCGCAGCCGTTTGTGGGTGTGGGGAAGGAGGGAGGTTTGAAGGGGGAAAATGGATTGGGGGGGATGGAGAGGCGCGCGATGACGGCGATGGAGGAGCTGATGAGCGAGTTTGAGTATTTGGGAGGGGCGCTGCTGTAGGGTTGGTATGTTTAGGCCGAGTGGATGATGCTGTATTTTGTGTAAATATACGGAGTTACTGGTTGATGGTAATATGGGGGATTCTGGGATGGAGGCTGGGGATCGATATCCATTGGAAAAATGAGCTGGTCTATGATGAAACCCGACGAGTCAAGAGGTAGGATAGGGGATCAGACACCAGATTTCTACCCATGCTAGGTTATGGAATGCGACCATCTGGGATAGAAGAAATTGAGGGTTCTTCATCATTGACGTGCTCCCTCGGTCTACGTACGGTGCGAGTGACCATGGTATTTAGCGAAACCTTTTGACGCGCCTCGTGAGATTTTCGGAAACCGTGGAGTACGTCAGTGGTAGGCTATTGAGGTATCCGCTTCATGTTTTTCTGAACTCTCCGCTCCTCACGAGTTCATGTTAAAGTGTAGGGTGGATCTGCCGGAAAGGGTACGCAAGACCTAGGTAGTTAGGTATGTCCGTTGTCTGGAAACAAAGCAGCCGAGATAATACATGTCAGATAATGTATAACTACGGAGTAATCTGTGTGCAACCAAAGTTGCCTCCCAAAATGGCGGTTTCTGACGCCGTTTTTGGCGGGTTTTCCGCTTAGTCGAATAGCTCTCATTTCGTTACCGGCGGTGCCCCAAACTCCCTGCCGTAGTGCCAAGGCCTCGCACCCACTTACAGCGCGGGATCCTTGCTCCATACAGTCCTCCTCAAACACTTAGGGGGTGAACGATTTTGGACTTCCAACTCTCGGTTTTTTCGACCTTCACAACTTCCATGCCTCCACGCTAATTTTGGATACATGATGGTGTCAAACACTATGGCTCCGCTGCGAAGTCTCCCTCTGTTTTCTCACATATATAAACAATGTCGAGGCCCGTCGCTCGATGGATCGCTCCGTCATTCCCGTTTCTCTATTCTCCTCTCGAACGCTCGCAGTATTTCGTACGTCGAGATCGCTCTCTATTATCCGGCAGCATTTGGTAAATTCCCCTTTACTCTCCTACGGGGCCGCTCCCTACATCGATCGCCGAGACCATCGTAATGGGAAGGGGGAACAAGTCGCGCCGGGTGTTATGGTTCCAGGCCCCTGAAGTAGTAGTCACGTGACTGTGTTGACTGTAAGAACCATCAAAATAACTTGCCTACGCCAATCAATGAGGCTCTTGATCAATTCGTTAAGGGCGCCCAGGCGATGATCCATTCCCTAACGATTCTAAAGGGTGAAAATGAGAGCCTTCGAAAGGCAAACAAGCTCGCAATACAACGAAGATAACGTAAAAAAAAGCGAATTTAGGAGTGAGCGTCTTGAACTATTGAGGAGGGGCAGGATTTAATTAATCATTCTGCCGTTAAATCCCAAATTTCTCAAGAAATACGTCAAAGTCGTACCTTGCAGGATGGGGCTGCGCTGCGTCGAAGGCGATATGGACGCTGCCGTGAGGTAGGACATCGCATTGAAACATGTCCTCTAGATCGGCAAGATACTGTAGAATAGACTGGATATTAGAAATAATTGATTTTATTTGGCGTTGTAGAGATATCTGCTTGTGAAGTGGTTTGCTTTGGTTGCGGTGCGCCGCTCGCTTGTGGAATACGTTGGCGATAATTTCAGCTTTAACTTTCTAAAAGCTTCCTGATTGCGGTTTGTGAGACACCGCTCTTGTTGCAAAATAGTTTCCTTTATGAAGACTCAGTTCCATTCTTCGGCGCTGGTTCCATCATCGCTGTCACTACTGAATTCGAAATTTGCAACCCATCCCATCATATCTGCAGATACTTCCGCATGAATATCCCAAGTTTGATGACTGAGCGTGTGAATTATGTCTTTTGCCACAAACACGACCGCAGGGTCCGCAATAAAGTTGACAAGATCCCAGAACACTGCAGTGCTCATACTCTGGTCATCAGTTAACTGAACGCCGGTTACAGCAAGCGAACTGAGCCTGAACGCCCAGTCTTCTGTTTCGTGTATGCTTCTCGTGATGAGCGTTAGGAGGATGTGCAAGTAGAGGAAACGTCTCGCAGGACGATTGTCGTTCTGGAATTTAAGTTCCTTTCCGTCAATATCAGCCCACCGGTATGTGCCAGAGCCATATGTACGCTCGTCGTTAGTGCCCTCCAGCTTTTTGGGGTCCAGAACGCAAGCTCTGAAGATTGTTGGCTGGCAACCCTGATACAGCGGTACGATTACCAACTCTTTCCGATCAAATGCCTGTTCAACGTCCCTGTGTAGGAACAGCCCATTGGTGACGTCCATGAGACTCATTTTTGTGGCCTTGCCAAAGACCGCTTTGAAATTTTTTTCTCCAAACGAATAAGGAACAATATGTGCTGCCGTCACGCTCTTGCGTGGTAGCCAGTGCTGAGTTACTGGGCACCAATATTTATCTTCATTGCGGCAAGCATAGAATTGTGAAACGTCTATGCTGAATGTTGCTTGTCCTGGTCTGGTTTTCCGTCCTGACTTCTTAGTCACCCCGTGATCCAGTGTGTTGCTCGCAGTCGGATATGAGTATGCTGTTAGGAGAGCATTACCCATTCGTCCTTCGGTCCTATTCTTATTCGCTAAGGCCCTTCGATGACAATGTAAACGCCACAAATTCCGGAGAATGCGATTCCGGCACTTAATAAATGTATGTCTGTCGAGAAGGCTGCGGCTATGTTGATCACGAAGCACACTTTGCGCAAGCAACCATAGTTTTTGTTGGACTCTTATCCGTTCATCTTTCCAATCTTGGATTTCTTGTGGAGATCCGCTTGCGAACTTGTGGTCTTCTACCAGCGCATTCATCAGATTCGCCCGAGACGGTCCGATACTATTGATGTCGTCACATAGAAATTTGCAAATTTTGAGCTCATCCTTCCAGGCAGCTGAATCAAATTGAATGAGTTCTAAAACGCCTACTGGGTCTTGGGGAAGAGCATTAAGGACGCCTTCGAGTATATCCGGTAATGTCGATTGGACCTAGCTTCGTCAGCTGTCTCAATTATTTAGCGGATATAGATGACTGATTCGTACCATTTTTGTTCATTGATGGATTCAGAAATACTTTTCGGTTTAATGAGATGGCAAAAGGCATTAGGCAATGAAGAAATAGAATTAATATGCTCACATGTCGAGTTAATATGCGTCCGCTCTCAGCATTGGCAGCACGCCAATGGAGAATTCAGGCAGCAGAGACATGCATAATGTCAGTGTGGCCCACAAGGCTGTGAGGCATAATTATGTGCAAAATGAGGTTAGGGCTCTGGCCGTTCGCGCAGAGTGACGGTTGGGTTATTCCTTCTGTACTGGGTAGGTAATTATGTGGGTGAGAGATTTCCTACTCCCTCTGGCCAATCACTCCGCTCGCTGTAGCGCTGACAGTATCCATGGTGCATCCGTGCATGGGAGCGAAGACTGTTTTCGTACGTGCTCAAAGAACCTAGCGTGAGTGATTAAGAGGTGCTAAGCTCTAAGTGAAGAAGACTCTAAATGTAACGGATCAATTGAGGAAAAGGATTGATTCCTTAGAACTTTGTCGAATTGCTTGGAGAACGAGAAAAAGAGAAGAGAAGCTTCTTCCGAAGTCAGAATTATCTACATGCCGTGGGCGAACAGGATGGGAAGGCCCATGAGGCAGCAAGGCACCTTCCCAAGGCCACTAGGCCAACAACCATCAGTCTGGGCAACAAGCCCAAGACTGTTAAGTTACAGAGAAATGGAAAAGATTAAAGTTCTTCCTTACCTCCCACAATTCATAAGGCTCTCCCAGCCTTGTGCTGTTGCATACGAGGATGCACCACTAGTACAAGATGTGGAAGAACTCCTCACTGTACAAGTATACGTAGTAGGTATATATGTACCCTGCTAGTGACCAGGGCGATGAATGAAACTTGAGGGGTTTGAACTCCAACGTCTTCTCTACTTTATCTCAGCCTTGTCCGCAATCGTGTTGACCTTGATCGACTTCCAGCTTCAGAGTTGCGTATGGGTATGTACCTAATCACTACCTATCGTCTCAGACAAAAAAGGCCGGGGTTTGGAGTTTAGACAAACCTCGCTTATCTAGGCTAGAGATTTCAATGAATATGGGCAGTGACAAACCTTTCGTCAATAAATTGATGGCCTTGCCTTATATTTAACTAGTAATCTTAGCAAACATGCCTTTTTAGGTATTATACCGAAATTGTTACACAAAAAAACACACCTGTTTTCGCAGGGTTCTAGTACCAGTCCATGTAACAGAAGAAAAGCGATCTAGAATTTGGACACGGAGAGAGGATTATATATAGAGATTTGGCGACCCACCCGTTAGATAACAGGGGTGGCCGAGTGGGAATCTGAACCACCTGAAATACTGGATTTTAGGAAAGCTCAATTAAGTTTTAACAGAACTTAAACCGATTACTTGGCAACCGGACGAAGTCTGCACTCATTCTATGCTCTCCGAAGCACTACTGTAGTCTGATTTCGATGAATGTTGAATCTGCCCCTCAAGTTTCCTTTCAGCCATCATCATTTTCCTGTACCTGAATATTTGGTGCATATTCCGATCGATGCGGACATGGGATTCAAGGTCAGAAAGACTTCCTCGCTGCACCGGCGATCACTATGATTGTTCACCCGCAGTCTAAATCAACCTATATTAGTCCGGCTTCCCCATAACCGCTCGAACCGATACACCCAAAACATGCACCAGAGCTGGTAGGATTGTGGACATGTGTATCTCTAGACAGCCATAATTAATCACCACTCCAGGTAATGTTAAAGTGCGCCTGTGAGGATGGACCAAACGTGGTTGCTATTTCGTGCTCGTCTTGCGGGCATCTTAGATGTGGCAGTTGCCCTGTTACCTATGCCCCAAAATGACAGGAATCTGATGGGAGAGAACGTCATCGAGCGCTTGTGAATCCGGTTGGAATCCGACGAGTTAAACAAAAGCTCCATGTCATCCTTAGATCCACTTTTTACTACTCGCAGCATATACGCATTTCCACCGACGATACGGGAGCGGTCTACATATTTCTAAAAGTATCAATTCGGGTACATACGGCCACATCAACTTGAATATAGGGCATCCCGTCCGCTCTGCCGTACTCAAGCAGGTTAGAGATAGAATAGTACTACGGTGGGTGACCACGTGGGAACTCCTATTGCTGTATGTTTTTTTTTAATGACCATTATGTCAAGTTTTTCAGTGGGCGGAATGGATTTATGGTCGTTTATGATGCGAAAAGCTTCAACTTATAGTACATACGGCCACATCAACCTGAATATAGGGCATCCCGTCCGCTCTGCCGTACTCAAGCAGGTTAGAGATGGAATAGTACTACGGTGGGTGACCACGTGGGAACTCCCATTGCTGTATGTTTTTGTTTTTGTTTTTGTTGACACGGTCTGGATGCGCAAGGTCTGCGATTACCAAGTTCCATTAATCTAAACTGAAGAGAGAGAGAGAGAGAGAAGAAATCTCCCGGCACCTTTGTGCGCGAGATAGCGACTCTCCTCTCCAATGCCCTAATGCTGTGTTACCATGTTTGTTTGCTTCTCTGATATAATCCACCAGCCACGTCTTCAGCCACAACCAAGGGAACAGGCCGCAGGCCTGGGACCATAACAATTGTTTTGTTTATATTTGCAGATTGCTAGGCTTATGTAGTGAAAGGCTTCACTTCCTAATACATACGGCCATATCAACCTGAACAAAACGAGGACGACGGAGCAAATCCATCCATTTCGTGAGGGCAAGACCCTACGAAAACTGCTTTGCCCCTGCAAAATTAGCCGCTTCTACTCTCAAACGATAGGGACGGGAAGGAGTGTGAATAGGGTGTAGGGGTGAGTAGATAGACGGGACCTGTATGGACATTAGGCTCCTAGCGTTTATCTCAGTTGGGACTCAGACAGGATCTGCAAGATGCTTGTGGCGGTGCAGGCATCTTTCAGATGCCGTCTGAGGGCCTTTTGCAAGCATTTTGGTGGGCGCGTAGGTCAAAGAGCGAATTTGGCCCCTACAGTGCACTAAACCCCACCAAAATTCACGACCAGAGTCTCTCCAAAAGTTCAACTACGCGTGCCCTTCGAAACCGCCGATGCTAATCCTTTATTGTAGGCTTATTTCGATATATTTTTTAACATACTATAAAAGAGTGGGTTCTTTTACCCTTTACCTAGCCTCGCGTAAACTTTCGAGTACTGAAAGTTAAAATGGTTGACTGAAACGGCTGGGAACTCTGAAAACTTCAACTACGCGTCCACACAAATCTTACAAATGGACCTCAGACGGCATCTAAAGATGCCTTGCCTGCACCGCCACACTATAGTCACTTGCAGCGTCTGAAGATACCGTCTGAGCTTGCTTGCTGAGAAGTTGTGGTCGGGTCAATCTGGTCGTCGTCCCAAATAGGCCTCTGGCCTAAATGGGCTCCGCTCCCCATGCTGACCGAGCCCAATCCGGCTCCTTAACCCAACTAGCCTTCCATCCTAGTCTAGAACTAGCCTCACGAAATAGACCCAGGCTCCCAGGCAATATGTAGCAAGGTGCCCCTGTTGATTTCAATGCCATGGAACAATCCTATGCCCATAACAATGGTGGACAAATCTCAAATGCTGATCCCCATGCTTAGAATATGCCTACTTTGCACTTACGAATTCTTTCCTACTATCTCCATCCTTGAATGATATCATCTATTGCCGACCTCTGGTTATCCTGGTCTATCGAATGGGAAAGACCGTCTTAGGTTGCCTAGTGCACTTGCCTAGTGCACTTGCCTAGCAGTATTAGGCTCCGCGGTCGTTCTCCCCAAACATTCCCACGCACCGCAGCAATAGAGCATTCCAGCAGCAACTCTCCAGTCCACGTTTCTCCAGCATTTAAATCGTGGAGTATGGCATTCCAGCGTCGAAGTCCCAACGTTAGCAACAACCCTCTGGCATATTCGACCTCTTGTGGCGTCATATCCCCGCCGAAAACCTAAGAGCATCCTATCGTCATTCAAGTTTCCGTCGAAAACCGTCACAACCTCTCTTATGCCCGCTATCAAAGCTCGCCTTACCCCACCGCTTGGTCACGGAGGCCGCGTTCCAAAGCTTATCGTGCGCCATCCTCACTACCCGGACTGCAACACGCTTGTTAAGCTACCCGCCCTAGATGACGGCGACACAGTCGACTACGATGTAGCCCTCATTATCTGCGGCATCATCTCCGACAATAGCTGGAGCACCGGCTGGTTCGCTCGCTCTGCCGATGGCAGCAAGGTGTGCAAGCCAGGTGTGCCGTTAGTTGCCTCCGATGGTGACGTCTTCTACTTTGTCAGCGATTGGAACTGTAAGTCACAGCGATGATTCATTTGCCATGGCCAGGCGCCTCTAACAATAGCTTTCTGCAGACAAATACCCCGTATATGTTTCGTGGGATCACTGGCGTCTCCCTGGTACCGACGCGGACCTCCCCTCCGCTTTCTCCACCCTCGCGATTGATCCCTCACCGCCCTCACTCCGCAACAGCGGCTACGTGGAGGACCTCAAGGGCCGCGACCAGTCGTGCCGGGTGTCGGGCATCATTGACTTCTGTGAACAAGCGCACCTGGTTCCGGCGGGTGAGAGGGAGTGGTGGGACTCCAATATGGGCGAGAGCAGCGACCTGGAGATTCAATCGGCGCTGAACGGAATACTATTGCGAGCCGACCTCCACCGGTCGTTTGACGCCGGCACATGGGTACCGATGGTAAGGGAGGGGGGCCGGCTAGTTGTATACGTGGTGCGAACAGTCGACGTGTCGAACCAGTTCGCCGCGCTGTGGCATAACATCGAGATGCAAAACCTGGTGGGTGTCGACCGGCGTTGCCTGTTCGCACGTGTCGCGTGGGCGGTACTGTCACTGCATCAAGAGTTTCTCGCCATCCGGCGACTAGCGAGCGACAACCTGTTGGTGCGGATGAAAGATGGGGAGCTGAAGGAGATGGCGCCTGAAGTGTTCAAGCAGTTTTCGCGCTCGTGATCGAAGAACCCGAGCCCAACGAAGCGGCCGCGATTGCAGGCGCTTGAAGAGGATGGCGGCGTTATCGTCGATGTGGAGCTGGGTTGGAGTTATGAGGCCGGTGACGAGGACGCTGACGAAACAAGAAACGACTTGAAGGAGGACAAAGAGCACCAACTCTACGACGCTGACGAATCGGTTCCGTACCACCGCGGCCGCAAACGCTTACGGAGCCCGGTGCCAGTTCCACCATGCGACCTCGACCTCGACCATCGCTGCATGCCGATAACCCCATCGAAATTGCAGAAGCCCACAGCTGTGCGATAGGGTATGCTCTCTCATCCGCTTGTCCTCTAGCAGAGCTCTTTTATCTGGTTTAACAAAAACGGTGCGCTTCCCATTCAGGACTGTCATATCGTGTTACGTGAGGCTGCGCTAGGGTCCCCTGCCTCTTGGAAGGTCATCTATTCCATCGTTGAGGGCTGCCCAACTAACTACTGGTGGAATCTTGACACCGCTAAGAGGTGCGTCCCGGGTTCCGGCGACATCAAGTGCGTCAACGCATTCAACTTTACGATTCCCCCAGGGGTCAAGAATGGCGATGCGATTTTCGCCTGGACCAAGTTCAAGAACCTCGGTGAGCGCGAAATGTATATGAACTGTGCTGCCGTGACAATCACCGGTGGTCAAGACAAGCTCAATGAGCTTCCGCTTCTGTTCGTCGCGAACATCGGCGAGATTTCCGGATCTTGCGGGACCACTCAATCCGTGAACGTCGACTTCCCCAACCCAGGCAAGTACGTCACTACAAAGAAGCCCGCTGGTCCCGCTCAATCCAGTTCCCAATCACGGTCCCATCGAACTGCGGCGCTGCTAAGGCTCCCGCTGGTAACAATCCCCCTGGTGGCGTCTTCGCTCCCGGTGCCTCTTCCGCCGCACCCTCGGCCTCTCCCTCTTAACGCTGCCCCCGAGCAGCAACCCGCAGTCCCCACTACTGCGCCGGTCTCTTCAAAACCTTCGCCCGCGGCAGCCCAACCGCCACTTGCTCCGGCCAAGCCTGTTCCTGCCGCCCCTGTCGCTAATCCGCAATGTTCGTGCGCAGCCGGCCAGGTCCCATGCTCGGAGACCGGATTTTACTGCATCGATGGTACGACCTTTGGGCAGTGTGCCTGGGGATTCGCGACGCCGATGACTATGGCGGAGGGTACGAAGTGTGAGGCGAATACTGTGACCTGGTCTATGCGACCATTAATGAGGAAACATACACTCCTCTTATAGAGCTACCGTCTGTGTGCCCGACGGGCCATCACGGAAGACAACGTCTGAGCATATGTGTAGGCTACACCTAGCAGTGCTGGGGAATCAGCTTGAGCCTCACACTTCATCGTCATTGGGTCCATCCAGGTTAATCGGCCCCAGCGTAACGCTAGGGCTGTGAGTCGATGAAGCGACAAGAGTGAGCTTGTCTCGTTGATATCCTCGAGTGTCCCACGGAGGCGGCGAAGAGGAAACGGACGGATACAAGGCACCAGGATGAGTCGGGATAGAGGTCGTGCGCTTGCCCTGGTTGTCGACCAAGGGAAAAGTTTGGGTGGGAGAATCTCGGCTCTCATAGTCCCGCTTGTAGCCCGTCGGCGATTCCCAATTCTCGTTGTTGAGGAGCAGCCTTGCAACGTCGAGCCGATTATCCATAGACAGGGCTAAGCGAGGCATGGCCAGCTGTTGAGACCAGGCGTCCCCAAGATAGTGAAGAATGCCGCCAATCTCACGGTCCCCAATTCCCTTGACCCACCAGAGGTCATCTATCGTCTTCATGAATATCAGGTAGTGGGCGAGGATGATGAGGGCGCGGGGCTGACGTTGGCGGCCAAGTTCGACAAAGGCCTCGGGGATGAAAGTGGACCAGGTGAGGATGCGGAGGGTCACGATGGGGCTAAGACCTTCTGAAAGCGCAGAATAGAGGGATCCGAGATACTTAAGAGTGGTGTAGTATGTGCCAATGTCGGAATACTCTGGATCGTCCATCTTAATGGAGGAAATGACGGAGAGCAAGTCGCTGGGGATATGGAAGGCGGCTTCATTCAGGTCGATGGAGGGTCTGAGGAACAGTTCGGCCATGCCCAACTCCCAGAGTCTCCGAGGACTCACCATGTCTATCATGAGACTGATACCTCTCCAGACGACCATCCAGTCCACGATGTGCAGTTCGCTGGTGCTCTCTTCGCGAAACATTTGGGATGACAGATTTGTGATAAGCAAGGAGCACGCTATGAGAGCCGGGAATGTCTCGGGCCTGGCCTTGTTGATGGCCATCCGGTAACCCTCGAGGGCACGGACACGATAGCGGACAGCGCGGGAGGGCTGGATGTCCTGATTCAGTAACTGGAGTTGTAGTGCCGAGGTGGCCAGCAGGCAATCCATCAAGAAAGGAAATTCAAAGGCATGGCGAGGTATCTTGACTTTCAAGATGTCGTCGATCCGCTTTGCCCTCCCATCTTGGATGGCAAAACAGTACCTATAGGTGGTAGTGGTGTAGAACCACAGCAGCTTCATGTCAACGGCATCCCTCTCAGACGAAGGCATGAAAAGTGGTTCGTAAGTTAGGGTGGTAAGAATTTCATGGTCGCTGATTCCTGGTGAGCTGGATGCGGCCGAAGAAGACCAAGACGTTGATTCTTGCTGAGATGGTGAGGAACCGTGGTAGACACAGGCAGTGTTGCGCAAGATGCATCTGCGACAAGTCGGACGAGACTCATCGCACTTGACCTTGCGGGATTTGCAGGCTTTGCATCCCGTCCGTGACTTTCTATGAGGCCTTTTGGGGTAGAAGGGCTTCTCATCGGGGAGTGTGGTCTGCTCGGTAGCTTCCACGAGAGTTATCATCCTGTATCCGTATACGTCGTTGCGATCATCTGTTAACAATTTCGTTGGACGGCATAATAAGACACATGTTTTGCTTTAGCATGCGGCCTGTAATTATCAAGTATCTGAAGTCTCCTGTCTCCCGCATTCGCAACGCCCGGTCCCTGTCCAGATCGCATACAGGGGCCCTTCGCACTCGCTTAACCGCAGATGCGAAGCTTGGGGCCAATCGGAACAAGTACCAGCGATGCCTGCGCAGTTCGGACGAGTACCCTGAGGCCTGAACTAGGTAGTCTCCACTAATGACTATTTCAACTTCTATGCCCAACGATACTGCCACAATGCGCATCAAATGCGAGAGTTAATACGAGCGAGTTTCGCAACCCTACAGTCACCGGCTCTTTTGTGCGTGACACATACTAGGGTTGTCGTGTCGAATGTCGGAACACTCTTGTAAGTGGTAGGCGAGTGAGAAAGGGCTACAAGTTGCGCTCCAGTCAGAGATTGGAAAGTGAGTGCGAAGTCGTAGGCGAGGACCTTGGAGTCTGTGGTTGCTGTCTATCGACAACATGGCGCTCAGATCATTGCTTGGTCTTGTTCCGATCTGACCATTGATATATAAGAGATACGGTATGCTTCGTTCCCATGATCTTGGTTATGCTTAATTACGAAGCGTATCTCCTCATCTTGGTGCCAACATCTCTGCGGCGTTGGCGTTTCTACCTTGTTGCTACATGTCCAAGGATTTGGTGTTGTCGAAGGGTATACAATAGAGACGAGGAGATATACGAATCTCTTAACATCGACACTAGTTCACTACTCAGTTGATCCAACTCGACGAATTGGTTCCAGCTCACCATGGACGCTGAAACGGCAACATCATCTGGCATACCTCCGGAAAATCTTCACCAACTTCCCAACGGGACCTACGTTCACCGCGGCATGTTCAACTCCTTCGGTCCTGGCGCGAACTGTACCCTTGATCTCTGCCCCATTGAATGGACCGTCTACCAGTATCGCCCGAACTTGCCCGTCAGCATTGTCTTCATGGCTCTCTATGCCATTGCCCTGATCATCCATATCTACCTCGGCCTCCGCTGGCGCAGCTGGGGTTTCATGACCTTCATGGTCATTGGCTGCCTATACGCCATCATCGGCTATGGCGGTCGAGTCATTCTTTGGACAAACCCATGGTCGTTTGCCGGTTTCATGATCCAGATGGTCTGCATCACTGGGACACCGGTATTTTTTACGGCTACCATCTACGTGACACTATCCAGAGCGTACGCCTCGTTCTCTCTACTACTCTCTTCAGAGACACCATACTTCCACTTATGAGATTGAAACTAACAATACACCAGCATTCGCTTCTTTGCCCTCGAAATCTCCCGTCTCCCGCCGCGGCTCTTCTACTGGCTGTTCATCTCTGCCGATATATTGTGTCTGGCCCTTCAAGCCATCGGAGGCGCCCTCACATCGACCTCCAGCGGTTCCTCCCAAATAGGGGTCGACATCGCCATGGCCGGCCTCATCCTGCAGGTCATTATCCTGGTCATCTTCTGCGGCTTCTTCGTCGACTACATGATTCGCTACGTCAAATTGCAGAGGTCCCGCATGAGAAGTAAGAAGAACACCATCGCCACGCGCCAGCGCCTTTTCTTTGGAGGGCTTGCGTCGGCCATTATCCTGATTCTAGCGAGGTGCGCCTATCGTGTTGATGAGCTCAGTCAGGGGTACAGCGACTCTACCAAAATCACGGATGAGCAATTGTTTATCGGATTGGAGGGGGTGTAAGTTCCATCTCAGTTTTATTGAACTGCATGAAAAGACGCGCTGATTGTGATATAGCTTAATTTATGTTTCCGTCATTTCTCTCTTCATCGGACACCCTGGATTTGGGTTCGAAGGAACTGGCCCTGAGCATGACTGCCCAAGCGTCGAGAGCGGCGAGGAAATGATGAGACCTAAGGAACATGATGGAAGTGACGCATAAAGACACTCGAGGGGTCTGCTAATTGCCGCGTCTTGGTGACGAGAGAGAAAACTGAAAGGTCCCTCTGTTAGAATTGACAATTGCAGGTCGTCTGGTTTCCCTTGCCTCACTACCACGCACTTCTCCATCGGCCTCTCGTACCCACCGTGATCGAGCCAGGATTCCACCCTCTGCAGGATATCGAATGCTTAGACTCTTCGCCTATGCGTTAGCCGAAAACGAAATGGCGCTCTAGCGAACGCAACCCGTCACATGCAATTCGGGTTCGGACGTTTCTTAGGGCACGTGCTTAGCAACCATACGCATTGCTTCGCAGCCAAAGATGGCCGGCACAGCTTTCTCCACACTCTTCTTTGCGTGTTTTTCTTACCACACGGTATTTGATGGCAGGCACTTAGCCACACGCATACTCTCGCACGCTTCCAGCCCCACATCCCCTTACTCCGCACGACCGTAAGCTGCGTCAACTTAAGGGGGTCACGAGATCATCGGTCGCATGACTAACAAGGAAGCACGCCTGGATTTATTGATCTTCCCCGCTAGAATCAACGTTAACCCCTTCGGCTTAGATATAGATAGCATTGATAGATATTTCGGTGTCAACTGGGTAAAAGATGATATATCCGACCGCTTAATGTATGTCTGACCTCTATTAGCTAGGCCACTCCTACGCCATGAACCTCCTTTATCCGCTTCTCCGTAAAACCTCGCAGTTCCCTGATATACCTCCGCCGCCCATTGTCTTCGAAGCGTCCGAAATGCACCGTATGGCACCGTCCAACGTGCATTTCGCTTCATTTGAAGAGACCAATAATAAGTCATGGATGGGACCCATCTCTATGGCCGATCCAAGCTGGCATTGATCCTTGGTGCCAAAGGTATAGTTCCTAAAGTTATTGAACCGATTGGAGACAAAGACCTCACATTGTCTGTGTATCCAGGAACTGTAAGTATGGTTTATCATTTGCAAAACCATTATTGACATGTCTTAGGTCAACACATAAGTAACGGATACCGTGTTCAAGATGCTACTACTGACATCCTTCATGCGATATGCAAAAACCATGGCAGAATGAGTCGTCTTTACATGAAACGTTCTCCGGTAGAGTTGCTAACACACCTTAGATATATATACTGGTCTCACTGGGAAGCTTGTCATAGCTGCCATGCAATTCTTAGGGCGCGATCCAAAGTAGGGCGCATATAGTGCATAATAAGTCAAGTATACCTGTACTTCTACCAGTCGCAACTGGTAATTAATACATAGTCATAGATATATAGCTACCAGCCCTGAAATCGAGGAGAAGAACATGAACGGATTCTACTTTAATGACCCGGTAAGTCTGAGATCAACGGAATCGCGTGCGGAAGATTGTCATTAGACCGTAGCTAATATATCGAACAGGGTAAACCCAGGAAGGAGACCTCCCAGCCATCAGACTCGAATTTGGAGGCTTCGCTGTGGACTTGAGCACCCGGATAATTGAGGACAAGCTAGGCAAGGGAACATGTTCTGAAGCCATGGAACAAGGCATAAGAGGTCGAGATGATATAAAAGGAATTTGTTCGTGAGGGAAGGCTGAAGGGCTTCTAAGCCTCTTGCTGCAGACGCACGAAACAGTCCTCCTAATCCACTTTTTCAAGTGTTCCAGGGTTGTGTGCGACCAACTTCCCCTTCTGATCTGTAAACAACACCTAGAAGCAAGTAAAATCAGCATCGATGTTGGATAGACCAAATTTGGCCCTGGGCTCTCGCCTACCTTGGGCGGATTCTTCACGCCCTCTTTCTTTGCCTCTTCCTCGGTGGTCACGACTTTCTCAACCTGGGCAACAACATTAGACCTAGTGGATTGTTAAAGTGAACTTAATTGACTTACATCGCCCTCATGTCGACCGCCTCTGATCTTTGTGTAAACATGATCACCTTTATGGATCGGCTCGCCCTGCTTGGATTTGATTTCAGGCATGTTGAAGTGAGGTGTCGACGAACTTGGTTTCTTTGGGACAGTATTTCAGCGTACTTTGTTTTTACGCAATCGGTGCTAGGTAGGGAACAATACAGAATTGGTATCTTAAAATGTAGTCGCAACTACTAAGTACTGATTGTGAAGGCAACCTTTGTTGAGTACTGTGTGTATGACGTCATGGTAATCCAACATATGCTTTTGCGTCATACCCGTACGGAAATACTTCACGTCAACAATCTAAGAATGAGTTAACTTTTAAAACAACTTGGGCAAAACTAAGGAATACCAGAGGAACTAAGTAATCGCAGGAATGATCTGTCACTGGAGCTCTGAATTACGATGCTCAAAGGTCTGCTATCACTCTCCCGCCAGGTGCACGGCATAGAAAGTGTTGGATCGAAACGTGTCTTATTAAGAAACTTAACAAATGAGAGTATTATATACAGAGTATCAATCACGTGCCTCATAACCTCCGATGTTCTCCCGGCTTTGGTCTAACAAAAGGGCTGAAAGATCAGCACGTGACAGCGAGGCGTTATGTCCTGGTGCTGCAGAGCAAACCAAACGGGCCACAAGGCCACAAGGCATCCAGGTCTACGAGACACATGCATCAAGGTCTACGAGACATCGCGAACTTATCTAGTGGATGTGAGTGTAGGTCATAGGCATGATAAGTCCAGGTGTTTCGTACTCCTTGAAGAGCCACATGGCGTAGCCGCGCTTGTAGGTAGTTCTGTCCGACACTGGGACCGTATCGTCGACTGGCTTGCTCTGGAAGCCAGCTAGAAGCTCCTTTGCCTCATGTTCTCCGGCTTCGCCCTTTCGAATAGTGCGTCGTGGCGCCATAGTCAAAGACATATCTTGGAATAGACGCCGAGAATTTTGGCTGCGTGGAGCGTTGATAGCGTCGACTACCTCCGAACCCGATGGAACTGGAACTGAAGAAGAGTACTGTAGAGCTGCGAACGGAGCTCCGGACTGAGGGCGAGACTGTAAAAACTGCGAACAGGACACCTGACTGAGAGCGAGACTGGAAAACTAGGGAGAAAGGGCATCTTTACTATCCTTACCAGAGTGTATTTTCGACGGGCCCTCGTCTTTCGGCGGTATTTACCCTCTGTTTTCGACCTCGTTTATACCGCTGGGAGACCATAGGGGAACTCCCATTGCTGTATGTTTTTTTGTTTTTGGTGCTCTTGGCCATATCTTTTTGCACAAGGCACATACCGCGACTGTGGGCCAGAACCTTACTGCCGGAACGCTATCATGGGGAGGACTCAGAGGACATTTCATTAGGCATGATGAGGAAGGGGACCAGGCATGGCTCATACCCTACATATATCAAGTCGGCCGGCATATGCAAGGCTGGTCCTTTGATACAATAACCGGAGACTGAAACCTCCCCCAAATCACGAGTCTCTTAATTCCCATCGGCTCGCCTGGCCTCGGGATGGGCCTTATGTAACATAGAATTCAATATTCCTCTTGAAGTGGAGGACTAGTCTCAATTAGTTCAAGGCTCGGACAGAACTGGAATAGAAAATATACCGCAGCAGCTGACGTTTGGCAGTCACGAAATGGCGGACGAGTGCGCCACCAGCACCAGCATCCTATATATGACGGTCGTATTTGCCGTCCTTATCATGTTGACCTAGCTGGCCACCGCGTGACGGGCGGAGGAGAGAGCGGAGAGAGAGGAGTGGATGAGGGGGAGGAAGCGGGAACGGGAGGAGAAGCAGCAGCAAAAGCACTAAATGCGTAATTATCTCTTCCAATTATACCACAATAACCACATCCCCATCTGGCCTCCAGTTCACTAGACAATCCCGCATTCGTTTACCTAGCGACAAATGAAACACACCTATCACCATTCGCAAAACCTGCCCATCCACGCGTCAGGAGACGACTACCAGCGCGGACAGTAGACGTGACTAGGTATTGACGTACACTATTTAGCGAATAGGGAGACAAGAAGGGAGAGAGGGGGTTGCGCAACAGGTGAGGCAGTGCATTGATGATGTCCTGGTTCATCTTGCAAGAGGCTCTTCATTCTTGGCTGTGGGATAAGCGAAATGCGTTGACGCGGCGAGCCAGATATTCAGAGAGTGGAGAGTGTAAAGTGCTAAGGAGGAAGGGTTTCTGTCTTCTGAATATCGCAATCTCCGCTTCACTTTCCACCATTGATAATTTGATATATTCCCCCACCCCGCATATCACTTGGATTGTGGATTCAGCATACCGGTAACTTAATCCGTGCGCCTACAACTGTACAGCATCGTCGCTCATATTTACGCTTTGCTCCTCGTGCACAAATACACATCCCATCTCTGAACCGTGGACTCTGCTACACAGGCAAGTTTCAACCATCCCCAACCATAGCATTGGACCCCTGCGAGCTGGATTCGAGCCTAGAAGAGGGGAGGTTCCCTGAGATTAATTTCCCCGGGACGGGGGTACACATCTAGGCTCCACAGACAACAGGGCTTCCGGTCAAGCGTCTCATCACCACTCCCTTATACCTACGACCATGAAACGAACATACTGTACTGACTACTGACCTTTTCAGCATCCTGCCTCGGAAGCGCCTTGCGAGTCTTTCACTTCGAATATACCCAAAAATCCGTCAAAATGGTTCTGAAACGGTTTACGAGTATAATACAGAGGAAGACCCAATCCAGTACGATTCCCTCGCGCTTGACCAACTATCTGTTCTGACGATGCGCTTTAATAGATCACGACGATGAGCCTCTACCGGAAGGCGACACGCCAGAGGCGAACGCCGCGCGGGGAGTGGTATGAATTATCCTTTGGTCGGTTAATACGCATACTGAACGTGTCTATAGAAGCTCTTCTGTGAGTCCGGCGGACCAAACACGGCGGTAAGTAAAGTTCACCACCACCACCAAAGCAGATAATTTAACAGTCCATACCAGGGCGAAGAAGTCCTCCACCTTCCCACTATCGTCGAAGCCGCCGAATCCAGCCCTGCAGCAGCCGGTGTCGCCGCAGCCCAGATCCGCAAGTTTCTCAGCAAAGACTACTCCTCACGACCACATGTCCAATACAACGCCATCATGCTCATCCGGATCCTCGTCGACAACCCTGGTCCGACCTTCACAAAGTATCTGGACAGCAAGTTTACGGGCGCGGTGAAAGACCTGCTACGAAACGGGAAGGATCCCAGCGTCCGCCAAATCCTCCACGAGACTCTCAACGCCTTCTACTACGAGAAAGCATACGACACCAACCTCTCCCTCCTCAACTCCATGTGGACCAAAGAACTCGGCCCCTACGTCCCCCCACCGAACGGCGCTACATCCGTCAGCCCGTTCGGTGCCCCCCAAATGACCGCCTGGCCACAACAAGAGGCTTACTCCCGTGGTTCCCCCCGTTACCACCACTCTTCCCGCGCCCTCCCCCCACCCCCCGAGCTTGCCGCGCGCATCGAAGAAGCTCGCACGTCTGCGAAGCTTCTTCTGCAGCTCTGCCAGTCCTCCACGCCAGACGAGATGCAAGCCAACGACCTGATCAAGGAGTTCGCCGATCGCTGCCAGACTGCCCAACGCAGCCTGCAGGGCTACATGAACTGCGACGACCCAGTTCCGGACGACGCCACCATGCAGACGATGATCGAGACGAGCGAGCAGCTGAGCTTGGCTGCGAGCAAACATCACCGCGCACTGCTGGCTGCCCGGCGCGCGGCAGCACCGACAGCCTCGCCTCCGCCGAGTCTGCCGCCACGAGACAACGCCCCTCCAGCGCCGTCATCCACAACGACGCCGTCGCCCCTCTCACCACTCGAGAGCCCTCTTCCCCCGATCCCAACGACCCTGCAGGCAGGCATCCCGCGACGGAACCCCCAAACCACCTCACCGACCGCACCCCCGAACCCCTACGACCCGACCACCAGCCCATACGCACCACCTGGCGCACCCGCCGCGCACGGCAACCTCGACCTCTCGCCGCAGCCGACCGACAACCCGTTCAGCGACGAGCACGCGGCGGAGCATCAGCCGCCGACGCGACCGGGGTTCGCGGCGACACCGTCGAGCTATACTCGGCGGCAAGAGAACGCGATGGGCGGTGAGCAGATGCGGGGGGCGGTGCCGTCGGTGCCGGAGGAGGATGAGGGGGAGGAGGAGCGGCGCACGGAGAAAGAGAGGGGGACGAATGGGGGGGGTGGTGCGGTCAGGGAGAGTCGGGAGAAGGTGAGCCCTGTGGAGGAGCGGGTGACGTATCGGTATTAGGGGTTGATGGGGAGTTTTGTGCAGATATCGATGTTGGGGGTATATCGTCTGGTACATCTGGTTCGGGGGAATACTCCGGTTTAGTGGGCAAAGTTTTGCGTGCGTTGAACAAAGGATGTCACGGCGAGCGAGCACCATAATGGAGCTTCAATTCCGGTAGCTTGGTGCTAGCGAGTTCTACAGGGAGTCTTTTCTCAGATGATAGCGCTTCGATGGATTCGGTTCACTTTCATGCAATGCCTCCATTGTAAATGATACAGCATAGTGTACCTTAGCGACCATCGCCCAAGCAGGCCGATGCGACATGCCCTACAAATGCAAAACGTGGGACACTCAAACGTCCCAGCGAGATCCCCTACCGAACGCCATCTCCATCCGCTGCCGGGCCCTCGCAGACGTGCGGAGAACCGGCGACGGCCGGCCGCATGCGGTATCACCCCAACCCAATGAAAAACTAATGCCATCCCGACAATTCCCTCGTACAGCATTCATACATAAACCCTCCTCTGTTACTTATCCCCCGGATGTCTCGCCCTCCCACTTCCACTCAACCGCGTCGGCGTCCCCGTCCGTACCACCGTATGCGCTCCATCCTCCCCCTTCAGCACCTCCTGCCCTTCTTTCCGCACGTTCGTCTCCGCCACCCGCTCCTCCTCGCTGTCCTCCGTCAGGTCATCCAGCCCGAAGGTGTTCTGCGACGGACTCTGCGCAGCATGGCCATTCACCCGGTCGGGGTGTAATTCGCCCTCGTAATCCCGCATCAGCAGCCCTTCACGGTCGCCCAAGCCGATCCCCAAGCTCCCCGAGCTGCTGCGACGGCGGTGATGGCCGCTACCGAGGCGGCGATGGCCGTGGCGTTGGTTCTCGAGGTCGATGCTGCGGCGGAGCTGCATGGACCGGCGGGTGGTGAAGCCGGCGATGGCGTCGGTGGGGATGGCGTCGGCGGTGGGTTCCCCGCGGAGGATAGTGAGACCGTCGGGGTCGGAGCGGGAGAGGTTGAGGAGGTAGACGCCGGAGAAGATGACGAGGAAGCCGCAGAGGAGGGAGACGGTGTTGATGGCGTCGGTGGTGTTGAAGCCGCGGAAGAGGATGAAGGAGGCGCAGAGGGTGGCGGTGGTGAAGGTGACGTAGTAGAGGGGGTTAACTCTGGGGGGGGTGATTAGAGAGAGCAGATAGAAGGGTTGGAGGCTTACATTGAAGTGGAGAATTGGCTCAACGCTTTGTTGAAGTAGTTCATTTGGGTCAGGATGCAGACCACCACCACTATCGCAAACACGTATGTCGAGGGGTATCCGAATTGATTGTGCCCGCTTAAGGTGAGCTTGAGCGCGATGCCGAAGGCTTTGACAGCCATGATGGAAACCGAACCGACGGCCGAGCAAATGGAAATATAAATCATCGGATTACTGCGGCCGTATCTCGGCGCAATCCTGTAAATCATCACAACGGAAAACGTCAGGACAATCGCGCAATAGAACATGAATCCTGATCATCGGTCAGCGTGGCTCACAACGCATCTCTCGCTCCCTTACCTGGCCGCAAAGCGTATTGGAGAAGCACATCTATACGGTCAATCTCTTCATCCGGGGGCGCATGTAAAACGATGATGACCGAGCCGATGAGACATTCAGCGCATCCGATCTTTCCCAACGTGCCTAATCTCTCATCCAGAAAGTATGATCCCAATACGGCGCTGCACAAGATTAGCCTATGTCGTCGCCATTCGTCAATGGAACGTACCCGATGAGCACACTCAGCGCTCCCAGCGGAGTGACCAATATGGCCGGCGCGAACGCATATGCAGCGAAATTCGCGACTTCTCCGACAACCACTAGATGTTGTCAGCATGTCGCTCCTCGAGTGTATCTGTTCCATACTTGTTATGATCCCACCCCACCACATCGGGCTCTTGAAATATGAGAACCCCTCGCCTGCGAACCCATGGCGTTCGCTGGCCTCATTTAGGCCCTGGGGTCTAGTCAGTAACGTATATCGATCAGGTATGCGCGCCGCGGATGTTCGAGGCGCAGCTATCGACGGACCTTCTTTGTGATAACGAAACTCGAGCCTACAAGAAGCAGCGTCAGCCTTCCATTCCATCCCGAGGGTATCAATGTAGATCGGACTCACCGATGGCTAACGTCGACAAGACCGCCAATGTAAGGCCGATGTATCTAATCGCGCATCAGCAACCGTCGGGGTAGCACCATGGCGCGACTAAATGCGTAGCACATACTTGTCCTCAACCATTTTTCATCGCCCGATCGAGGCCGACCCCAGACCGCCGTGTGAAATTCGTTTGATCGGTATCTCCGGGGGCGGATCTGTTCCGGCGCAGAAAACCGTAGGAATCGAAGGAAGTAACGAGTGAAGTGGTGGTATGTAGGTATTAACGAGAGGACGTGGACGAGGGAAACCGGTAGGAACTGATCCTCAAGGTTCCGCTAGGTGGTAGTTAGGCTAGCCCCACGGCGGGAAATGGAATGGTCTTGAGTCTTGGCTCTTGAGGTCGTGAACTCGGTTTGGAGTGGTGCCGCGAATGTCGCGATGTCGAAACTCCAAGGATGAGGCTGGACTGGAGGCGGCGATGGAATTACATGTGGACTTACACGTTTCAAGTACCGTGGATACGATCCTTGATAGACCCTGGGGGAGGAGATCAATGGTGGTTGGTTCGCAGGACGGACAGGGTACGTACTGAGGCGTTAGGGTTTCGGACGTTCGACGAAGGCGAGGACAGAGGAGGGATTCAGGGTTCAAGGCCCTACCTATTTTTGGGAGATTGAGGAGGGCAGAGGTATTCTTCATGTGCTAACAAGTGTTTCGTTGTAATCGCAGCTTTGGTTAAAGGATCCTCCAAATTATGTGTATGGGATTTGGAGGTAAGGACGCGTGGTTAAGGAGTCGGTTCCACACCGGGTTCCCCATCGGTTCTTTAGAGAATCTTGATTAATAGGCATCTGGAACTCCACTTCCTTTATCTTACATTGCACGTGCGATGGTTGTTTTGATTCTGTTGATCCGTTCGGCGGAGTGGCCTATGGCGTGGCCGATCTCCTTGTCGCACCAACAGGAATCGGGAATATTCTCCGCCTCGGTTGACACTAATTCCGCTAAGTCGAGAATCCCTTTGATGTTTGCCCGGGGATACGAATCATACCATGGATATTTGTTATTTACGAAGGTGTGTAGATATAATAGAGTTATTGAAGTTTTGAATTGTTTTGAATTGCGGGTAGCTACTTGTACACGACATCTGCGGTGATACAGTATCGGTACGGTAGAGTATCCTTCGACTGTCCGACACCTATTCGCGTGAAGACACTTGATATCGTCGAAAACAAACGATAATGCAAGCCACTGCCTATTCCATCTTCCAACCGGCGCATCTCTCGTTGGAGACGCCCAAATCGATCCTGCCAGTACCGAAAACGAGGACGTGCAAGTCCCTACCACCGTTTAAAACCCTATGCCCCTATTTATACTCCGACAATGCCATCCCAATCACCCCATACACCGTACAGGATGCGAATACAAAACAGGGATGAAACGGGGATGAAAACAATAACCATTCGCCTGTGGAAAACCGTGGGTACAGACTTACCTGTAATGCACCCAACCGCGCGGGTGCTTCCGAACGCTTCCTGCGCGAAGCCCGGATGCTATCGGGGGTATCTCTGCTGCTGTGGATCAGTACCGTGTCAGTTGTGCGGGTGACTGTGAAGGGGCGAAAGGATCAGAAGGCAGGAAAAGCGCTTGCGGAGAAACGAAAAAGGAATGGAGAAGGTTAAGAGGTCGCTCGTCGGGGAACGTTGGCCGTGCGAAAACCGAGGATGTAGGGAACAGTGTCCAGGCTCCGGTTCACGCTCGTGTTGGATATGGTGCGATGGTCGACAAGAAAGCGCATGACCAAGTCGATTAGGACGGGCGAGCCCGTTTCATATCTGTTCGGCGGTTAGACACGTATACGCCTCGATTTACACGACGAAACATACCTTGATCATCGACTTGGCCAGCTGCACCCTCATTGTGCTCCGACCACGACCTCTTCCCAAGTGGTGAGTCGTGTCCATGCTTCGGGTCTTGTTCCGCTACCTCCAAGTCTACAGCGTCGTCCTCTTCATCGCCATCGAGATCATCGACGAAATCGAACTCGTCGTCCCCCGTGGATCCCTCGGGCACTGTGAACGGCTGTCCCACAGTTGCCTCGACCGCCTCGCTCTCGTCACCATCGTCGAAAACATTATTCCAAGCTTGGCCGTTCTCGTCATTGCCGGCGTCAAAGTGGGTGTCGTCCGCTTCGCCAGTGGCGAAATCGAAATCCTCAACACCGGTTCGATCGAGGTTCTCGACGGTGCTGGGACCCTCTCCCTCATTTTGCTCATTGCTCTGTGCCCCTTCTCCAGGTTCCAAGATGGTGTCCTGGGTAGCATCGGCTTTGGGGACATCTAAACGAGTATCCGCAGGCTGGTCTTCTTCCTTCGTCTCTTCGGGCTCCTCGAGGAAATCGTCATACTCATCGGCCGTATTGTCTTCATCATTTGGACCGGGTTCTTCAGGTGCAGGCTCCGCTCCTTCAATTTGACTAGCCTGGGCAGGCTGTCCATTCTTCAAGGCACATTCTGGTTCCTGAGCCTCAGCGATATCCCCTTGGACAGTCAAAGATCCAGATGAGCCTTCATCGTGGCCTTCCTCATCATCGAAGTAATCAATCAAGTCATCAGCAAATTCGGGGTGCTCGATTTCCACTGTCTCGCCTTGTTCTTCGTTGTCTTGTACAGCGGGCTCATTCGGATGTTCCGGTTTACCTTCATCGGTTATACTAGTGCTCCCTTTGGGCTCGGCCACACTCGTTTCAGCGACTTCCTCGGTCGGTTCGTACTCGTCAGCAGGTAGAGTCTCCTCCTGCTTCTTGGCAGGTTGGTCGTCTTCTGCGATTTCCTCGGCCGGTTCGTAATCATCAGCAGGTAGAGTCTCCTGCTCCTCAACAGGCTCGTCTTCCGCACCCGCTTCCTCATCAAAATCATTATCATGATATTCTATATCTCCCGACTCGAATTCCTGGCCGACTTCTTCAAGCGGCGCTTCGGCGTGCTCTTCAGGTTGTTGAACTTGAGGTTGAGTGGGCTCATCCTGACTGTTGGCAACCTCAAGTTGATGGGAGTCATCCAATTCAGTTTGGCCAGTTTCCTCGCCCTCATGTTCATCGTGCTCACTTTGGCCTGCATCATACTCTTCATGAGGCTCTTCCGCAGGGGTATGCTGAACACATTGAGACAATCCTTTCCCTTGCGCAGCGGCATCTTTAAGTGAAGCAAGTTGTGATGAGAATCTAAGGTGTGAGGTTAATGTCATGTAAAGCGGATAAGGGCTCGCGGCTCCATCATGTCGTTGTAATTGGAGGTACACAGTAAGAACCTCTGCAAGGGTCACGTTTGCACAGTGGATTGAATCCTAGTTCTTGGTTAGCATGATACCAGACATAGGGTGTAGGATGCTTACCTCATTGAGTCGCAAGCCAAGTTCCTCAACCTCGATTTCCAACTCTTCCTCGTTACCAATGGTTTCACCTAATACATGCCTGCACTCTTGGAGAAGGTCACGGATACAAGCATTCATAAGGCTCTCGTCATGAAGGAAGTAAGTCTCTGATGACTCGCCTTCTGCGGGAGGGAACAAGGATATTTCACTGTGGTCATATATCACAATGACAGGATGATGAGTGAGAGTAGACCTGAGGACACTGTTCAGATCCTCAGCCAATGCTGTCTCAGCAGACTTCTCGCCGGATTCTATCCGCGAATCAAAAGTCTCGGATTCCGGTGCGGGGTGGGAAACGTCGTTGACAGTGTCAGTGGCACTCGGTTGTCCAACTGCAGGATCCAATGATTCCGACTGCGAATGAGTCGAAACTTGCGGCTCGCCGGACGTTGGTGCTAGAATCTGAGAGGTGCCAGCTGGCTCTTCATGTTGCGGAGAATTACCCTGCCTGGGATGAGTATCCACAGTCTGGTCATCGGCGTGAGGCTGGCCTGTATGCACAGTACTCCCATCATTCGCAAGCGCCAAAATATTTTGAGCACTATCGGTAGTGTCGACTTCTTGCTGAGGATCTCCAGTGCCTTCGGTATCCACATGTATCTCATCGTTCGTTGTGTCATGGATTTGTTCGTCATCTAAGTTGTCATCGAATTCAAGATCATCATGAGCCAACTGAGTATCAGTTCCATGGGTTATATGGTCGACTTCGTTGGGTGTTGAGGCTTCTTGGATATCAACATCTTGCTCCTGTACTCCAGATGTGAGACTGGTCGAGCCCATGGGGTCTACACCATAGTCCCCAACATCGAAAAGGTGTTCGTCGGGCCCATCTGTGATCTCGATATCGGTCGTGTTACCACGCTCGGCTCCAGAGTACGACTCATCTACCATGACATCGTCCTTGCTTGGGGATGGCGGGGGTTGATCCCTGGTATTTCCAGTTTCTGAGAATGTGTCTTCGAGCATATAGTCAAAGTCATGGTCGCCACCAACATCGATGTCGATATCAATATCATCATTATCGGCGCGACCAACATCGGATGAGATTTCCATATCATCGTCCACGTCAGTTATTTCCAGCTTAGGCACTGGGTGGGATATCGACGCAGCCATGATGGGTTGGATGCCGTGTCGGCGAAGGGGTCGCGTATTTTCGCGCGTATTTTCGCGCTTTCTGGTTAACTTCTTATCACGCCGTTCAAGGTTCACACGGATGGTTTGAGTCTTGTGAGGTTCTGTCGTAGAGTCTGAGGGACATTGGGTTCGGAGGTGGCAAGAATCGGGGTGACACGAAGGAATGTCAGACGTGATTTTGGGGAGTCGGTCGCATCAACTCTCGGGTTTGATAGGGAGGAGGATGAACTTCACGCAATGAGAACGGTGAGTACAGGTATTAAAGGATGAAAGGATTCTGGATGTTGACAGTCGAGCGAGTGAGAATAATTTGGAGAACGTTGTCGTTGATGGATGATCTATTCACATTCCCGTCGGAGGGAGGAGATGGATGCGCTATCCGGATGCAGTTTAGCTCTCTATCATGTGACCAACTCCTTCTCTACAAGGCACCAAGGCACCAAGGCCACAACTCCCAGACGATAGCTCGAATTGTGGGAGATGAGAGTTGATGCCAGAGTGTAAATACCATTATTCCCTTCGATCACCACCACGAGGTCTTTTCTCTCTTAGCTAGGAGGACGCCATCCCTATTGTATGCGCTGAGGAACTATCAGTCCCTGATACAAAATCGCAATGGTATGCTTCCTCATCTCAGCACCTCCTTGCGCTAATATTGGTGTAGGTTGTCCTTGCGGCTTCAATATGCACCCGAGGGGGGAAGGCTGTCATCTCGAGACAGTTTCGGGAAATGCAAAGATCTCGAATTGAGGGTTTGCTTGCCTCGTTCCCCAAACTCGCCGATTCCGGAACCCAACATACAACCGTCGAGCAGGACAATGTCCGTTTCGTATATCAGCCATTGGACGAGCTCTATATGGTCTTGATCACCAACCGACAATCGAACATCCTTCAAGATATCGACTCGTTACATCTCTTTGCTCAAGTGGTCAGCAGTATATGCAAGAGTCTTGATGAGAAGGAGATCCTGCGCAACGCCTTTGAGTTGCTAGGCGCTTTCGATGAGCTAGTGACCCTGGGATACCGAGAGAATCTCACTATGGCCCAGATCAAGACGTTCCTCGATATGGAGAGTCATGAGGAGCGTATCCAAGAAATCATTGCCCGCAACAAAGAAATGGAGGCGAGCGAAGAGCGCAAGAAGAAGGCGAAGCAACTGGATATGCAGCGAAAGGAGATGACCCGGAACGCTCGTCAAGGCATGCCCCCTCGAGTTCCGTCATATCCAACATATACCCCGCCTGTTCAAGCATCGGTACCGGACACATACGATAGCTACAATTCGGAAAGGAACAAGCCCACCAAGTCCATGCCTCTCCGTAGCAAAGGCTTGCAGTTGGGCAAGAAGTCCAAAACCAGCAATATGTACGATCAAGTTCGCGAGGAACTCGGTCCGGAAGAATCCGCACCATTGGTGTCTCCAGCCTATACCCCCCAAGCTGCAGCTACACCAGCACGAACTTCGCTATCAGGGGAAGACCCAGTTCATATCACCCTTGCCGAATCCATCAACGCCAAAGTCAGCCGAGAGGGCACGTTGGAATCACTCGATGTAAAGGGTACTCTGCAACTCAGAATAACCGATCCGTCATTCACATCTGTGAAGTTGGACTTGGCTGTGGGCAACAGTCGAGGTGCTCAACTCTTCTCCCATCCGAAAGTGGACAAGAACCTCTTCCGAACCTCCAAGGTCATTCAACTCGCCGACCCTTCCAAGGGAGGCTTCCCGGTCAGACAATCTATCGGAGTGATGCGATGGACTCTTTCACCAAAAGTAGCCGACATCGATGATCCTCCCATCACTTTTACAGTCTGGGTCAACGATGCTGGGCCAGATACCTGGAATGTCACGGTGGAATACGAATGGACGGGAAGTGATCCACTCAAAGATGTTATCGTGTCCATTCCATACAGCACGAGCGAGCCATCGATCTCCAGTTTCGATTCCATCTATGAAGTTTCAGGGGATAGCATTGACTGGACCATTGGAGGTATTGACAATGCCAACCCCAACGGTTCCTTCGAGTTCGAGGCACAAGCCGAGAGTGATTCGGAGTTCTTCCCAATGAGTGTTAGCTTTACGAAGACAAAACCCTTCGTGGAGGTCGATGTAAGTTTATTGTTGATATTCTACAAGCACAGCTAACACCAACAGGTCTCATCCGTCACACTGTTGGGTATGAACGAAGAAGTTCCTTTCACGAAAGAGGTGAAGTCGGTCGCGGACAAGTATCTGATTGGGTGATATGGTCCTACCTATAATGACAATGGCCAAGTTCAAGGCGTTTGGGTAGTATTACTTGATAGAATGAGAGGTGGCGGTTATGGAGGCCTATGCGCTGTAGTCCTACCTTTAAAATGAGCACTCGATAGGTCATTTCCTCCATGTTACCCGACTTCATTACGTGACTTCTGATATAATATCAAATGCTATGCAGGGGATAACTTACGAATGAGTGCAACGCTGTGTCTCTCGTGTGTAATATCAGAGCCTCAGTTCTGATGGTGTCTCCCTTTTCAGGCGCCAAGGCGTAAAAATTTGAGTCAGGCATTGAGACGCGAACAACGCGACTTCCTATTTTGAACTCCATCGGCAGCCATGAAATATTTTTGTACGAACGCGTAGGGATCTAGAGTTGGAGAATCCATGAATCTATCTCGAACCATGCACCATGGGAGAACCGGTTCTGCTTCTCCAAGCGGAGAAGACCCTCGCCCGTCAATTGCGGGCAAACCTCGTGTCATGTTGTCCAACGATGGATCTCGTAGCGGTCGTCACGCAAGATGAACAGCTCGAAGTATATCGATTCAACGGGCAAAAAGCATTTGGACTGCATCGAAGAAACCCCGATACCACAGTACAGTCGATATGCTGGAAATTCAACGGTGAGCACTCGTCCCCTCCCCTGTGAGCTTGATACGGAATCTGAAGTCCAATACAGGTCAATATATTGCGGTCGGATGGCGGGATGGTACTGTGGACGTGGTCTCGGCTGAGAGTGGAAAGGTGTTGCAGCACTTCAAACATGTCACTGCCGCGGCAGTATCAAATCCAACACCTGAACCAACTCTCTGCATTGGCTGGTCTCTCAACCTGATCAAGGTGAAAGCCGTCAGCGACCGCGTCAATATCGATGACCTATTGTCTTCGAATGGAAAGCCCGGACGGAAGGATCTGATTGAAAGTCTTCGTGACTATGTCTCTCTAGACGATTTCCTGGACCGACAACCAGATCATGAGACTCTAAGCATCCATCCAAACCTTCCCGAGGAGCTCGCTCTACTAGATGTTGAGAGCGTTTTACCAAAACTTCCGATAGTGCCACTACTGACGGCAACCGGTTTATCGACCATTAACCCGGAAATTTTCGCTTCTCAACCTGCTCTTGATCTCCTCCTTCAGAAACACACTCGAGATCATAACTCGGTCGAGACACTGATTGTACATAATGCCAACCGAACGGGGACGATCATCGTGTATGATTCTCTCAATGTTGGATCTTTTCGATATCCTGAACGCTGGGCATCTCTCGAGATTGCTCCTCTGCTGCACGTTTCTCATCCCTTCTCTTATACTCACATGATCCTTGTTGAGACAAAAGTTATTCCATCATCCAGACTTTCGTATGGTACACGAACTCCACGGAAGAGTACAAGACGAACGCATGTTCCAGAAGAGACAGACACAGCAGGGCAGCAAACTAGACTTGCTCTGATTCCACTCACACTTCGATTTATCAAGTCTTCTGGCATCATCCTGCATATCATTGCCTCGAAAACTGCTCAACTGCAAAACATTTTACAGTATATTCTGCGTTGCGTTGAGTCGGTCACGTACCTTTGGAACACGAGTCATGAATTTCCTTCTAAATCCATGGCGAACATCGAAGAGACATTGGCTGAGGAAGAAAACGGCACGCTGGTTCAAAACTTGTATCATCTTGCAATGAGTGGAGACTGTCCGCTACCAGTGAAGGAGTGGCTTGCCGACCAAGTAGCGGAGCGTGTTCGTGATCCTGGATATAAATTTCTGGTCAGTCGCTAATATTTGCAGGGACACAAACGTTGGGATCATAGTGTTAGCAACGGCTACCAACGGATCCTTGATTTGACCCATGAGAATCTTCTCCCAGCTTTGGACCGATGCACGATGTTGATATCGGCACTAAGAGGGCTGGCACTGCATTATCAGGAGAGCCAGATCCTGGATGTTCCAATCCCACAATTCCGAGTCATCATCGAGCGAGTCCGATGTCTTCGTTTCCTCTCTCATCAAATCCTGATAATCGCGAGCGAAGAAAGACGGCAGTTCCTTGCGTTTTCGAGATGGATGCGGCATGAGATTGAGGTTCAAGCCACAGAACCCACCTCAGCTGCTGCAGACGAAGTCCTCGACCGTGATATAGGCATTGATTATGCTCAACTCCTCGCATATATCCGAGGACCCCTGAAGGCTAGCAGGATGCCAAAGTTTATGGAGGATGTTGAGCTATCAGCAGTGGATGACCTTGATCATCTCTCTTACGAGACCCTGCAAAAACAACTGAAGCAGCATAATAATGGGATGGGAACGAAATTCCCGTGTCTGTCCTTGTGGATTCATCTGAAAGAGCTTCAAAGTAGCTGCTTAAGCCTTGTCAAAAAGATCACATTCTCACAAGTGGCGGGTACAGATGTGGCGTGTGGTATATTCCTGGATGATGGAGAGGTATCATCACTGGACATGAAGATGGTCCACCCGGTAAGACCTCCATGTACATACATCCTCATGTCTAATGCCTACAGGGACCTAAGGATGTGTCGAGCATGTTCAGTTACATCGCTTATGTTCCAAAAACCAAACCCGACGAAGGTAGTGTCCTCATACATTATCCGGTTTATGATGCTGACGTCCCAGTTCGGTTACATCGACTCTATCATGAAAGCTTTATTGATGATTCTCGATCCATCAAGTCGGCAAAGTCCTTCACCATTGCTTTCGAAGGGTTCGATTGTTTGGATGTAAAATTTGCGGACGAAACGCACCTCCTTGTCCTTATTGGGAATGGAAGTATGTCTGTCCCTCTCATAATTCCTTCAATTGCTAATGATCAGGTTCGTCTTTTATCCTATCCTTCGACCTGCGCCCCACGGATGATAGCCATGAAGTTGAGAGGAATTTCAAAGACTGGCGTATCTCAGAGACGAAACCGTCATTGATGGATTTCGAACTACCCAACGGTCAACCCAGGACGGTAGCGCCTGCAATCCGGTTATCACTGGAGCAAACCGAGCGGTTCATCAAGCACAAATTCAACGAGAATGAGCGTTTCAGGCCGCTTAAGATGGAGGTCAATGGACGTAAGAACCGTCGAGTCCTATGCGTTGTTGGGGAGGATCTTCGCCAGTATCGAATTCTTGATCTGGACTTTCTGGCGAGTCAGATGGCGACAGAAGAGGCACAAGATGAACCAGATGTACACGATGATGAATGAATAATGATCATGGTATCGTATGTAGTCTTCTACCTCTATCTGCGCTTGACCGGCTTCATAAAACAGCAGCTAGGTCTCGCCTCTAACGAACTGCCGTCTATCTATATGCAAGTCATTATGCGCCATGCCACCTCTAACCCGTGGTAGTCTCTCCGTTGACGACGTCGATGAAGGACTCGGCGTGGCCCTCTCCCTCTCGTCCCCATTGCTCTCGCAACATCGGCGTGTGTTGCCACTCATGATCTTACCCCCAACAAACACGCAGCTCCCGTACGCATGTCGAATCAAACTATCGCCGGCAAGGCTACCAATAACGAAAACATCCTGGGTCACTTCGAAGTTGTTTTCTTCGAATTTGGGTCGTAGAGTGCGTCCGGAAATCAGAGAACTGTCATTGACGCGAAGGTCTTTCAAGACTTCTCCCCGCAAATCCTCGTGAAGGTAATCCAATGTGCCGCGCCGTCCAACGACATACGCGAAACTGCCGATCACGAATTCTTTGATCTGTCCCTTGCATGTCCGAATTTGAACGTGCGCCACATCGTGATCTCGTTCAGCGTCGCTCTGATGAACGGAAACGATCTCGGCATTCGGAAGACCCTCGTATACGTCGGCCCAGTCGCGGTTCGCGGCGAACGGATTGACCTTTCTCTTAACTCCCGGTGTCGAGGCATGCCTTTCGTCCTCCGCGGCGGCCTGTTTCATCTGCCTGTACACCATAGCATACTCCGGATATGCTTGCGGATGACATCCTCGTAGTGGCGAAGGTCGCTCCTCCGGAGCCCAGTTATAGAGGTGGATGATCTTCTGAGACGGTGGGGCAGAGATGATAACATCGGCGGCCGAGAAACCGGATCCAACGACAAGAAGTGGCTTGGAGTCGGAGTGGAGGGGTGCCAATGGCCGGAGGACTGCAGGAGGAGGGATGTTGATCGAAAATATGCCCGTCGCGAGCACCAGGTGCTTGCACTGCAATCGCTGCGGCTCGATGAAGAACCCATCCTTGGTACGAGATATCCTCTCGACATAGCAGTTGTTATGAATGACGTCAGATATGCCGACCGCGGAGGGGTATGCTGCGAAGTACGACGCGACTTCTTCCCTTGATGGTCTAAGGAAATCAGGAAGTGGTTCGCCGTGGACACGCTGGTGATGGTCTGCGAAGGAGTATCCAGGAAGCGACAACATCTCCGCGTAACTCAGTGTCCCGATCGAGGCACTGGCGGAGACGGGATCCTCCGTCCACTGCCCCCCAGGAGCCGGTGCGTTCCCTAAGATCGCGTGCGTGACGGCGACATCCGGCCGAAATATCCAATCCACACATGTTCTCGAATCAATCGTCGTGTCGGCATTCGGTCGGATTAGCGTATCCAACAAGGTGTTGATCGGGAGCGCCTGGGTCGAATAGCGGAGGGAGGAGTGGAAATGCGCGTAGAGGTCCGGCGTCAGGCAGCGCAAATCCGGCTTGTCACACAGCTTGGAGTCCAAAACGGAATCATGGTGTCCGCCCGCATAAACTGGAAGATGGCCATGCAGTAGGTAACTCAGGAGGAGGGCCGCCGGACCGTTACCTTGGGGTCATGTCTTAGCATTCGGCAACTGGCACACGCACGAACAAGGATGGGCAAGGTCTCACCAATTATGGCAGTATCGACTTCGGGCGGTGTGGAAGCCATTGAAGGCCTGAAGGACGCGAATGGACCTATTCATACTTGTAGGATTCACAGGAGGGGCGAGGATGGCCCGGAGACAAAATGGACCAGGCCTCACATCTCCTCACATCCCCAATGACACTCTGATGGCGCAATTCTAGAAAGCTGTGGGGGAGCTAACATGCAGATTCAGTAGGTCCGGTCGTGTCCGTCGTGAATGGCACCTGAGGATTCTCCACGGATAGGCTCAGATGAATCATCATATCTCGGAGTATTATTCAAGTCCTTTTTGAATTATTAAGCTGTTTGATTACAGATACCATCCTTCGAAACCGAGAGATAGCGACTTCGGCCAAAGCTACGATCACCAGCCCTTCGATGCGCACAGCCCTAAAACATTCCGCCCGCCTAATCCCCCCATAGTCTTTGGTCTTGCGCTTTTTCACAGGATACAGAACCACAAAGACCAAGGGCCCGTTGAAAACCGGTGAAGCAAGATTTTAGCCGATCTGCTTAACAGAATCTCTCAGAAACATTGTCCTCCTAGTTACCGGTAAGGAAACTGCGGCGCCGGTTTAACCCGATCGTAGTGGGAGCTTCGAATCCAGTGGGAGAATCGGTGATCGAAATTTGGATGCTAGTTCTCCGTCACACCATAGAGACCGTTAGTGCTAATATGCCTCTCCTCTATCCGTACCACTGTCACAGTCTTACCAAGGTCTTTCCCTATTATTGAATGTTAAGGTTGGTCATTCACGTTGTTCGGAGACTCCATTTACCAGATTCAAAGAGAATGTGGTAATGAATTCTGACCCACCCCAGAATTGAAAAATATGGAACAAGTCTTGCTCAAATTACTTACTCTTCGACAGAGGAGCTCATTTTCCGGTCATTGCAACAACAAGCGGCCCAATGAATTCAAGAAGAGAAGCACTCCTTGAGATCATGCACATCTTTCAATCAAAGTTCCCCCACCGGGACTGTATAAAAAAGCAACTTTCCATGTCTTCTGGCTCAGATTTACATAGATGTTCACTTAACAGCATCGTTGGTCTTGCACTAGCTGACCTATCTACAAAGTGCCCACCGGACCCTTCTGCGCAAGCTGGCTGGCTCGGTGAGTCACAAGTGTCTTTTAAATTAAATGGCTTCTATCATGCAGCAACCTGGCATTTATTATCAGGATGTTAGTACGGACTTCCTGGAACTCTCCAGCGCATGCGTTACTGACACGACTACCTAGTCGCCGATCTGCAAGTGAACCGAAGCCCCTAGCGTTGCTATCAAGTATCAAACAAGGCCCAAGGCACCTGCGAGCGATGTCTTCGATACGTCTTCGAAGTTCGCGAGGGGGGCCGTGGGGTAGGCGTGCTGCCGCCCGACGTGGTGTACTCTACAGTAGTATACAAGCCAAATGTAGTCCTTGCAGCCACGCTCACCACCAGTGCTACGTTGTAAGTTTGGTTCGGGCCTGTTGCGCATGCGTTTGCCTTATGCGGTACTACCTCCCCCCGTCGACTTTCATTTGCTGATCAATGCGATGCTTCGGCTACGTGGAATCGCCATAGGCATCCGCTTTAAGGAGAGGGAACCAACTGGTCGACATACATTCACTGATGGCTGGATGCATTCCGACTTCTCATAAGAGGAAAATAAATTTCGCTAGCGTTAATTCCAGTTTTCTAGCAAATTCCCCCAACTAGCCTCGCCTGAACCGTGGCGGAGTGAGACCTCGCACATACTTCTTGATGCGACCAGTAGAGCCTGTATGACATGACATGGTCTGGATGCGTGAGGTCTGCGATTACTAAGTTTTATTAATCTAAACTGAAGAGAGAGGAAAGGAAGAAACCTCCCAGGGCCTCTACGCCCGAGATATCGATTCTCCTCTCTGCTCTCCTAATACACAGCTCCCACATGACTGTCTCCTTGATAGTCCTCCATGTAATTCACCAGCCACATTTCTGTGGCAATCAGCCACACCCAAGTGCCCAGGCCACAGGCCTGGGACCATAACATGAAATCCCCATAAAGCCTCATGTCAAACCGGTGATTGCAATGATTTTTCCGGGCTCGGTATATGTTCCATTTACAGGCATCGCCCCTCCTCCGCTCGTAACAACATATAGAACCTCCCCTCTTGCATCGAATTGGGCTGACGTTGGGCCCACGAGCTCAATGCTGCCAGGGGCGCCATAAACGACCTCCGATTGCCCACTTTGATCAATCTTGAGGACATGGTTGGAAGTGAGAGCCGCAAAGGTAAGCATTGCCATCGCCAGCCAAATCAAAGCCGTCTGCGACGGTTGCGATTGGTATCATTTCGACTGAACCGACTGGTTGCCCCTTCCTCAAGTCCACCTTGACTTTATTGAACGTTTCCGCATAGGAGTTCGTGAAATAGGCATACTGTCCCCGCATGTGGATGCCATTTATGCCGATCGGTGCGAAGTCCGGGAGAAAAGGCGATTTCAAAGCGGGATCGTCCAAGAAAAGACGGTATTCGCCAGTGCGTATATCGAGGGCATATATGAGACCCTGTGAGCTCTCGGCAATGAGAGCAATATGACTCTCCGGTTCGAGCATCGTTATGCCATTCAATAGGGTATCTGAAAAGGAAGCCAGCTGCCTAGCCTTTGGTCTCCCCTGGAAGTCTATTTTCCAGACCGATAAAGTGTCGGGGATGGTAACCGGGGGGGGTGCCTTCGAATTGCCCGGCCACAACAAGGTATTTATGGTCCTCAACTCGAGTGATGCCCAGTAAACCGGTCGCATCGGGGATTGTATACGCAATCTCAGCAGTTCCTTTCCAGGGATTAACACGATATATGTTCGCTTCGGTTTCATCGAGGCGGGTGACAAGCAATTGTCCGGAGGGCTCCACGACTAGGTTCTCGTACCAAGAGCCATTGTCCGGAGCTTGGTATACAGTCCTCGCTGAGATGGGCCGGTTCCTAGCTGAACTTCCTGGAATGGAAAAGAATAGGAACAGAAGAGAAGGTACGAGACTCCGAGTGAGAATCATGACAGGCAAGATGAAGATATGCTTTCAACAATGAGGGAGTAATTGCTCCAACAGAGTTATTTAGCCACAGGATAGAAATGGTTCAGAACAAATGAAATCCGGCATCTGGGAACTTATATAGTGGTTGAACTCGGCCATCCCGATTCCCTCTATCCCGTACGTTGGTCAACCACAGGATGAGAACTAGATCAGTCTTCATTTTCCCAGTTGAAAAACCAGCTACCATCTGCGCACTTGTAGCATGAAAGGGGCAAATACGTTGCAACATGTCTAGGATCTTCGTGATTTTAGAGCCACGAAGCTAAAATACATGCGACACTTGGTCCAATACCTGTTTTAGTCGTCTTGCTCTGACTCTTTCTTTATTGGTTCATTTGGATGACTTTGCCACAAAAGTCTCATTCCCAAAGATATGTCGGAACTATGTTGCCTCGACCATCTCCTCTATACTCGAGTGGTAGATGGTTCGGCTACGAGACACGGATGACTGAAAGACTATGTCCAGCGGAACCATTTAGAGTGAGCGGCCACCGTGAATGGAGGTTTCATCCGGAAATCTGATATTGCTTGGACAATGAACTGATTTCCCCAGGATCCGCCAGTGCTGGTCATGAACTCTGCGGTAAAAGGGCAGTGAGCCGAATGATCCTCCCTTCGGGTCACGATTTCGGTGTCAACGATCGTGAGTCAGGCAGATGAAAGAACAGTGCCTGTAGCCAAGTTTGATCGGAAGTCAGGTAGAAGGGAGATAATTGTACGGCAACAGACCTTGTGGCGATCGAGATGTATTGGAAGGTCCAACAGAGCCTCAAGCTTTATAGTTCAAACCTGTCCACTCCGTGACCGTATCTTCACCCTATTTCCTTCCAATATCCGTTGCCAGAACAGCACGCTGGTAGTCACAGGGAGGCCCATAACTCAATTCGATGACCGGGTCCCGTCATATTGACCATTTGCTTCCCTCCCAATCAGTGGCTTTGGAAATCGAGATGTCTGCAGCCATGAACAGCCGGTGCCATTGCAGTGCTCCCATGTACCATTCTCATTCTAACGATTTAAATCCCCGCCATCAGACCCCCAAGCACCAGCTACACGTCTTGTGTTGCAGTCGCCTTCCCTGCAGCTCTCCGAAACATTTTCTCATCTCCTTTCGTCCGCCCTTCCTATTGTATCCTTGTGCCACAAATTTCAAGTGGTTGTTCGAGGGAGAGAGGAATTTCGTGGAGGAGTTGAGGAGACATTCGATGAAGAGGAGTTCGATAAGGATATTCTCGAGAGAATGCCTTGAGGGTGGGACATGCCGGAGAGGGCATATAACGGCGCTGTGCGGAGGTCGCGGCGTCTAAAAGAATCCCCAATTTAGCTTTTTCTCGCTTGTTGAATTGTCTTTTCATGAGTGCCTGTAGGCGTTCGGTCCTCAGGAACGTTCCATTTTGTGAGTTCCGTAGGAGTCCGAATAGCCCAGTGGCGTATCCTTGACCCCATAGATTCCGATGCATGGTGGGCAAAACCTTTCCAACTGTCTTGGGAATGGGGGTCGATCCCGAGTTTTCGAGAAAGGCAGTCTGATCGGCTCGGATTACGGTCTGCATGTTCGGTGCTTACTTCTGACATAGCCGCTATCCGATTAGAAAATGTCCACTAGAATCATATCGCATGTCGGTACTGCACCATACCGGAAAGGCCCTCGGCGGGGATTCAGTCGGTCGAATGGTGTCAATGGTATACTCGGAAATTCTAGGCCCGGGATGAGGGCTGGCTGAATTGATCGATCCAGGGCGTCCGTCCAGTTACAGGAGCGCAGTCGTCGTTTATGGTGATCAGGTCGATATTCGTGCCCTCGATTCCCATTGGCATCGTGTCCATCCACTAAACCATCTTGAGTTCAAAGAATTTTGGCCGAATAACTTCTAACTTACGTCATCAAAGGATAGGCGCCAGCCAACTGAGGAGAACTGATTCATTGTGTGCAATTTCTCAAGGTCCTCCGCTTACTCCTCCACCGTTAGCTTTCCGCCCCTCATCTCTTCTTTGACCAAGGCGTGGGAGGACTCGATCCGTGTTTGAAGTTCCTGTAATATGTGAAGATTAGTAAACGGCTTTAAGAACATGTCAGATTAAACTTACCGATGGAGAGAAACCGGCAGCACTCCATTCAAGGCACGTACTACCGGGAGAAGCTGTTCATGGTGCCACTAGGTGTTGATTTCATCGTTTTCACGGCGGAATTTGAAGAAACAGTTAGCAGTGCTCCAACAGAATTAGAGGCTGAAGGTGTAGACTCGAAATCTGAATGGAAGTCGTTTGCTTTTGCTCCTCTCCTCCATCCCCATCAAATCACCCTCTTGTAACGGATGAACATAGAGGTGGTGGGAACTGGGCTTCTGGCCCTGTTGGCTCCTAGTGTCTCGAGCTCCCAGACAAAGTATGCTGACCTGTACCGAATGTTCAGACGACTTTGACAAACCTGTGCTCTTCTCTAACCGTTCCAGCATCTGCTGCCAGTGACCCAACTGAAGGGGGGGCATGAGGGTCGGAAAATGATTGCGTGGTCGGATCCTGGGCTTCTCGAGAAAAAGATTGCTGGCCGGTCCCGACGCTTACCTGGCTAATGACTGCATTCTCCGCGCCGAAGCATCTCTGGAGAAGAGGTGCTGCCCGTGAACAGAAGCTTGTCTGCTTTATGAATTCCGGCCGTGCCCTTGGCCGGGCCTTTCGGGGGGCCTCGATCCACAACGACCCCAGTGATGGTACAAGTGACCGCGTGGTTCGGAACCTGAAATTTCTGGAGAGCCGCTCCCAGAAGAAGCGTCGCTTTCGTAAGGCAAATATTGAGGTATCCTTCCAAAATAAGGATAGTCCTCGCTAAACAATCGGGGCACTTTTCCGCAGGAAGAATGGCCCTCGCTAGGTGAAAATCGCGGAAATCTTCCAAAGGAAGCCCACGACTTAAGGTTAGATTCAGGGGCTCTTATAAGAGACTTCCCGCCGTATGTGCTTCCTGGGTGGCTTTCCTAAGCTGATCCCTGGTCCGGACGCCCCGGGTGACTACCATAAGTTGATCCCTGGAGTGTGCTCCTTAGGTGGCCTCCATCAGAAGTTTGTACCGGCTCATGGCCTAAAAGCCAGACTGATCGATATCCATAGACTCACCCATGCCGCGAACGGTGGGTTTATTGAACTAAGGCATGGACGGACGTTCGCGGCCCCCTGGATTCTGGGAACTCGAATGGTATGGGTTATTGGAATCCATTTTCTTGCTGGAAACTGTGATGCTGTTGATGGCGGTAGGTCGCGAATTTCGATGATGATGTGTGTAAGTGTGGGTATGAGCGTTGAGAGAAGCGTGGATGTTGACAAACGAAAAGAAACAACCAAGTCTCTTGGGTTTGAACTAAAATTTATAGAACGCTGAATTCAACTGATAGCGGTCACACGATACACAACATTCGTCTACTCTTGTCTCTTATCATATGCTCACTTTTCCAATCCACTTGGAGTAGACCAAATTGACGACTCAGTGACTTGGACATACGGCTCCAGCCAGTGTAAATCGGCAGGATATTAGAGCTATCATCTGTTAATTTTCCGTAATTAAATAACCTTTTACCGTGTGCTTCCGCCTACATGGTCTGGGGATGTGCTTCAATCGTGCTATGCCGTCAATTCTGTCCACCGGGCATCTCTGACCAGCTCAGGGGTTCTCTTCCCCGGGGATGAACGTCTGCCATGTCTCATTTGAACAACTGAACAACTAAAAATAACTCTTTCTCTGCATCTACCTATCTCAGGCAAATGAATATGCACGATCTAGTTTTTTCGAATCCTAGAGATATGCTTCAAGGTTTAGGAATCGTCATTCTATGCATTGCTAGACGTCCAGCGATTGGACTAGTTTTTGAGATCGCGTTTCCGTGATGTCTCTCCGCCAAACGAAAGATGAGGCAAAGCTGCCTATTTCGCTTCAGGATGTCAACATTCCATGTTTATTTGCGAATTCGAGCAGAGGAATTGATTATCAGCAATATCAGACCAGATTATCCTTCCCAGCCCCCTTGATCCCTCGACCAATATCAGCGTGTGTGGTGTTTAACGTTAGCCAGAGCGAGTCCGTTCTGATCCACGAGGACCAGTGGTTGAGGAATTCAGGAGCTGGAGCGCATCAGGCCGCATCAGGTAATGTGAAGTGCAATGCGCAGCTTCTTGACCTAAGTCTTCTACTCCCCGCATCCCAATTCCGGTCGCCGCGTACCCGAAGCTCGAAATCATCGCCAGCATGGCTGCCCTCATTCTCGGCATCGCAGGCTTCGTCACCCACAGCGTCCTGAAGATCAAGCACAAACGGAAAGAAAAGGAACGGCAGAGGCTCGAGCAGCTGGAAGAAAGCGAAAGGGCAGGGAGATTGCGGCACAATGGTGAGAGGCGAGGGTCAAGAGACTCGAATCTCAATAGCGAAGACGAAGCACTACCGAGCTACGAAGCGGTTGCACGGGAGGATCGGCAATTTCGAAAGTCGAGGAGAAGGGATGCAGGATAGCATGGTGGATTGAGGTTGTCTGTGATATTAAGATCAAGATATGAGTAATGACGGCGGACAAAGGCTTTGATTCTAAGCGTCCCGGTGTATATGGATTGGATCTGGTGTTTGGCAGAGACGCATAATGATTCGGACGGCGTAACGAATCCTAACGTTCATTCGAAATGAGAAATTCCAGAGTTAAGGGTATCATATCCATCATATCATCGCATCGTTGGCGGTCGCGCCTCTTTATTCCATTTGACCCGACTGCATAGCCATTCGACCGCCTCTGTGACTCCGGTGCCAGTCAATGCACTACATGGCAGGACGCGGCTGTCTCTAACGCTCCCACCTTTCTCTCCTTCGAATACCTTCCTCACCAGTCCCTCCTTGATCCTGACGACCTCCACACAGTCTTCCCTGTCTTGCTTGTTCGCCAGAACCAGGACTGGGACGCCCTCCGTGTCTTGATTCAGTAGAACGTCCTCGAGGACGAGTTTGCATTCCTCCAACCGCCCAAAATCATCTTCGTTGTGGCCGTCGGGGCTCGATAGTTTCGCCAGCTCCGCGTCGCCGATGTCCGTGCTATCGATCACGAAGACGATCGCATGACAGCTTGAGTAATAGCTTTGCCATAGTCCTCGTAGGCTGTGCTGTCCCCCGATATCCCAAATCTTCAAATACATATCGGGAAGGGAGATGGTCGAGACATTTTGACCGACGGTAGGGACAGTCTTTAGGTTCGGATGTTGGGTGGTAGAATGAGCGGCTTTGATTTGTTCGAGAAGAGTGGTTTTGCCCGCATTGTCAAGGCCTAATAGTAAGACGGAGAATTCTGCGCGGTTCTGCATTAGTGATCCCATCTGTTGCAGGGGGAGAGTGTGTTTTTACATACCTTCTTTGCTGGTCGCATACATATACAGGCCTTTCATCAAGTGATACATCGTGAGAATACCCGGCGCATGCCAGCCATGGATCCCGATCGAACAATTCTGAGTGAAAGGATTCAAGAAAGGGCTAACGATGGCACATAGCAGTCAGTAACAGTTTCCACTGCGTAAAGTAGGCATCACAAAGACATTTCAGAAAACAGCGGCGTGAACAGAGAAGTTGAGCTTGTTCCTATTGTGATCCTTGCATAGAGACACCTGAATCGAATCTGATATCCATTGATCCATCCAACCCCACATGTGGTTTAGCGCAGCTTAGCGTCATTGCCCATTGCTACCAGGTCTGGTTGAAGACTTCCGTTCTTAATTGCCATCTCAATTCAATCTGCATCCAACCAGAACTGGATATCTGCATCTATCATGGCCGGAAATGAAGTGCAGCAGCTCAGAAAAAGGAGGATACTCATTAAAAGGTAGAGAAATAGTACCTACATCCGGGGTGCAGGAAATTAATGGCCCTTCCTCTTCAGCGTCTACCTCCAGCCTACTGAACTCGGTACCTTTGGAAGGTACCTACTATATATGAGCAACGGTTGAGACCACTCGATTCCCTGGAGATATGCTTCAGAGCCGTCAATCTCTTCCTCGTACCAGTATTCTTTCCAAGTCCATAACCATGCAGAATTCAACCCTGTCGGCTCAGTATTGCAACAACCAGAAATTAAGACTAGCCAACAGATTTCAATCAGAGAATACTGTCGAGGTCGCTGGGGAGGAGCACACGATGCTCATCGGAGCCTGGAGGGAGCCTGGAAGCAGCTGACATTCTAGAAGCTTTCCTAAACTATGCGAGGATGGAATTAGGGCAGCATCAATCTTGTTGCATCACGAAAACGAGGATGATCAAAAGCCGAGATAGCGGGACGGTTTAGCCCGATCGCCGGAATAGGAATGGCATCGTCTGATGAAAAACGTGGGTTAATGCATGTTGCATCATCTATATACTCTTCTCTGGACTACAGACACGGTTCCCGAGGATCAGACAAATTTTAACTTTCAAAATCTTTGGAGGATGCGGAACTCGGGAACATGCACCCAATGGGACAAGAAGGGCACAAATTGCAAAGATATCAACCCCGAGAGCTTGTCTCTAATGTCGTACATCATTTGGATAGTCACCGAACGGATCCACGACCTGCCTTCTTGGAGAATGCATGTGCAGCAGTATTCATAACGCCGCAACCTATCCTTACCTACCTATGTATGACGCCCGAGGAACTGGGAATAATAATATGAGTGCTTGATATCAACAATGGTACCACCCCAGGCCGTTGCACGACACATTCCCGTATTACTCTTCTCTCTCTCGCTCCGGGTCATCATGTCCCTGGAGTTGTTGAAAGGCAGAGTCTTCGTGATTTCGGAGCGAACGTATAGGGTGGAATAATCGAAATCGAAGCTCGACTGGACACAACTTGAATGACCCCGGATTTCAGTATTATAAAGTATGAGTACCTGTTGGAATACGCCGAGTGAGGAACAATGATGAACTCATCGCCACGACGATTCAAAGTTCCAGCTCCAGGGTGGTTGATGACGGGCGCCCCGGCCCGAGACTGGTTCGTGAAACGGTCCAACCTCGTCGACCGCCGTTTACCTTTCCCATCACCACGCAATTCCACCTTCCTCCATCCAACCAATTGCTCATCGTTTATCTACTCTGCTGCTCATCCCTGTTTCCTGTCTTATTCCCTCAAAGGACCATCGTCATCATTGGCTTCTTGCGCTTGCGCTTACCGATACATCCCGACAACAGTGGCCATCCTAGTTCCGCCTGCGGTCTCTCGGCTGAACTTCCCTACGTTCCTATCGGCGGTCCAATATTATTAGGGTTCTTATTGGGCCGCGATTCGAGCCGCTGAACGTCCGGGACAAGAAAGAATCGAATGCGCAGGGGCAGGTTCGGAGAAGGTCCTGTTCAAGGTGACCGCAAGTATTCCCCAGCTTGAAAGGTATCTTATACTTCTCGGCTGGATCGAGAAGACAAAACCTTTCGGCTCGATGGTAAGTCCAAACCGTTTTTTATCATCCTTCCACAGCTCTTAAACTTTCTTGGGTTTGCCTCTGAATTCTCGCTCATCCATTCTTGCTTTTCCCCTTATCTTCGAGCCAAGGTGTGGTGCGGAAGGTGGCTAGCCGTCAAACTTGACGTTGTCGCATTCAGAACCATAGACGGAAAAAGTTATTAAGTCCTGTGGATTTGAAATTTCCTTCGTCGCCGGATTATTACTTGCGCAGGCCGCGATTCGTCCATTTGTCGTCGCAAGAGGAAAGAGTCGAGCGGGTTCGCCTCACTACCGTAGGGAGATCTCAAGTGCCGGCGTTCGAGCGTGCTGAGTGGCCCACGTTGTTGACGGGAATCGAAACAAATAACTTGCAACATTCGCCTCATCCTGCGAGGAGAACAACTCGACTGCCGGCATCAAACGCATCGAACATCATGCGTGAGATATGGTGGTTGTAAGGCGAACCTGGAGGCGACTGGGTTGCCCACCCATGTGAAACTGACAGGTATTTTGGCGATACCAGAAGTTGTACCACATCGCAGTCGTTGCGACTCAAGTCCTGGAAGTCCTGTGCTTTGTTTGTATTTCTATCCCAGAACCTGCGAGCTCTCGGCGTGTCTACTCTGCCCTCCCCGATCATCTTCACCGTTCTTTTAGGAAATCTTCTTCGTTGGCGTTCGTGTCTTGCACCGCTCTATAATTCATGTGTCCGCCTTGAGCGGAATCTATCAATTGTTCCAGTGCGATTCCTGCTACCCCTATCTTCAGCAATACCCTATTCGTTGAGTTGATACATCGCATGCGCACGTTCATCACTGTCCTCAGCGATCTGAGTGGGTGAACGTCCCCAAGCGCTCTCGATTTCAGTTCCTGCTGCCGTTTGCATGTACTGTTGACGTGCATTGCAAACGCCAGGAATACACGATAGCGCCACACCACTTTGCTCCCTGTCTTGCTTTCACTATGTCCTCTCCTCATTCGTCAGCTCCACCATCAGTAGAGGCTGAACGCCATGGCCAACCACCGCTCAAAGAGCTTGAGCGCGCTCCTCCAGGATCGAGGTTAACTTTGATGCGCTATCTACAGGATCTAAACGATGCCGAGACTCCAGCGAGTCCGCTTGAACCGAGATATCATACCGGAAAGCTTCCGAATAGCAAGACCGGTGATGGAAAGCCACGGTTAATGTTGATGGGGCAAAGAAGGTGCGTCCGCAGTCATGTATCGTAGGAAGGGCACATAAATAATCGTGATATTTAATTTCATAGGAGTGGAAAGTCATCCATATCCAGCGTGGTGTTTCATAAGCTCCCTCCGAGTGAGACACTGTACCTTGAGACTACCACAAAGATCAAGAAGGAAGCTATGCAGTAAGTTCTGCTCCCGTTGTACATGGCATCAAAACTCACACCTCCTAGCTCATTCATGGATTTCCAAGTTTGGGATTTCCCAGGTCACCTTGATTATACTGGACCGGAATTCGATCCTGAGAATCTTTTCGACGAGATCGGCGCATTAATCTGGGTTATCGATGCACAAGACGAATACCTGGAGGCCATTCACCGCCTGAATCGAATGATCATCTACCTCCAAAGCAGTTATCCCGCTATCAACATTGAGGTGTTCGTCCACAAAGTAGATGGATTATCGGATGACTATCGGGGAGATACTTTCCGTGACATCATTCAGCGAGTTCAGGACGAGCTCAGCGACAACAACTACGAAAATCCACCGGTCAGCTTCTACCAGACGAGCATCTACGATCATTCCATTTTCGAGGCCTTCTCCAAGGTCATTCAAAAACTCATCCCTCAACTCCCGACACTCGAGGCACTTCTGAACTCTTTGTGTTCGAATAGCCGCATCGAGAAAGCGTACTTGTTTGACGTCCTCAGCAAGATTTACATCGCTACCGACACTTCTCCCACCGATATCGGCAGCTATGCGATCTGCTCCGACTACATCGACGTCGTTATCGACGTTTCGGAGATCTACGGTTGGGATCGATTCATGCAGATAGGGTCTACTACTGCGGGGGAAGTTGGGCTTGAAGAGACGGGAAACCAAGACGCTGATAGCGTCATCACCATGGACAGGAAAGCCCACAACTACCTGTATTTGAAGGAGATCAATAAGTATGCCAATCCTTCGACTATCCTAAATGTGCTGACAGTCTGCTCGCTTAGGTACCTGGCATTGATATGCCTAATGGGTGAAGACTCTCCAGCAGGGAGGAAGCCGCTCATTGACCACAATGTCAGCGTCTTTCAGGATGCTTTGAAGCAGGTGTTTCCGAGATGATATTCTTGCACAAGCATTCCAACGGCCAGCGAATAGACTACTGGTTTGAAGTTGCGTTGGATTCCAGCATCAACAAACCTATTGCATACTGCTCATATTCAAGTTGTCGAGGGCTGTGCTGGCGCTTGAGAGGGATCATGGGCTGATGATGTACGATATAAGGTGGAGTACTTTCGATGAGGGCTTTCATATCAATACCCTTTGCGACCCAGCCATATGGCAGGCAAAATCATGTTCAGAGTGCCGAATTTGAACTTTCTACGGCTGCCTTGAACTGTCTTGAAAGTACCTATTTCTCTTCCTGTCCAAGTCACAGGTCTGCTACTTGATTTTGGACCACTCCATCCCCCACTCTACCATGGCGGCCCATTAGATACATCGGCTCAAAATTGGCAAAGTCCTCCCAACTTTTGCAAAACGCCATACAGAGCCCATCTCCAAAATTTAAACCGTGCAATAATAGCAATTCCGCCCTTTCTATTAGTATATCCCTACGTATACCAAGTTTTGAAATAAACAATGCGTAATTGGTGGACCGACGGGCGGCAACCAAAGCCGCAACAACCCAACTCCGGAGCGGGGAGCAACAACGAAAATTACCACCAAAAGAAACAAAAAAAAAGAGACACAACAAACCATAAAAAGGAATACGCGACTGGAAACCAAGAGACCTCTACCAGCAGAAAGATAAACGAAAAATAAAACAGGACAAAAATACACAACTGGAAACTAGAATAAGCAGGGAAAGAAGGCGCAGCGGAAAGTATATATGCGCGAGGGACCACCTAATCGTCCATAATACTCCAAACACAAAAACTACCCCAGCAACAAGGTGACCCCCGCCCCGAACAACACCAATTACACATTATTTATTTCAAAACTTGGTATACGTAGGGATATACTAATAGAAAGGGCGGAATTGCTATTATTGCACGGTTTAAATTTTGGAGATGGGCTCTGTATGGCGTTTTGCAAAAGTTGGGAGGACCTTGCCAATTTTGAGCCGATGTATCTAATGGAAACGGAAAGAATTCCGTTGTTCACAAGGCTGTCTATCAATCGGATGATGTGTCGTGGACGATTTTACTAGGGTCCCACGAATGCCCATCATCATCCTGATTTACCTTCGAAGAATCACGATTCTCACCTCAATATACGAACGTTTATGCGCAGTCTATTGATATTTCAAAAATGACAACCGATTCGCCTTCCTTACGACATCGCAATCCGAACACCTCGACTTCCCCGAGCACGCCAACTCCACCGTCTCGGTTCCAGCACGACCTTCGAGGTTCCAAACATCTGCGGACGGACGGCTCGAAAAATGACAACGCGGTGGTGGATTTAAAGAGCAAGGATTATGTCAAATTGGGCGTGTTGGATGTTATCAGAGTGCTGGGCGGAATCTTGCTGCTGAGCAGTGCGCTGAGCTGGTTCGTCACCGGGGATAGCGTGCTGTGGGGATGGCGGCCGTGGTGGTCAAGAGGCGATGCGCTGGGCGCGTGGCTGGTCAGTTCAGCGATTGATTTCCTGCTAATTTACGTGCTATGATAAGCATGAGGGCATATACTGATCGATAACTGCAGAATGGCCCTGTCATCTTAACGGATGCCGAGCTGAAGCAGTACGATGGCTCGGATCCAAACACGCCGATATATGTTGCTTTGAATGGCACTATCTACGACGTGACCGGAGGGAGGAGAATGTACGTCAAAAACAGCGTTTGTTGGCATCCCCACCATGAAATTAATCAAACGGAGTAGATACGGCCCAGGTGGTTCCTACAACATATTCGCAGGCCGAGATGCTACCCGAGCGTTCATTACCGGCTGCTTCGCCGAAGACCTGACGCCAGATACCCGCGGGGTGGAGGAAATGTTCATGCCGATCTACCCGGACGAAGAACTTTCGTCAGACGAAACGTCACGGCAGCAGGATAGTGCGTCAAAGGCGTCGAAAACGCAGGTCAAGCTGCGCAGGGAGAGGGATAGGCGTAATGCAAACAAGCAAATCCGCGAGACGATAGATCATTGGGCGGCATTGTTTCGTGGAGAACGGGGCGATAAGCCTTACTTCGAAGTGGGAAAGGTCAAGCGGGAGGAGGGATGGTTGGATGCATTGCCGAAGAGGGCGCTGTGTGAGTCGGCGAAAAAATCGAGACCGAAGGTGAAGGATGAAAACTCGTCATAAACGAAGGGTATCATAGGGTTCATTTCAGCAATTTTGAGCGATGTTCAGTTCGACATGTCTGATTGAACCATTCCATTGAATATTCCGCACAACGTGTCATAACTCCAGTATCCCATTTGTGTGTCCATTGCAATGCTGATTCGTGGCTATCGCTCGAATATCGGCGACGCCGAATTTTGATGCTGGTCCGCCATCATATGGATCAGACCTGTGCTTCGGCTCCGTAACGTCTCGACGACCGATTACTCCGTAGCGCCAACTGCCCGAGCTACAAACGATAGTCAGCATGGAACAAATGAAATCACCTTTCCAGAATATTCGGAGAAGTTCGGCTCGGGTGACGTACTGTAGACCTTCATCTTGCTGTGGGTGACGATTGGCTTGATGATTCCCTTGTCCTCCAAATCTTTCAACGCTGCCCGTGCGAGGGAGCCATTGATCTTCAGACGATCGACGAGGGTAGCAACGGTGATGAGGCGGTATGACTGGACATCCTTCTGGAGTTTCTCGTTGGTGGATTTATCGAGGATGACGGCGTGGTTGGCCTTGTCCTTGACTATGAGGGGATATGAGTTAGCATTATTCGGGTAGAACTCCACAACGCAACGGATTTACTCCTTTCGAATTATCAGGGAGGGTTATCAGGGAGAGGGTCGGTGTCGATATGCTTGGGATCGTGATGTGTCGCATCTCAGTTCGTACCTTTGCCCTTCGACCACTTCTTCTTTTGCTTCTTTCCGCCAGCAGCTGGAGCCTGATGAATTTGTTAGTATCGAATATCCGTATTCCCTTCGACTAGAAAACATACCATGATTGCAAGTTGGACGGAATGTATGTTGACGAAGGCTGTAAATGGATGCTTGACTTGTGGTCAGGTTGAGGTTGAAAATGGCGACAGGTGGGATGGTTTAGTCAGCAAATGTGAAGCGAACTTGGACAGTCACGTGCGCTCCACCAAAATTCGATATCACCACTTTTGTTCCACCCTCTCAAATGAGCATGCAGTGTCGAAAGCTTTTTGAGGAGGTTGCAGCCCCGGCCAAACTACATGCCGTGAGGGTTCCACGTAATGCTCATGGGAAGACGATTCAAGCATTCAGAAGTGCATCACCCACGCCACTCGACGACGCTTTGGAAGCTGACCGCGTTCAACCAGTATTGCATTCTGCCTAAGTGGTTTCTATGATAGGAATACATGGACCATTATACATTATGTGATGTGTCCGCCAATCGCTCAAACAGAGGGAAGTGTTCAAATGAGTGACTAGAGACCGTATATTTAAATAAGAATATGCGCCGTGAAAGGGGTATCTCAAGGGACATATACTGGAATGAAGTTTGCATGACAGACAGAAGGAATTATAAACGAGTGCTCGAGCGTCAGGTAGAGAAATGATCAAGACATCCTGTTCACAATGGGGTTCGGGGGAACGTCTTTACGATCTGGTGGATCTCCTCTGGATCCGTGAATACATGCCAGTGTGCCCTCGGGATATTCTTGAACGCATCCTCAAACCGCCGATCTCTGTTCTTGTCGTCTTCGTCCATATGAGCAATGCCCGTGACTTTGCGGATGAAGATCATTCGTACCCAGCCGGGGTACTTTCGGTAGACTTCGCCATAGGCCTCTGGATCGCCTTGAGTACTATCTCCAATGAGGATGAAAGTACGTTCCGGAAACTGAGCATGGATCTGGTCTATGCGGCTGACTTTGTAGGGCTGGGTACCTTCGGTCAGATTGCCGAGAATGCCCGCTAGGGTCAGCCAGGAGGCTTCTCGCAGGATGAGTTCGCCGAAAGGAAAGTTTCGCTCTCGGAACTCGCGCAGAACCGGATACAGATTGTATGGCGAGGCGGACAAATACCAGAAAGGAGGATCGTTGAGACGCCATCTCATGTCTTCGTAGAGCGGACCCATCCCTTTAATTGCCTGAAACCTCTCGGCAAAAGTCTTCCTGACGACTCCAACGGCATCGTCAGTCTGGGTGACTTTGATGGTATCATCTATGTCGCTGATAATGGCCCAACCCTTTTTCGACGCAAACATGGTCTTCGCCTCCGCTTTAAATCCAGACTCTGCAGTATGCCACCGGCCGACATCGCCATTCGAGTGTGCGTCTGGTACGGAAACGACGTTCGTACTGATGCCATCGCGGGAACTGGGTCCTAACTTGAAAATCCGGTTGTCGATCATGGTACGTGTGTACCGGGCGGGTTGGATAGTCTTCAAGAACGGTTCGATGCGCTGGTCGATAACATCGGACTGGCCAACACCAGCAGCCGCAGCAATAGCAGCAATGATATCGCTCGACGGGTTCCCACTGTCTTTCAAAAAAAACGCGGCGTTGTATTCGGCATTCCATTTCCCGTTCTTCTCCCACGCGATGTTGTCGAAGAGCCAAATCTCATGCGTCCGGGGGTTCGCCTTCGAGCCGAACGGGTTTCGTTTCCCAAGACGCGACGTGACGAGGTCGAAGGGGTTGCAGTCGAATCGAGACGCGCACGACGGCATCATATTCTCGACTTCAGGGTAACTACCTCTGCGACGGGTGTCGGACTCTCTTCTGGTTTCTTGCCATTTCTGCTTGGGCTTGCCCGCGCAGACCATCGCGTTGAGGCGTTCCATGAGCGACATTATAAATGGGGTTCGGTCTGTATCATGTCAGGAGGATATTGGTCAGGCATCCAAATTATGGCATGCGATTTCATAGGGATCATAGGGATCACAGGAGTGATAGAGGTGATCTCCAAATAGAGAATATGTCGCTGCATGACGCCCTTTATCTGGTGAGACATTTTAGGCTCGGCGAAGAGGATGGAGAGGGCGAGGTGGTCGCGTGCAAGCGCAGGTGACTGAGACAGCAGCCGCATCTATCCAAGGGCAAGTCAGTTGTCTACGGCATAGTGTAGGGACTCTGGTCGTCGTGGTTCCTTCGTGTGGACTTGGGTTAAGGTCGGGCTACCATGGTCAGTTAGCATTGTATCTCAATATCATTGAACGACACCAGTATCCAGTCCCTGGCTTCTTTACGATGGCCGAGATGCAGTGAGGCTTTATTCATAGAGTTCCGATCAAGATACCGGCATCGGATATATTTGAAGAGCTGCTGCCAAAGTGGATAACAGCTGACTGGGCCATGTGAGGAGTTGGGCTGGATGCCAGGGCCCCGTGACACTACAGAGGCCGTGGGTGCAATTCGATGCCGCCTCAACTTACAATCGATTCCGTGTCGGATCACAACCCAATCTCCTTGGTCCTGCTCTATGGAAGTTGAGGCTCGTTATTCTTGTTTGGTTAGGAAACTACATTCATGAAGTATTCGATGATCCATTCCCAGCCACCCCAGCCACCCCAGCTCCGCGTCTACGCACCATCCATAGCGTGAGAAATCAGACCCATCTGTTTTCAGTCGTCTGGCATGCTTCTTGTTTGTTCCGATTCGCAATACGTGCAGCTTCATTCATCTGATAACGCTGACCTGGGATACGTGCTTTTAGCGGTTCAGTCCGTCTGTAGATGCACTACATCGAGCCTGCCCTGTCCGCCGCGAACCTGCACACCTCCATAACCACCTTCTGTGACCCGTCCTCGTTATTGACATCCCCGATGTATCCCACCCAACCCTGGGAGACCTTGGTGAAAGCAACCGCAGCCTGCCCCTGGCGAACGGGTTCCGGTGGCAAGACACGAGACTGGAGTTGGGAGTCAGCCCCGGGTTTGTACATGGAGTCCCCTGGAACGACGTTTTTCAAGAAGAGACTCTTCTGGCTGTAGGAGCCAGGCAAGTTCGCCAGGGAAATGGATGCCATACCCCTATGAGGAGTTCTTGTTAGCATATCCTAGTAAAAAGCTGATCGGGACCAAGCCGAACAAGCAGTGAGATGGTGCGATGAGTTACCTATTGAGATGTACGTCAGTGCGGAGATAGTCACCCCTCTTCCAGCCAAGCTCCCATTTCCCCCAAAAGTTGTTCATTTCATCGAGCGTAACGAAGCTGCTGAAAGACGCCATGAACAATGCAACACCGCCTTTTGAGACGTACGCCTTCAGTTGGTCAAAGACCGATGAGTTCGCCCTTTTCAGAACCCCGGGGTCGACCGCCAGAACAGCGATGGGACGGTTCTCAGAGTTCGCAAAGTATCGTTAGGCGGCATCTTGCTTGCGTGCACGCTGGACTCGGTATTTCGAGGCGAGTGATTCGATCAGATCAGAGTAGATCGCATCAAAGAGCCCTTGATATATCTCGTTTTCATCAAGATTGAGGACGAAGACCGTGGGCCTGCTCTGAGAGGAGTTTGTTTCTCCTGGCATGTTGAACTGAATGAATGACTTGCAATCTTGAAGCTGGGTGTTCTTGCGGTGTTCTTGCGGTGTTCTCGTGTGCTCCTAATATAGTACTTTGATTCTTCGGCCATGCCTTCAGTAGACAAACGAGTGTCCATTAGTACTACAAAAGAAGGGTCTTTTACAAACAAAATCGATAGAAACTCTCATCCGGAGCCCACTTCATGTTGTTACTGCGGATTTAATTTAATTTGCTTGACATACTTCCCCATCCTTCAAGAATTGTATCTAGAAATGGGGTAGTCGAGCGGCTTCTTTCGCACGACAAACACTTGACCTCCGACCTCATCAGAATTGGCTCTCCGCCACCACAGACCAGAGCAATCTCCTCCCAAGATCTTGGTTTGAAGCGATTCCTGCGATGGACGATTAGTAGTGTCCCGAGAAACTGAAGAGGCATGTAGATGATTAGCTTGGTTCAATTTTGAAGTCGTCCCGCATCCGAAGGTCATCGCCCATAGGGACCGAACCATTTGCCCAAACTTCGCCCAAGGCGATGGCAGCGTTAAAAGGACATCTCCATGTCCTTCTGCTTGAGCCATAACTTTGTCCCTCAAAGCAGCGCTTCAACTCGTGGAGAAATGGAGTCGCCGGCCACCACAGCAGTCAAAATCCATCCGTCCAACGGCTTTCCTGCTCAAATGAATTCCAAATAATTTCATCGCCCAGTTCATCCATATTATCAAGAAGCCGCAGGATCGCGTTTCAGATCGTGGTGGGTCTATACACCAGGTTAAGTAACCAATATAATTGACGAGGGGTCAAAACCAAGGCCCACAAACGATCCAAACCCCAAATCCTTCCTCAAAACCTTGCTCAAGGCTAAGGCAGATGATGAAAGATGTTCGCGTCAGCTGGAGGCAGTGTGATACCAGCGACACGGTGCAACAGGACATGAGCAAGCTCAGCGGTCCCATTGCGGGTTCCAAAGACTGTCTTTACATTTGTTGCTCGCCGTAGCGAGCCAATCGTTGTAAAGCGATTGAGAACAGATACTACACTTGATCTAAGCCAAAAGGCAAAGACGTTAGGGTCGTTAGCAAGCCTGAAACCATATAGTAGGGTGCGGGGGTACAAACAGAGATAAAGAAAAAAATTCTACGTTCAAGGCGGGAAGAGGAAGTTTATATACTCGAGGGCGGGCGCTTGGACCGTAGAATAATTATGTAACGGGAACTCGGTAGAATCCTGTAGAATGAGTCCTGTTGTGTTAGGCACTGCTGGTACTCAGCAGATGGGCCAACTCGGTGGCAAATGAATTTCAGCGGGTCTATGCAGTTTGGTATTGGTGGCGCACTGTGTCGTGGTCAACTCGATCGCCCCGCTGCCGTCAAGCAGCAGGCAGCAACCTGGACACCGGATCACTGATTTCGCGAAACATATACTCAACCAAATATGCAGCGAGAGCCTTGAAATCTTATGAGACGGAATATGGCTGTTAAATCATGCATACATCATCGGCCGAGCGGTTCGCAAGATATCCGCGAGAGCGGAAGCAGTGGTTCCTCGTAGTGAACAACAATTGAGGATAAAAATAAGGCTAAAGCGGGCAATCCACCGTAGCGCTAGCGTGGTTTTCTAAAAGGTTTTCCCTACGGGGTTTTTTGTCCTCCATAGTAGCGATACAGCCTGCATGGACTAGATAGGACCTATCAGGCGTTAAATAGACCAAATAATAATACATCATCGGCCGAGTCATGAATACCCAGTTGGATTCCATCTCCCAGCCAATGTTGAGGATTTGTTTGCTCCGGTACGGAGTACGGATACTACACAACAGATTGCATGCTGGGCAAGCACTCATTACATTTTTGAGAAATTCGAGTTTGACTGGCATAACATTGAGATCTGCAGTAGCCCTTGTAAATGTGGCTGAAATAAGGACGATTTAGTGGCAATAGATTGAGTCGGTACCACATATCCGCCTACCAAGCCAATGATCTTCCAGTTTATGTCACGTCAATCCCAGCACCGCACCCCACAAAATGAAGGACAATGGAAACGTTTGTGGCTGAAAATGTTCTGCATTTGAAATCTGAAGGTCAGTTCAAAGTTAGAACTTGGATCAATGGGGTAGTTTGTCTGGAGGATTGTCTAACTACGGCAGTGTCATGGAAGAAATGAACGCGAACGAATTCAAGCAGACCGAAAATGACACAGGCACTCAATATTTAAATCTGCCGGCAACAGATTTGAAATCCTCGACAGAGCGGCACCGTATTCTTGGGGAGAACGTTACTGTTGCTACAAATCTAGTTGTGATCAATCGCAGACTATATTCAATATCACAGCCGAGTAGCAATTCCCGATCCCCTCCCGTACAATCTGGCAAAGCGCATCCCCCTTCACTGAAGCCCCTAACGGGACCGGGATCCTCCTTAATCTAATAGAGTCGGGAGCTCACCGCCTGGCTACCCGAGTCTTGAGGAGTTACCATCACTTTGATACTGCTGAAGCTATTCAATGATAAACCACTCAGCAGATAGAAGGCCAGGTACAACTCTCAACCGTTGTGGCAATGTTGTTGGAACTTTCACAGTCTGCCTTGGTAGTTTCTGCCTCTTCATGTATAGGGACCCTATGATAAGGCAGTTGGGGTGTTATGGCCGAGGAAGAGCTAAGGAGCCATAGAAATAGAGAGGATCGAAGACGCCCCCAGTGGTACGGAAGGGGTTCTACTACGGGTGGCGATGAACATAAGACCTTCGAGTCCCAGCGGGCAATGCGGGACGAGTAAATGCTCCTGGGGATTATATACAGCCCTGGCGGTATGTGCGAAAGTGGAAATCGATGTCTCCACAAGGGCCCAGCGTATCTCTGCTCTCTCGATTGAAGGGTTTTAGGAGCTAAATACATAGAGGCAGTGTCTGTCACTATGGATGCGAATCAGGAAGGGTATTGGCGTTTACAAGACGAGGTACGCCTCTCACAAAACAATGAATAATATTTGGGGTCGCGTTACATCCAAACTATCCGACATCACTTGTCAAGGCTCCGCCTAAGCCAGAAATGCTTGATTTATGTTGTCTTACGTCAGAGTCGTCGGGAACCAAAAAGCGTGCTGCCACAGCCCAAATTAGATAGTACCCCCGGATTGTGTGAACCAACCGGAATGGTCGGCTTACACCTCGTCAGACTCGCCGCTCACAGTTGCAGCAAATCCATGCCACTTGAGATTTGAGTAGGCTATAACCTAGGGTATGAATGGAGCAAAGACCATAAACCTTGAAATACCCAGCAGGCAAATACATACAAAGACTGCCTTGTGCATCATTACAAATACATAATAGTAGGTAGGCTTAAGGATGACAAAGGGGCCATTTTCATATGGAAAGGATCAGTGCAGCTGAATACCTTAGCGGCTTAGCCGTGTTATACTGCATGGGATTTGTGAAAGACGGTTTTAGTATAAATATGACCAAGTTGTGCTGTTGCTATCATTTATCGGACCTTACACGTACAGTATTCGTAGGACAGAGCTAGAACACCATCAACATCCAATTTCAGGAATAGAGATAAAACATGGCGACAGACGGCATTTCTTCGTACAGGACGCAGCTGTTCATCAACAACGAGGTATACGGATAGGATGTACGGAAACTATGCCTGCTAACATTGTCCTAGTATGTCGACGCAAAATCCGGAAAGACCCTTGATGTCTACAACCCCACTGATGAATCCCTGGTCTGTAAAGGGGTCCATATTGCCGGTGAAGCAGATGTCGACGCAGCGGTTGACGCAGCAGTCGCGGCGTTCAAGAAAGGACCATGGAACACCTACACTGCAGTGCAGCGGTCGGCTGTCATGAATAAATTCGCGGATCTCATTGAAAGCAGGGTGGCCGAGTTTGTGCGACTGGAAACCTTGGCCATGGGCGGTTCCTACGGCGTGCAATCTTACGCCTGGGGTTTGGCTGCGCGATGTTTTCGATATTATGCTGGGTGGACCGATAAACTGGCCGGCGAAGTCTATCCTCCGGAAAATGGGGAATACCGAATGGTCCGATATGAGCCCCTAGGTGTCTGCGCGGGTATCGGTGCATGGAATGGGAGCTCCATGTTGTTTGCCTGGAAATGTGCACCTGCTCTTGCTGCCGGGAACGTGTTCATTTTCAAGGCGTCAGAAAAGTCCCCGCTTGGAATTGTCGCCCTGGGAGACCTGATCAAAGAAGCGGGTTTCCCTCCAGGAGTCATTCAAATTGTCAATGGCGCTGGAGAGACGGGGGGACTGCTTGCAAGTCATATGAAGATAAACAAGATCAGCTTCACCGGATCGATCAACGCTGGCCGTAAAGTCCAAGAAGCAGCGACGAAGAGCAACCTCAAACGTTGCACGCTTGAGCTTGGCGGCAAGTCTCCTGCCCTCGTGTTCAACGACTGCAACCTACAGAATGCCGTCGAGAAATGCGCGTTGGGTGTCCTCATGAATTCTGGTCAAGTGTGCAGCGCCGCTACCCGGCCTCTGGTACAAGAAGAAATTGCCCCCAAGTTCATTGAATTGCTTAAGCAGCAATTCGTGGGTGCTGGGAGCACCCTGGGAGCCGACCCTCTCAAGCCCGAGACCCTCTTCGGTCCCCTGGCGGATAAAGCCCAATTCGAGTCGGTGATGTCGTTTATCGAGAGCGGCAAGTCGAAGAGCGGAGGGGAGCTTCTGGTGGGCGGAAACAAGGTCGGAGAGAAAGGATTCTTCGTTTCCCCCGCGATTTTCCTGAATCCGGACCTCGACTCCGACATCTACAAGAAGGAGATTTTCGGCCCGGTTGCTGCCATCCGGACGTTCAAGACGGAAGAAGAAGCAATCGAGCTTGCCAACGACACGACCTACGGCTTGTCTGGTGAGCAATGCGCCAAATGATGCATTTTAGGACCGACCACTGACCTTCATAGCTTGCGTCTACACCACGAATATTGCCAAGGCACTCCGTGTCGCGGGTAAGCTTGAGGCAGGCACAGTGGCTATCAACAACGCCTTCGTTCCCTCCATAGAGGTTCCATTTGGCGGGTACAAAATGTCAGGCATCGGTAGGGAATCGGGCCGTCATGGCTTGATGGCGTACGTGGAAGTGAAGACCATTTCGATCAAGTAAGTATTCCTATGTGACTTGAATACAGCCTCTAACCGTACAACGTAGCACGGAAGTCGAGTGAGTGCGTTCGCGTCGAGTTGGGCCGGGGAAGCAGTTCTGGGCCTATTGAACGAAGAATTAGCAAAGGGATCGGAAAGCGAGTAGAAAATTCATAACAGGTTTGTAACGTGAACTTACCTTTATACCTCGTCATCAGAAAAACCGTTCCATTCATCCTGCTCTTCTTCTGGTGATTCTCCGCCATCCCTGAGGAATCCCACGAGAAAGAATCCCATAGTTCCCTCGTCTGTGCCTTTGCAACATCGAATGCATGCTTCAGCTAATTCGATCGGATCTTGGTCATAACCCTGGTGCGCCTTAATGCTAGCCTCAACCGCCTCTTGAGACCCTCGCCTAGGCCAAGTAGCAATTCCCGATACCTGTTCCTCTCGAGTCCAGATTCTCCAGCCTCGCTCGCGAGCAATGCCTGATGCAAGTGCCCCGAACACCACCTCTTCGTTTTCTGTAGCATGAATGGAGCAGGTGGAGTATGTGATCTTTGTTGCAGCCGGAAAGCTCATCGCGTGTTTTATAATTTCCAACTGAAACTTCGCGAGTCCCTGTAATCTGGATTTGAGATCGTCCGCCATTATTGGCTCTGCCTCAACCAAGCTGGCGTCAGGAGAGTCCTGGATCTGTATTTGGGAGGGAATCGATGCCGTGTCTTTGCTTGGTCCTCGCTTTCGTTTGCGAGAGGGTGCAATATGTGTCTGGTCTACTGCCGTGGGAGACCCGGGCAATTCGACGGTTGCAATATCATCTCGTCCAATAATGCCACTTCCGGAACAACTGGGATCTAGCAACAGACCAGTGACTGTTCGAAGCTGGTCGGATTCGGGATCGCATGCAAGAAAGTCTTGGCCCCCATTTATTGAGACTATATGCTGAGCTCCAGCCCGCTCCACCATCTTCCGTAAAGTCAATGCTCGCAGTTTGTCCTTCTCAAATGCAATCACTCGAGCCGAGCTGTCTCCACAAGAAGCGGCGAGCTGCGTCGTTTTGTTTCCTGGAGCAGCACACGCATCTACGATTGTTTCGCCAGGGCGCACCCCCATTAGTACTGCTGGGAAGCATGAAGCTTTGTCTTGCAATATGATTTGTCCCTGTGCGTAAGCAGTAGACTTCAAGAGATTCGCTGTAGAAGGCAATGCGAGCAGATTTGGAATATGAGCGTCCACATAGTACAGCTTGTCATCTGACGAAGCATCGGATATCTCTTGCAATGAAGTGGTATGCTTGTATCCATGCAGTAATGTTGCAGATAAATCATCCAGACTGATTTTGAGGGTATTGACCCTAACCCACCGTATCCGCTTGTTGCCTTCAGAGGACAGGCTCTCGATCGAAGCTTTGAGCTCGTCTAGAGAGCCATATCCACGCTTGATACGGATCTTCGTCAACTCAGCCGAGAGTCTAGCTTTATGACGTGATATGGAGAGTCGAAGCGGATGGGCCGAGGGCGCAGCGATACCGGATTTCGAGAGTAAAAGGTCATGACAGAGTAGCAGTGCGAGGGTAGGTGTAAGCTAATTCCACGCGTCAGTATAGCTGCCACAAAAATGCAAAGATTGACCACAAAGGTCTTACCTTCTTCTCGATCGCTAGAACTCCACTCTGATTAATGATATCCTTGAGCACAGGGGACCATTTTGACGCTTCACTTAGCAACGCAAACAAGTGACCCGGCTTGTTTTTCAGCGTCTTGTTACTATACACCAGTGATTGTATGGAGCCCTTGCCAGACAAAGACGCCGATAGAATATCAGCGGCCTCGTAATAGAGCGACATTTGGGATCCGCAACGAAGTGTCGTTGTATCAAAGAATTATATCGAGGGACCGGGAAATTTCTTAGGGCTGAAAAGTCGCGTTCAGGGATATCTCACGCTCATAGTAATAATTAAAGGGTTCGCGCTGTTCGCGCTTTGCCGTTTCCAGTTAACTGCTCATTCTCCCATGCAGCTTGCGGTCATCCAAATATCTTGATACTGTGTACTTCCATACTCTGGAAGCTGTTACTACATCCAACAATCCAGGGCGACATCAACGGTCGTTATAATTATTGAGGCGTCAAATCCCACCATCCAAGCACCGCATGCTTTGCCGCCGACAAACCGACCAAGTAACCTGCGATAGTGGGTTAACCTTCAGACCATGCGCAAGTCGAGGCCTGCAACGTCTGGCTATGCCAGATTGAATCAAGCAGAAGAAGAATCCGACATCGTTGGAGATTCCGAAGACGATGATCCTTTCCGATCCCAAAAAACCATCTCACAATCGAACCGCCAATACACCCCAATTCAACCACGTCGCCATGCACGAATGTCATCCGATGGCCCAAGAAGCGGACATCGACCAGGACATAGACATAGACGTAGCTCAGGCGTGGATATCAAGGCAATAAACGCGAGGTTAGAACGATGGGCGGATGAAATTGCTTCCAAATTCAAGATCCGGAAAGATCGGGGGACATTGAACGAAGAACCGCTTGAAATCCAACATTCGGTGTTCCAGGCTCCAGACTGGATTCGACCGGCAGATGCGGAGACGCTTGAAACGCAGTACGATGATTCGAATACTCGCGTGAGCAAAGAGGTCTTCGATGGGGCGGTTGAAAGCGTGCAGATTGCTATCGAGCAGGGGGTACATCCGAAGTTGATTTCACAGGGAAGCTCTGGAAGTTACTTCGCAAGAACGGCGGAAGGGGAGATTGTTGGAGTCTTTAAACCCAAAGACGAAGAACCGTACGCTTCAAAGAATCCCAAATGGACCAAATGGATCCACCGAAACCTTTTCCCTTTCTTCTTCGGCCGAGCATGCCTCATCCCCAACCTTAGCTACGTATCCGAAGCGGCAGCATACGTCTTGGATATGCGGTTACACACGAACATCGTACCATACACGGACATCGTCTCACTTTCTTCGAAATCATTCCATTACGACTATTGGGACCGAAGAGCTTTCTATAGGAGAAGGAAGGCCTTGCCGCATAAAGTGGGTAGCTTTCAATACTTCTTGACCGGATACAAGGACGCGACACGCTTCCTGAAGGAGAACCCCTGGCCCGACCAAAACAACTCCATGTTACGCTCCGGGACAGCGGTAAGGAAGAAGGAGAGGAAGCGGATCAGATGGACGGACGATTGCCGGCCAGGTGGTCGGCCAGACTCCGATGACGAAGACAACGTCGTACCGAATGGCCACGAACGGAACAACCGCGAGATATTTTGGAGTGAAGAGCTACAGCAATCTTTCCGCGAGCAACTAGAGAAACTCGTTATCCTCGACTACATTATGCGAAACACTGATAGGGGATTGGACAATTGGATGATCAGAGTGGATCGCGAGTCTCAAACCGCTAGTATAGTAGCCGAGCCACCGAAAGAGAATGGCGCGACTCGACTCAGTGGTCTCTTTGATGATGATGAGCCGTACAAGAGGGAGGAACCTATGTCGGTGAACGGAATTACGACAGATTCCGAAACACCCGACGAGAAGGTCTCGGTATCAATAGGGGCGATCGACAACAGCCTTTCCTGGCCTTGGAAGCATCCTGATGCTGTAAGTTTGACAGCCATTGACAACGCTTTGTCCAAATCTAACCCAGTATTCAGTGGCGCAGCTATCCGTTTGGGTGGCTTTTCCTCCCCGTGTCGCTCATCGGACAGCCTTTTTCGGAGGCAACCCGCAAGCATTTCCTGCCATTGCTTACCTCGAAGCAGTGGTGGGCCGAAACACAATTAGAATTGCGTAAATGTTTCATGCAAGATTCGGACTTCAAGGAGAGAATGTACGCTCGTCAGATCGCGGTCATGAAAGGACAGGCTTGGAACGTCGTGGAGACTCTCAAAACCCCGGATCACGGTCCTCTTGAGCTAACACGGAGAGCGCGAGTCTGTGTTTGGGACGACCTTGTCGATGTCCCCGTGGCCATGCCGATGCGCCCGCCGTCTCCAGAGCAAAGCCGTAGAGTCCGACAGGTTCCTCGGCCTCGTTCGACCGAAGAGATCGATATTAGCGCCGCCTATGCGTCCGAACCGCAACCAGACCTTCTCGCATTCTCGTCGCCTGTTAGAAATGGAGAGAGTTCAAATCGATTCAACGTATCCCGTCATTCTAGCTCGATGGATGTTCGAGAGAGCATGGAGAACAGCGACGGGCCCCTATCCCCTGCATCGGTCAATGTAATGGTTGGTGGTTCTCAAACCAGAGAACAGAATGGGGACTACGGTTGGACTTCACGCTCCGCTCCATTCCGTCCTCGTCTGAGCTACGAAGGCCCTCGTCGGTCACGACATAGCCAAGACAAGGGACGGCGGAAATTCTCATTCAGCAAGCGCGGCGGCGTTCCGGAATTTGCGAACCAGGACGACCTGGAAGGCGATTTGGGCTATGCGGCCAATGAAGACCTCGAAAGTCATCACAAGCAGGTGATTGTGGAGAGGCTAGAGACGGTGAAGAGCAAGAACCCTGTATTCAAATGGTGTTAAATGGCAAGATGTAACGGATACCTGTATCGGAACTGTATCGCCTCTTGGGCAACCGGATTGTATGGCGTCTCGTGGTTCGACTAGCTTGAGCGTGGAGCATCAGTCATGAATTCAATGCACGTCCAGGCTATGGATTGGTGTGTCTTAGAGCAATATCTCCGAGATCTAGATTCAAAGATCAACCCCTTCGATTTGCGTCTTTGTCCTTGTGCAAATTCAAGCATCTATCAATGTCCTTCAAATAAACTCTGATGGTTCACATCTCACCCACTTGTTTCGCGCGCCAGGTCTTGGGCCGTAGAAGAAGGAGATCAGAAGTGAATTCGCGGTCACCAATTTTCACTACGAAGGATGGGCGAATATTTTCCATTTCCCAATCACTCTTGATGCTTCCACTACTCACTATCCCCTATCCAATCACTTTTGACACTCCCACCACTCACTGTAAATTACCTTTCCCATTCTCTCATTCGCCCCTCTCACGCCAACCTTACATCAAACCGTACACTTCTCCTCTCAATAGTGTCTTATGGTCAATTTGCGATCATATCAGGCGAGATACCAACCTCGCTAACCGCACACAAAGGCAGACAAACCGAGTTCTGAGGAGCAATCAGATAGGAGCCGACAGAGTGAACGGTTAAGCTTATGACTAATGGTTTCACAAAAGGATCCCCAAACCCTGAACTCGACATGCAGGGTAGCCTTGACGGCACGTTGGCGCGCACAGTTCAGACAACCGAAGATAAGATAAAGCGGTGGGTGGCCATATGGACAATCTACACTCACCTTGGATAATGGTATCAGTCTTCGCGACGAGAACGACAGGTCCCGGAAAGAGATAGAGTTCCTCATAGGGGTGGTAGCCGGCAATATGCATGAGATGGAACGATTGCAAACGGGTCGGTAAATTGGATTCTGACATGTCTCGCATTAAAGCAGATATAATCGAGCAGACCGAGGAGTAGCAGCGTCTTTACGAAGAGTCGAAGCGCCTCCAGGCCGTGATTTGGCGGAGCGGGTCGATTCTCAAGGATAAAACCGTGGAGTTAGCTGTGCATGAGCATGACCTGGAGCGGCTTCGGTCACTGAGTACCAAGGATCCTCAAGGCAGTTAGTGATGACACACAGTGGGAATGGCTCTGGTTGTTGCAGGCTGACGGGCGCGTGAAGAATGGGGGGGATACCAAGATGTACCCTTCTCGGCACTAGGGAAAGTACCGTCTTCAGTCTCATGAAGCTGAAAGCTCTGAGCATGGTCAAAGGCGAGATCTCGTGTTAAAGGTCCCACTTCAGCGTATTAAGTTTCGAAAGCCAATATCCAGAAAATCGGGTTCGAGGCCTAGAACACCTATACATGTGACACGACATAAAACCTTTGTTTCCGCTACTTGGGTAGGCTTGGACAAACATATCACGATCTTGATTCCGTGAGGTTAGTTTTAGCCTTTTCGGGGCGGTTTGGCGATTGCCATTTTTCCACTATGTGCACGTGCTAGGCTCCCAGGCTGTCACGTGGCTGAATCTATGGTCGTCTGACTCAGCTATCTGCTAGACCAATCAGATTGCCGTCTCGCCTCTCTCCTTGGTGGCACATGACACAATAGTCAACTCGACTGGAATCCATGGACTGCAAGGAACAGGAATACATAGAAGGGTGCCAAAGATTGTAGCAAAGTATACATAGTCAAATTCCACCATCTTGACGTGTCGCATCGAGTGTACATCAATTTCATCCACACTCATCAAAGTGAGCCTATTCAGATTTTATTGAGAGCCGGCGCATCAGCGAAGTGAGGATGTCTGACGAGTGATCGGAGCTATCTCATTATCTCGTGAAGAGCGGCATGCAAGATAGACGGATTGGAATGTGTTAACGTAGACTAGGCAGCATGAATCCTGCTCAGCTGCTTAATCCTGCTGCTTTTCGTAAAAAGAGTGAGTGAAATATCCTTTCACCTGAATGACTGCTACGCCAGTGAAGGAGATCCACGCAAGACAGTCACCTTCGTTTTCTTCTACTGCAGGTCTCACTTCTTTTCGCATACATCATTCAAGTACCTACCGGTTCCCTTTTAATTCCCTGAGATCTTATTAAAGCAGCTGCCCTTCAACCTGATGCAATTCCCGGTGGTCATGGATCTCCCTTTGACGGACGCAAGGCGGTGGTCACACGTTCCGGAAGAAGAATCACTGTTGACTTCTGAATCCAAAGCTTCCACCCCGTCTTCGGCTTCCACTGAAGGGTCGCCTAGACATGTACCGCTGAGAATCGATCCTAGCCGACTCCTCAACCCCAAGAAATCACTTGGAGCACCTACCGGCAATTCCGATGCTCCAGTGCAGGCATCCGCCACCCCGAGTCAGGATGCGAAGTTCGGCTCATTGATTGAACGCATGCACAATGTCGAAGCTCGAACCGAGCCGATTGCCAAGAAACGAAAGTTCAACGACGACGAAGCCGCTGAAACGACGTCAATTCGGACCAATGGCGCCAGCTCGGGGATTGTGGCAGATCATTTAGCTAAGAAAGATATTGAAGCGAGATCCGCCCAAGGCATCGTGGACTTGACAGCAGGTAGGTATTTCGAAATCGACGAAATCGCCATGCTGACTTCACCTAGAACCGGATGACGACGACGTGATTTTTGTGAGAGATAGTGGCAATGTTGAGGCCTGTCTCGGTGAGGTCGAGGCTCAGGTCAACGCCCACCAAATTCCTGCTCCAAAACCGGGTTTCGACCATCCAACCCATTGGCCTAGCATTCGGTGTGAACTAGTCCTCCAAAATACGACACAGCAAGCCAACGACTCCGTGATCCTCGTGAAGGATCACGCAAAGAATGTTTTTGGGCGACTAGATCATCGGACGGCGTCCGCACTCACACCCGCATTGCGGTCATCGGTCGGAATGAAACTGAGCGGCAAGCTTGCCGATCGGAAGCGTGTGCCGGGTGAGCAACGGGGAAGTCACACTTCAATGACCTTGAAAATCAAGGTTCAAGTGTTTGCGCCTCGAAAATATGCTAGTGCTATCGGGAAGTCGTTCAAGCAGAGAGGAATCCAATTGAAGAATCCGACACTCTCCGACCTTCGAAATCCGAATATTGACATTTTAAATCCCCACGAGGCAGCGAATTTAGGAGGCGTGTATGGAGCAACTGGATCTTCTGGAGCTACGGAATACCGAAGCGGATATCGTACCGCGGAGGAAGCTCGAAGTGATGTGTTCGACATCTTCGACAAACTTCCGTCCACCGACGAACTCCCCGAGACCGAGCAAGTGGCCGCTGTCATGACCCCACTCCTTAAGCATCAAAAGCAGGCATTGACGTTCATGCTTCGCAGAGAGAGCAATGGAACCGATGGGTCACAGAACGGACTTGGCCTTTGGCAATACACCTATGCCGCAAATGGGCAAGCGGTGTATCATCACCCCATCACCGGTAAGTGTAGAATTCGTGTTGGTGATAATCACTAACATATCCTGCAGGCTTCCAAACGTATACGAAACCTATCCCTGAGCGGGGAGGGGTCCTTGCCGATGTCATGGGCTTGGGTAAATCGTTGACTGTCCTCGCATTAATTGCAGCGACTTTGAACGATGCGAAGCTATTCTCTCACAGTCCTCCGTTACGAACCTTAGAAAGACCCGTCTCGTGCAGGTCCAGGGCTACTCTTCTCGTCGTGCCGCTGAGTACGATTGCCACCTGGGAGATGCAGATCAAGTCCCATCTCGCTGATGGCACATTGACATACTGCCTGTATCACGGACCGAGCAGGGAAACAAATGTCCCGAGACTCGCAGACTACGATGTCATCATCACCACGTATGGAACGCTTGGGACGGAAACATCTCGTAAGGCGAAGGCGATGAGCCCCCTGTTGGCGATCGACTGGTTTCGGGTGGCGCTGGATGAAGCCCACACGATCCGTCAAGCAACCACCAAACAGGCCCAAGCAGCGTGTGCTCTTCTCGCTGAACGACGATGGGCAGTGACCGGAACGCCGATCCAAAATCGTCTGGAGGACTTGGGCTCACTCCTCAAGTTTCTGCGAGTCGAGCCGTTTCAGAATCCTGGTGCCTTCAACACGTATCTCGTGGCGCCGTTTAAAAATGCGGATCCGGAAATTGTACCCCGTTTGAGGGCCTTGGTCAACGCAATCACCATTCGACGACTCAAAGACCGGATTAATCTGCCACCTAGGCACGAGAACAAGGTCTACCTTCATCTCGCCGATGACGAGCGATTAATCTATGAGAAATTCAGATACGAGGCGTCCGCAAGACTTTCGCACATCGCGACACGAGACACGGCGAAGGCCTTAGGTGGAAGGAACTATTCGCATGTCTTGAGGGCCATTCTGCAGCTTCGACTTCTCTGTGTCCATGGGACCGATCTCCTATCGGAGCAAGACTTGAAACTTACCGATGGACATTCCGCCGAGAATGCGATCACCATCGACGAATACATGAAAGGTCTTGTCCCGGTGCAAGCCTACGAGATGTTCCAGATGCTCACGGAAGTGGCCAACGACAGATGCGATATCTGCAGAAAGCGAGTTAGCGATGACGAAGAGGACGAGACAGAGGATGAAGAACGTGGAACCAAGGACAACGACCTCATGGGATACATGACACCGTGCTACCATATCATCTGCTGCGATTGCGCCAATCCTTACATGCAAAGGATGTTTGCGCAGGGCGGACAGGAGGATATAAAAACATGCCATGTGTGCGATCGTGATATTGAGCTCAAGCTCTTCAAACTGTCGCGGAGTGGTTTCCACGAGTATCGCTATCCGTCGAGGGATAACCGAGCCAGTGCGAAGCTCGCCAGACTGAAGGAGAAATATAAGGGCCCGCACACGAAGACCAAGGCTCTGCTTGCCTCGCTCCAGGAGAATCAGGAGCGGAGCAAGGCACGTCCTGACGAGGGTCCCATCAAGAGGTAGGGGGCTTTGATCGAATTGGAACCGTCAGCTAACATGTCTTGCAGTGTGGTCTTCACTTACTGGACATCTCATATGGACCTCATCTCATTTGCACTCCAAGATAAAGGCATTCCGTTCGTTCGCCTCGATGGCAGTATGTCTCGGAAGAAGCGTGGCGACGCCATCCAAGAATTCCAAGACGATCCGTCCATCGAAGTGTTCCTCATCTCCATCTCCGCGGGCGGCGTCGGTCTCAACCTCACAGCCGCCTGTCGCGTGTACGTGATGGAGCCCCAATTCAACCCCGCGGCCGAAACCCAAGCCGTCGAGCGCGTCCACCGCCTCGGGCAGACCCGAGAGGTGGTCATCACCCACTTCATCATCAAAGGCAGCATCGAGGAGAACATCCTGAAGCTGGCGGAGACGAAACGCGATCTGGCAGACCTCTCGATGAGCAAAAACGCGAAGCTGGACAAGACGGAGGTGATGGAGCAACGGTTGAAGAACCTCAAGGCGTTGTTTGGAGGGGCCAGCGCGCTGTCGTTTAAATGATCGGACGATCGGTGTTTTCTACAACGGGACGATGCATGGAATTTACATAGCAAACTTGCTGACGTGGAACAATCTCCATGCACATGGATGGGCTCCTCGGAGATACGATGTATGGCTCACGGATGAACGACTGGGAAGATTTAGCGACGATGGTCGCATATGGCATTGGTTTCAGGGCGTAATGGCATCACGCATTATACCAAGATAGATCATAATTGAATAATGACAGGGAGACCTTCCACTCCATTTATCTAGCTTGCTGACATATTCAACGGGCCAACCTGCACCTTTTCCCGCGCCTGCAACTCCTTCCAACCCTCCTCCTTCGCCCGCACACGCGCGTGTTTGCGCTTCTCCCCCACCATTCGACCAAACCGCCCGCGCGCGCCAAACTTGATCTTCGTGATCATATCCGTGGCCGTCCCCTTCGTCATGCTGCCTTCCTTCAACTGATCATCTTTACCGCGAAACTTGTTCAGGAAGTCGATCTGCGCGGTACTGGCGGGCGCGCGCCGCCACGGTTGGGATTTGCCGATGAACTGTCGCGTGAAGGTTTCTAATGCAAACGTGTCGGCGGCATGGACGGCGTCTTCGAAGGTGTCTGCGCGAGCGATCTCCCGAGGTCGAGCGTACGGCGATGTCGCCTTCTGACCGGGTCGGAAAGGAATCTTGAGCGTGTGCTTGACGATGAAACCGCTGGATGGCGGAGACTTTTCGATCGTGATGTAATCCCCGTTCTGGGAGGCAAGGACATATCGATATTCACCCACATCTACCCAAGCATGTTGACTGATTGCGCGAATGTGTCTCTCCCCAGAAGTATCCTCAATCAGGTCGCTCACGGAATCGTAGTCAATAAATCTAACTGATTTGGGAGTAGCGGAGCTGACAATGTTTGGCGCAGACTCGGTCTTTAGCTCCTGTTCAAACTCTCGCTCTTTTTTCTCCCGTATGTCCTTAATTTGATCCATATCTGCACTTTCGAGCAGGATATTCGGATCAAGACCAAACAAGGTCGGAACGGTCACGATCCCCGTCTTCAGAGACCCAACCATGTCGAGGATATGGCAGTTTTCCTTCCCAGGATGTAGTCGCATTCCCCGCCCGATCATTTGGACCAGCAGATTCCGTGATTTGGTCGGCCGTGCTAATATGATGCAATCGATATTTGGGATGTCCGTCCCTTCGGTGAACACACCGCAATTCACAAGAACCGGAAACTCTCCTCGTTTGAAACCATCCAGCCGCTCACTCCGGACACCCGCTCGTGTGTCGCCCGTGATAAACCTGGCATCGATGCCATGGTCGCGGAACGTCGCCGTGGTCTGTGAGACATGCTTTACGTCGACGCAGAACACCAAAGTGGACCGCCGATTTGTGGCTTTGGCAAGCCAGGACTTGACGGTGATTTCGTTCGCCTCGGGGGTGTTCACCGCTGGGGAGAGGGACGATGTAAGGAAGTCTCCACTCTTGGATGACTTGACGTGGGAGAGATCGACGTGCGTCTCGACGGTGGTGAATATGACATTCGATAACCACTTGTCCTCGATCATGTCAACGTAATCCCTGAGCTGTCAGCTGGAATCTCACATGGGAGCGTGGTGCATACTTGTGGTAAACGATATGATCGATGACCTCCCCTAGACGTATGCCGTCGAAGCGGGAGAACGTTGCGGACACTCCCACCAGTGCTGGCTTAACCTCCTGATCTGAACGGAGATCAAAGTGGTCCAAGACTTCCAAATATTTCGGGGCCACGATATGATGCGCCTCGTCGACGAGGATCAATTTGAATCGGGAAGGATCATATTTCTCTAACCGGTCGCCAGACGTTATGCTTTGCACTGAAGCAATAGTGATGTCCGCATGCCCTGTAGCATGGTTTGATCCCATCTCTATTTCGATGGTCCTGTCAGGGTACTGTCCTGTGCAGTGGCGAGCCGCTTGCTCCACCAACTCCCGGCGATGCGCCAGGATGAGAGTCTGGGATGCGACATCTTTGGAGGGGATCCGTTCAATGAGTTGGGTGAAAATAACCTGCCGCGCAACATCAGTATGTAGCTAGCACTATTAGATCGTAGAAACCAACTGTCTTTCCACTTCCCGTGGCCAAGGAGACACCGAGGCGCTGGTGTCCTTTCCTCAGGTAAGAGAGGACTGATTGAATGCATTCTTCCTGGTAGTCCCTAAGTTTGATAGCCGGTCCAGGTGATTTTAACAACGATGAAGACACTTGAGCTCCGGAAATCGTTCGAGTGGTTCGAACGTATTGCCAGTGCGGAAAATGTGGCAGTTGCTTTCTGCCAACGCCAAACGCTCGAGTGAGGATATTCATAGGACACCTTCAAACGGAATATGTGAGACCATCACCTAACCATTAACATTACGAGCATCAGACTCATCCCGTCTTTAAACTGTACATTTATGACTTTGCTGTTCAAAAGTACCTGTTCTTATTGTTCATGTCCTGATGATCAATCTGATCTGAACAATTGAAGACGGTCGATTCGTTCTCCACTTATTCGCGCAACGCGTGTCAGCGAACCAATCACAGCTGATCGCATCTGATATCAACTTTTTCCAACGATCTCCCCCTCATCAAACATTCCTCAGATCATGTCAAGCGAAGGCCACTCTGAAGCATCGGCGGGATCTTCAGAGCCTGGTTTGCCTCGGGCCAAGTTTTCCAATCATTTGTACCACGATACCGAAGAGAAATTCCCTTTACTTTCATCGGCATCTCGTATAAGGTCGCCAGGGCTCGCAGCATGGAAGGAGTCGCCGCAATCCCCAGGTCAGCAAGATGTTATCTACGACACCTATGTTTCACTGGCGCCTGCGCATAAATCGAGTCTGCCAGGTCGAAAACGCCGGATTCCGTCATCGCACCTGGCGAGAGAGCCCCTTTCCAGTCCACTGAAGCGACGAAAAACTGCTCCGCCAGCTACCAACAGTGATTCAGCGCAATGGAATTCGGAGAGTCTATTAGGAGACGAAGACAATCGACCGAGTTCCGCGAGATATGCGGATGACGAACAGTCGCCCTCGCCTTCTCGACCGCTCTCGACCTATAAACGGCGGATTCGGTTGCTCCCTTCAAAAGGCTATTATTCCGACCAATACCGTCATCTGCTGAACCAGGAGATCACGCGTGCCGCAAATCCGTTCGCAGATTTCGATATCCGTGGGCTGAAACCATCTCGAATTGGCGCAACTACATGGTCTGCGGCAGAAAAGGCGGCCTTCTTCAAGGCTCTGGAGTTGAAAGGCCGAAGAAATTTGCCCGAGATTGTTAAGATTGTGAATCTCGTCAAACAACAGCAAGATTTCGAAGAGTATTCGGACTCCGACTCCACGACTCCCCCATCCGAATCCAACGGCCAACGGGTGCCCCCGCAAAATATTTCTCTTAATGTTCGAGATGAGTCTACGGGAGGGCAGGATGATTATGCGAGCGGCCAGTCTACCGACGAACATTCCACCCATCCTGATATCGGGCTCAATAACACCGGCAAAGGGAAGAGGAAAGAGCGCTCACGAGAAGGAGATGGTTCGAACGTGGACGGGCGTGATAGCGAGCTAGGGGATACCATCAAAGACGGGGGGAACCAACGCGGAATTGAAAAAGACAGGTCTCGCCTAAACTCTTGGGTTCATCAGCTGCAACAACACACCGGGACCGAGAAGGATGCGAATCAGGGCAATGAAACCCGCACCGACGAAGAACATTCCTACGACGCCGACACGGAGGGTTATTGGGCAACATACCCAGCAACCGATGTCTCTTCCTCGGATGAGAGTTGGAAATTATACAACGACGGTGTTGGAGAAGCAACAGGCAAAAACCCTTTCGAGTGCGAGAGCTACGCACAGTTTCTAGAATCCTGGCTTCGGACCGTACATGTGGACCCACTTGCGGATGATCTCAAACCACTTTGGGAGGAGGTCGACGACATCCTGCTTCCATATCGTGATCTTCCAGCGGCGTTCGAGATGAACGGGATTGCCGAAGATGCCTTAGACCGTGCCGCGGAGAGTCTGCAGGTCCGTGTTTGGCATAAAGAGCGAAAGGACGAGATCAAGAAGTATGGCGATGTTGCTGTTTTGACATCCGACATTGCGGCAGAGATCGAGGGTTTGATGCCGAGCGAGAATGCACGGATGCGAGCGGAGATGAATGAGGAGGAAGTTGGCGAAGACGGTGTTCTGGGTGCAGCTTCATGGGCTCGTGGAGAATACTGGCTCCCGCAAACCTTGGAACAGGCGAAGTCCTACGCTCAGGAAGGGCGAACATTGTTGGATAAGATTCCTGCCGCGAGAGTACTTAACCTTCAACGATTTCTAGAATTGTCCCGGAACGTCTTCATGAACCCGAGAAGGGAGATAGAAATCTGCAATTGGCGGGAAGTTGCACAAGGAGATGAAGAACCGTCGATCTTGTATTCGGCCTTTGAAGACTTTTCCCGGGTGGTCCTCATGATCACCAAACGAGTGGTTCAGGCGGCGATATACAGAGCTCGGGAGCGCATAGCTCAGTTCAGACCGGCGGACACCAAGAGCTACAAACCATGCATCCGCAAGGAAGACGTGTGGGATGCTCTCGACCTGGTCGGCATGGATGCAAAGCGGGACTGGCAGGACAAATATCGCAATAAATACTGGCTCAACTTACCTCGCCGCTGCGGGTTGGTGGTGTACTGGCGGACTGCCGACATGCACAGCAAGTCCCTCAGCAAGCCATTGACAGACGATCAGGTCGCGGTGGCTTTGCGCAGTACCAGGAAAAGAATCCCCGATCCACGGCTGGACTACCGAAATCAACTCCCGAAGAAAAAACGACGAAGCTCAAGAGTTCGACGGCGAGATACCCCAGACCATTACACCGAATTCATTGTCCCTGGGACAATCCAACGATTGCACGACTTGTATCCTGACGAGAACGACGTTCGAGTCCATCCAGCTGCGCCGTCGGGGGCGCCACCCGCGCCACAGTACGGGTTTTCTGGCCCTCCATTCTTGCCGGGAGATCCGGATCCGGACACGATGTCTGACATCGAGGAGACTCATGCGTCCGAACCATCCGACATGAACTCGGATACCCAAGCCAACATCCACGACAACGAGGAGTCTCACCGAGAACAGCAACACCTCCTGGAACTACTGCAAATCCGCCCGGAGCTGCATCCCTCGCCACAGGAGTTCCACCCGCCATCGGAACCGATAATCACCGAGAAGACAGAGGAAGATTTTCGTTTGGATGACTGGTACCATCGCACTGCCTACAAGGCCGAGTGGGAGCGACGATGGCGGGGAAGGCGGCTTGGTTCAACGTCCGACACGGGTCCGTCGGTTCATGAGAGAGATACGAGTGAAGAGAGGGGGTTGCGGAGGAGGAATAAGGCAGCGGAGCTTTCATCCGCTCCTTCGACCCCTTCGGGATGGGCTAGGTCAGCATCCTCGACTGTCGTTACGCCAAGAAGAAGAAGGAGAAGAGTGTCGACAAGCGTGACTGAAGAGAGAGTCCTGCCCAGCATCGAGCAAGGATCCGGTGACCTTAACTCGGACAGCGACGAATCAATGCTGGAGGCAACGAGTCAAGTTGTAACTCCGAGATCGTTGTCGCGACGGGGTGCGCGGGAACGGGCAACGAGTGCCATCTCCTCGACGTATGAAGCGTACCCCGAGGACGATTCCAATCCGTCTGGGTCGGGAGATGATTTCATAGACGATTGATGATAATGAAGAAGACGAGCAAGATGACTTGGATGGGCGTGACGAATGAGCGTTAAACATAGTCTACAAAGTATTCATAATTCTCCATCGATATATTCCCCTGGGCACTCTCTTTAGCTTTGTTGTCTGGAATCATCGTGACAAATGTGGTGTCGCGAGTGGCGTCAATCGATTACCTAGAGTGAACAGGACCTGCAACTTGAAATCCATATCTCATTTGTGAGTCACATTCGAACCGTTACCGCATTAAGCGGAGTGACCTGGCGATGCTCCAAATCCCCATAATGTGGCAGTGCCTGGGCGTCGCCGCAGCGAGTTATGGGGCCTTTTAATGTCGAAACTTCAAGCCGCATTAGCTGCGAGGAGGAATCCTAGCCAAGTATGTCAGATATATGGATCCTCAAACCGCATTGAACGTGCTAATGAGAAGCCGGTCAGTGTGGTGAATGAAAGGAGATATTCAATTCGAGTCACAGGGAATCCGATGATAGTTCAAGGCTGAAGCAAGGATGTTAAGCCATATCGGGATTACCGGACCCATCATTCATGTACTGTAGCCTTGCCAATCACCACCACCACTACACTATTGGTGAACTGTATCAGATGTGAATACTCACTTCGCCCACTCCCTCCCAACTCCCGAGTCCCAATAGCGTTCATTACATTCATATTAGCGCTCTGATGATCTGAGGCTGAAGGTTAACACTCGAGCCAACTTCCTTAGTTATTAGTAACTGCCAGACACCGTGGTGGATATCCTCACCTCCTTGCATTGTGCAAGGGTCACGAGGCAACGAGCCGGTCAGCTTGTTATAATATCATCGGTTCATCACTCACCAGTCTTCACTCTTCAGATATTTAAGGCACCACATCCGCCCATTTCCACCTCTGCGTTGTTCCACATGCTTGAACGTGTTCTTCCACTGACCGAGTACCACGTAGACCGCCTCACTTGAGCTCACATCCCTGCATGGTGCTTGTGAATCCGGTGTATGTTGCATGTGTATTCCGTACTTCACCAGCCCACCCACTTCTTCGCAGTGCCTTCTTCGCAGTACGCCGACGAATCCTTTTCTTTCACTTCAAGGTGTAACCCCTTAAGAAACGGTTCTCCTTCGTTTTGATGATTCCTAATACCGACACCGTGGCAGTCACAAACATGGACACTGCTCGGGACAATAAGGCGGGGGAGGAGATCGAAATCAAGCAAGATGACACTCCCGCCGCTACAAAGACATCCCCAAGTGTTGGTGCAACGGAGGCTATGACCGGTACCACGGTGAAGCAGATCAAGAAATGTCCGAGGCATAAGAAGAAGGCTACTAAAGGGAAGAAGAAGGTACAGATCGACGACTCGACCGAGATATCCTCCGACGACTCCGACTCCGACTCCGATTCCAGCAGTTCCTCGGACTCAGATTCGGAGGCTGAAGAGAAGCTCAAGAAGAAGCTCAAGGCCCGGAGACGGCGGAAAGCACAGCTACGCAAGGCGAAGTCCAAGAAACATAAGAAGTCGAAACGGGTTTCGTCGTCGTCGGATTCGTCGGATTCATCATCGTCATCGGATTCCTCATCGGAGGACGACCATCGCCGCTCTCGAAATCGCCGTTCGAAGAAGTCATCCCGTCATGATCGCGAAACGTCACATTCAGAGTCAGAGTCGGATGCGGAGGCTGGAGCGGAGGAGGACAAGCGAGGGGAGGATTCGCCAGAGGGATCGGACAATGCTGCTACAACGGCCATGACCGAGCTACAGCGACAGCTACAGGATGCCCAAAGCCAGTTGGAAGTCCTCATGACTCAGCAGCAACAGAAAGGTCAGAACGGCGGTGGGCGCTCCCGAAAGGTTGGCAAGTCGTCAAAGAAGAGTAAACTTTCGAAGCGGAAGAAGGCGAAGCGCGGATCTACTCTCGAGTTCAAGCGGCTCGATGAGCTGTGGGATAGTATGTATGTCCGTTGATTCCGCGATCACTGCTGACTGGCCTCAGACACGATACACAACTACAAGCTTAAGGAGTCCGTCGAGGAGCATATGGACGAATACGATGAATACGTGTTCACCGTTCGCCGCACCTTCGACTGGGAAAACAAGTATCTCAACACGAGCGTCGATATTAAGTCGAAGCTTCTCCGAGACGCACTCGCCGAGGTGATGAAGGAGGTCAAGTCCGTTTCTCTGGTTGAGGATCGACCAAGTGTAAGTCACCTCCATCCGAACTGTGTTATGTAGCTAACCTTGGCCAGGTTGACCCCAACTCCCTTTTCCTCTACCTTGAAGACTTCCGCGAACACTACAAGAAAACCTTGAAGGCACGAGTCAAGGCGGAGAAAAAGCGGAAGCTGAAGAAGAAGCTCAAACTCCAGATTTCGCATTGCAAACTCATGGTGGCATACCTGGACGAGGACTACGATGCGACCAAGAAGAAGCTATACCCGATGCTGGAGGTTGGCACCATCACGTTTGAACTCCTCTGGGCGCTTTTCAAGCCGAATACCGTTGCATACACTAGCACGTATGGTGCAGCCGACGAACCTCGTTGCTTCAAAGTCGACCATGCGTACAAGAACAGCTCCATTCTGCGAGGCGAATGGTATGATGTTGATGGACGCTATCTCGAGTACGATGGCAAAAGTTTCGGCATGGGAGAGTTCAATGTCCCCATCCAGTCGTTCAAAGGACCTCAGAAGATCAACAACCTTCCATGCTTCCCTCTGAAGTATCACAAGGATCCCGAAGCTGTTCGCAAGCAGCTCGTCGAACGGGGAAGGAAGTTCGTGTCTTTCCAGGGTATGAATTACCGCTTCCATAAGGGCCTCGCGTTCCAGAAGAAGAAGAAGAATCAGATCGCTCGGATTCACATCAACGGCCGCATCATGGTCGACCCTGCGATCTTCCGCCGTATTAATCCCAATTACGCCATCACGGTCACGCGACCCAAAGATAATGAAGAGGATTTTTCCGATAGCGACGATTGCTCCGGATGTTGCGGCTCGGATGATGACGACGATGAGGGGCATGCTCATATTGAGGCCTTGGGCGGTGACGAGGGCGGGGACGAAGAGAAGACGAAGCGCAAGATCATCTTTGATGACAAGGACCACCCGCATATCGTCGACGTCCCCGTCGATGCGGATGGCGATGAGCTCCCTCGTGAGAACATTGACAAGCTCAACGGTGAAATTGGGGCCAAGAAAACCGAGTTCTCGGAAGCGGAGCTACTCATTGCGAGCCCTGTGGTTTTGGGGTTCTCGTTTTCAGAGAAGCTCTGGTTGGAATTCACCCTCAGCGGCGTCCACGACATCGAATGGAACGACGGCGCTTTCGAGTCGCTGGTTCTACCTGCAAAGCAGAAATCGATCGTCAAATCGCTTGTGTCCGCCCATAAGTTCCATGCTGCTGAGACCATCGACGACGTCGTGCAAGGCAAGGGCAAAGGACTTGTCATCGTCCTGCACGGCTCGCCCGGCGTCGGGAAGACGTTGACGGCCGAGGGGATCGCGGAGTTCCTCAAATGCCCGCTGTATGCGGTCTCTGCCGGTGAACTCGGCACTGACCCGGCGCGGCTGGAATCCGAACTGCAACGGATCATGGACATCGCACACAGCTGGGGCGCGGTCCTCCTCCTCGACGAAGCGGACGTGTTCCTGGAGAAGCGGGAGATCCACGACATCCATCGCAACGCGCTCGTGTCCATCTTCCTCCGTCTGCTCGAGTATTTCCAGGGCATCCTCTTCCTGACCACTAATCGTGTGGAGACGTTCGACGATGCATTCCAGAGTCGGATTCACGTCGCGCTGCGATACAACGAGCTCAAGCCGGCGGCGCGCAAGGAGGTGTGGAGGACGTTCTTGGAGAAGGTGCGGGTCATGGAAGGTATCAAGACGACTCCGTTCTCCGAGCCGGACTTCGATGCCCTCTCTCGGCATACTTTGAATGGTCGACAGGTAAGATCCCCCTATTTTGCTTGTTCATGAGTGGCGATGCTAACTGAGTTTCAACAGATCAAGAATGCTGTCCGTGCTGCGCAAGCCATCGCGGTCAACGAGGGGAGCCTCCTCTCCATGGAACATATCAAGGGTGTTCTCGAGGTTACTGAGAGCTTCAACCGCGATCTGAAGGGCGGGACCGGATACGAGGATGCGATGCGGAGCTACACCTGAGCGTTCCTTGCTCCGGAGCGAGACTTGATAGCGATGGTTTCTTTTCACCAGTTCCGAATTCTCCTCATTATTCATGTTTGTATTTCCATGAGTGAAGTTCTGCATAGCGTCAAGATGAGAATGATTTCGCGTTTTTCGACAATGGATGATCACCCACAAAGTTTTCCGAAAGGGTGATTGCAGTTTCAAGGCGTCACCGTGCTAGTATCCTCCTCGGTGTTAGGATGTATACTCTCCTCTCGTTTATTGATGAAGCTGCCATAGATACCACTCCTCTAAACGATCCACTCCGGTAGTCTCTTGATGACAGTGACCTTTCCCTCCCATTGCATCGCCACCTTAGACATCTTCCTCTAGCCTACGCCCGGAGAGTCGTAGCAATCATGCCTAGGTGTGTAAGATAGCAATGCTAGATGGATCTACTGCCTTCTATGGCAGCCGCTCGTGAAACTTGACCAACCCAGGCCATTGCACCGTAAATCCATCCATCCGCCTTTGTTACGGTACCTACCAGTATATTACCTCTCTTTTGGCAAACGGGGAAGAGGCACCGATCAAATTAGATATTTGATGGCTTTGACAGGCGTGTTCCCGAACCCTCACACGTCGTCGCGTCTTCGCGCATGATGAAAGCAAGGGAGCTCCAAGCCGATGACGCAGTGCGCTGCATCTCCGGAACAGGCAACCAGCTTCAACTAACGGTCAACACACGATCGGCGGGAGCGCGGAAGCCTGACTTCACTATTACGCCCGGAAATCCTCCAGTCGTTTATAATTCCCCGACCCGCCAGCAAATTTAATGGACCGCGAACTATCTTCTCCAACCTGCTTCCTTGACATCCACGAAAAGTATCTCGACCGCCAGTTTTCTGCAGATCATCGACCAACCAAATCCCGGTACAACATGGCATCCACGATCCCCACTGCCGCCCGCGTGGTCGAAAGCGCCGTCATCTCCGCCCCGCTCAGCAAGGTCTGGCACTTGATCAAACTGCAGGACTTTGCGACGTTCTGGACGAATCTATCTAAGAGTGAAATTACAAAGGGAGTTTCCCCGGACACCGATGTGATCAAGTGGACGTTCCAGGACGGCACGGTGCTGGAGGTCAAGCAGGAGGAACATTCAGTAGGGTGCTCTTCGTACCGGGTCCGCAGATGAGGCGGCTATAGTATATGCCATCGCTTCTCTGTGGATTTCCTTGATTGCGTGTTTGCTGACAGGCTCCCTGTAGACGATCGAGCACTTCATCACGTACAGCGTCATCACCGCTAAGCCGGCACTCGACTATACTTCCGTCCTTAGCACGGTACGACTGTTCCCAATCACCTCTGGAGAGCATAGGGGACATACGTTCGTTCAATGGTAAGAAGTACATCGCTGAACAAATAGCGATGTGATGTTAACATACATTAAGGTCTGGGCAATTCTCCAGCGATGCATCCGTGGGTATGTTCCCTCGTCTCTCACTAATATCAGTACACTAACGAGGTTCACAGGCGTCATCGAGGATGCGAAGTATAAGCGACGAGAAGCATTGGGTATGTCAATTCTACCAGAATGACGATTTAATGGTGCTAACTGCCTTACTAGCGGACCTGGAGAAAGCGGTCGGGAAAAGCGCCTAAATATCCGATATCCACCAACAATGGCACTTCGGGATATCGCGGTAGCTCCCGAAATTCATTCTTTGACTTCAATGAGAAGCATCAGATCGGGGATTCCCCAGTACAAGGTCACTACCAAAATGAGCGTGCTGAAATCAGTCAGATCAGTGTTAAATACACCGTATCGATATGAGTATACGAATTGAAATCAATTTAGGATTTTGACCTTTGTTAGGCAGAAGGGGCTCCTGTCCTGTTAAATCATGACATTCATTATTTTTCTGCCATAGTACATGAATTTTGCCATCGTTAAGTCTCTGCAAGCATCGTTCAATCACTGAAAAGGACACAATACATAGTTATGATAAGACTATGAGCTGAATTGAAGAATCTAGTGGCTAGAAGTTTGGTTTGCTTCCCTTCTGAAGCAAGCAAGAAAAACAGAACAGCAAGAGCGTGGACCGAACCGGTGACCTTCTACCGCCCCTAAATGGCAAGGCTCATCACCTGATCTCACTGTAAGTACACAGTAGGTACCTCCCCTCCGCCGTCCCACGGCCAATGACCTCCCTCAGAAGTCCAAGGTGCAAAACTCTAACTCACTGAAGTGAGTAGAGAACCGCCACTATCTCGCAGGCCCCGTGGTTGTTCCATTCGACACACGTTGTGCGTGGATGATCTACTTTGTCGGACTAGACTTGGTTTTTCAGCTGTACTTGGCCCGTGTCGGTGGTAAAACCAACGTGACCATTGCCGCTGAATATCAAATCGAAGATTTAAACATGTACCGTAATTCGGGTTGGTGGAGTGAACGGGAATGATAACACGGCATGCAGAGTCGGATATGAGCTACGGGAAAACAGACATTCTCGATTCCCTGGGGGGACGTCACTGGATTGCGTAGATCCTAGGGGCACATCCTATCTCAACGGCACTCGGTTGGTATCAGAACTTGATGCTCTGCAGCATTTCAGTATTTTGTGCATGGATTCATGACACCTTTGTCACTGATCCCCAGTTAAGATACACAGGTAGGTATTCCCGACTACTATTCTATTGACTTCCTTGTCAATGCACCGTTTTTGATCCCTCCTTCAATCCTCATATCGACATTTGAGTCCGTTGTCCTCGACAACCAAGTCTTGACGCCACCACGAATTCCATTTTTCAACCGCAACATGCAACACGCAACACGCAACACGCAACACGACATTCGCTATCTTCGATTCGCATCTTAGAGCTCTCCCGCAGGCTCGATCTCGGGGGGGAATTTCGGAGAATCCAGGTTGGATCCGCAGGCCTTTTTCCAGTTGGGAGGCGTGAACTTGTCCACCAGGGTTTTGAAGGCCGTCTGGGTCATCGTAAGTCATGGTCGTTGATGGGGTGCGGAAAGTACTTACCAGAGTGCAAAAGCTCTCGTCTCCTTCAAGATGGTTGCCCGGAAGTTTGCACCCAGGGACTTGCATGACTTTGTCATTGTACCGCAGACGCACGAAATATCCCTCGAGTCTTTGCTTCTCGTCCTCCGTCAGTTCCTGCATCGGCCTTCGCGCGATTCCTTCCAGCTTCCCTGCGGATTTCTTGTTCCAAAACCCCTTTGGTTTCTTGGCCAACGTTGCCGCGTCCTCAGACCCTTCCGCCTCAGATTCCACCTTTGATTCCGTCTTCTTGAACAGCTCCACAGCGATATGGCTGGTGAACGGAGGCCATTTCTCGCCCTTGAACGCTCCCAGTCCCGTGAGCAAGGCGGCAAGCGTGGTGTCGTGGCATCCGGACAAAGCAAACTTGATGCCGGTTTCACGTTCTTTTCCGGCTCTGACGTCGTCATCATCCCCGCCACCCTGGGCTGATGCATCGACGGCGGCTTGCTCGGCATTTCCGACCATTCGAGACACAATGTCACCGGCAAGAGCTCCGATCCCCAGCATTCGATATTCTCGAGACTCAGTGTACCCCGCGAACCATTCTTCAACTGCCACCTTGTCAAGGATCTCCCGCAATTTCGGGTCGTAGAATTCTGCGGGCAGCTTGGTCGGTGCTCCATGTGCGAACGTTGCGTTCACACTGTCCATGATTCCCGACAACCTCGGACGCGAGTCAACGGCAACTAGGCCGTCGGGCATCCACTTCCCTATTTTTTTATTAACATACCGCATCTCCGGAGAACCATTCCAACGAGCGGCGGTCCTCTCCGCAAATGCACGATTCAGATGCGCAAAGCGACGGCAACCACTATCGTTGGGATACAAGGTTTCATTGGCTGGTGTCCTTTGGTATATCGTGGGTGGTGGACAATCAGCGGTTAGCGCACTGGAAGGGTACATGCCCGAAAATGCTTGCTGCATTGACTCGAGGGCACGTGGTATCGGTGTCGATCGAAGATAGATCATGTCAGTGTTCGAAATGACTTTGGGCATGAACCCGAGTTGATCAACATATAGACGTCGTAAGCGGTGTCCAAGTTCTAAGGTGGTCTTTCGACCCAAGTCCGTGAGTTCTCCTGGCAGGCAGATGGCGTCGGATTCTTGCTTCGGCCCAGCAGTAAGCACTGGTCCGTCATCAGGGCCAAATGTCTCAAGGCTTCTCTGGTACTTTAGCGAGCCCCATTTTGAGAAGTCGCTTGTTGACAGGACAGCGCTTGTCAGTGTTCGAGCCGCATTGCAGTACGGCCAATCTATGCAGATGTAAGTGCCTGTTCATTCGAAGTTATCCTTCATGGAAGTCATACGTCCGTGCAGTCCGGTCTATTTGTTTATTAGTCCAATATTCATTAAATTTGATAGAGAATCCTTACATTCTGGAACCGAGCTGATACTGGAGTTCTCTCTCCATGTCGCAACAGCTAATGGAATCATCCATGTTAGTTAAGGTACTTGGGATGTCGAGCAAACATTTCTGACTCACCACTTGGACTAATTGAAGCTCAAGCCCTTCTGGGTATAAGCTTCGCAGCTCATCCGCGGTGTACGGTTCTCTTGGAACCAGCGAGGTCATCTTGCGGTACTCTCAACCCTGTTGCGTGGTAGTATCAGACCCGGGAAATCTTGGGCCTTTGACCTTTGGGTGATCAGGAAGCAGGGGTAAGCACTCGGCACTGTATTCCGTAGGTTGTGAGAGGCCAGAGGAATGGATATTTGATATCGGTAAGATCGCCGATTTGACAGGCTGGCAACAATGAACGAAGAAAGGGTTCGGGGGGTTCAAATACTTTAGGATTGTCACCATGAGTCATGGCAACTTCTTTGTGGAATGTGAAGTGTTGACATTTAGCACTCCAAATAAGCAAGGGAGTGATGGCTATCCGGAGGGAGAGAGTGAGTCGGTCGAATAATGTGGAACCCGAACGTATTAGTCTCCACATCCATGTCCTTGTGCCGACTTGCCGAGCATTAGCCGATCAACATTCACCAAACCCTTCAGAGTTCATCAGTTCAGGCGTGCTTTACTAGATGTTGGATGATGGATCGTACTGTTGTATCGTGCAAAGGGGACTCCATGGGATGTTGATGGCTAATATGATATATTAAACATGGAACGTGGTATACCCCTTTCCAGTTGAAGGAGACCGACATAGCGCGATTGCGTTGATCAAGAAGACTCCCTTCCGAACCTGTCGCTGGACTGCTCGGGGGATTGAAGGAGCTTTACAACACCGAAGTCCCAATGACCAGCAATGGGTATATATGCCGAAGCTGCCGCTCCAAGCTCCAAGCTGTTGGGAGCATAAATGCTCTTAATTCATACCGGAGAGCATATTCCACCGCATTCGCATCATCTCCCGAACGTCCCGATAGCGAAACCAAAGCCCAGGACGAATCAAAGACGGAGAGAAAACATATCCCAGGAGTACCTTATAAGTTGCGATGGCCCCTTCGAGAGGATGGGAACAAACAGAGGCGTCGCGGAGAATCGTTTCGCCCCAGCGCGGCCAGAAATCGACCTTCAGAGCACGACTCAAGTATGAAAGGAGTGCCTCTTATGGACTGGGTGCAGACGAACTACAGTGGACATCCTGCTGAGGGTAGGGGACAAGCTGTGACGGAACATAAAGACCGCACACCAAGAGCAGGGACAGGTCCGGTCACAACGCTGGAGAATTTGGTAGCGCGCGGTTCTGACGCAGGAGAGGCCTGGCGCTTGTTCACGCAGGAATTCTGGCCTGGATGTCCAGCGTTGGTTTCTCCAGCATTGAGTGACGTGCCAAAGATCAAACGCGGGACTTCCAATGTGTTCATGCTGCTTTATAATGTCATGCTGAGGGGGTGGAAGAAGGATCCCATGGCTGACCTCCCGAGTCCGTCGTCATGCATCGCTCACTTCCAGCGAGTTGGCGTAATGCTTCCACAGTTTTATGCTCAAGCAATCTGGACCCTCTTGCTTGAGCTTCTCTCCAACGACCCGAAATACATCAATCCGTCGAATAGTGCTCTTCGGGAAATCCTTACAATATGGGCATTGTTCTTCGATGCTCATGCTCATCCCCTTTCCCGGGATCAGCCAAGGAAGAGCACAAGCTCAATAAACTGGTCGTGTCTACCTGCTCCTACCGCCGTCCAGACCATGCTTAAAACCAAAGATCGACGCATAGGAGGGGATGATTTCCAATTCAGGAAGTTCTCGGACCGCCTTCTCCACACCGTCTCAGGTTTCCCAGGTACGGCGATCGATGAATTGCAGATTGCCCTTCTCGTCACCTTCCACCTTCTCGTCATCAATCACACCACAGACTCGATACACACGGTTGATGCCGTCGATGCAGATATTGAACCGTTTCTGAACTTTGCTTCTCATCTTCTGCATCACGCTGATACTTTCAACACTCAAGAGCTGGTGGTCCATCGGCTGAGTCAACATCTGCGGCACAGCGAACCATCAGTCACCCACCAGCAGTTATTGGCGAACCTTAAGAAAACAAGGTCGTATGCAAGCATTGTATTTGGAGGGGGCTCGGAATGGACGTCTCTCCTCAAGTCAAGCAAGAAGAAAGCGGAATCTTGGCGATCCCTAGCCGACTTCTTTGTCGGTGCTCTCTACGGAGCACAGGAACACAAGAGCTTAAGGGCGGCCCAAAACACGTGGAAACTGATCGAGGATGCCTATACGACTCGCATTGGTGACTCCGTCAAGGTTACCATTCCGTCGTCTGTGTACGACACCGCCTTGACCACGTTTATGGCTTTGAGGAGACAAGATCTCGCCATCCAGATTTGGCAGTACCTACGGAAAAATGGCATCATTCCGACGGTGGCATCATGGACGGCAATGATCGTCGGTTGTCGTATCGCGAAACGGGGAGATGCCATTGAGGAAGTCTGGGATCGCATGCATCGTGCTGCGATTGAGCCGGATGCTCGAGCCTATACCGAGGCCATCTTCGGATTTCTATGGTGCGGCCATGATGACCATGGCTTTCGGCTCCTTCATGAAATGAGCGACAAGTGGACTCGTGCGGTCCAGCGCATTCATGGGAAACCGCTCTCCAAGGTGGATGTAAAATCCATTGGCGACCTGCCTGGGGCACCCAAGCCTACGACTGGGACCTTGAACACGGTGATCACCGCGCTCAGCAAAGGCAAGCAAAGAAGACACCACGATATCGCGAAAGTCTTCGCCTGGGCTCAAGCACTGGGGATCCCCCTGACCATTGACACGTTCAACGTGATGCTCCAAATGCACCTCGAGCAAAGCGATATGGAAAACGCTATGAAAGTTTTGCGGAACATGCAGGACAACGACATCCAACCGAACGTCGTCACCTTCAGCATGCTTTCCAACATCATCTTCGGTCGTTCCGGAACTATCGATCTCCCTCCTGAGGAACAGCTAGCATTCATCCTCCGATTCCTGTGGGAAGTTGAAAGTCGAGGCATCGCTCCCAACTCTCATATGTACGGCACCATCATCGACGGGATCATCCACCGCAACGCCGACACGGCGGTAGCCCAAGGCGTCCTCACCCACATGCGCGCCAAAGGAATGAAACCCTCCGTCCACATCTGCACGATGCTCATGACCTACCACTTCCAACAACACCCACCCGACCTCGAGGCGATCGACGCCCTCTGGCGCACCATGCTCTCCGACAACGTCGTCGTCGACGGCTTCTTCTACGACCGCATGATCGAGGGCTATTCCCGCGCCGACCACGTGGGCAAGATGATGACGTTCCTGACCCGCATGTCGAAGGATGGGCTGCAGCCGAGCTGGAAGGCGCTCACGGCCATCGTGGAGGCGTTGCTGAGAGTGGGGGATACCCAGCGAGCGCAGGAGATCGTGGCGGACGTCGGGGAGAGGGGGAACCGGGGGTCGGGCGTTCCGGATCGGGGACACGGGATGCAGGATTTTTGGTCTCTGGTAGCGCATGAGGGACTGGGTCGTGGTTCTGACACGGGAGGGATCGAGGGGGAGGTTGATGGGCAGGGAAGAAGGCAGTTTGTATCATCTTGACAGATCTTGACTGTATATACACTGTACGATAGTGTGGATAGTGAACGAAGTGGTGAACAATGGACTATCAACGTTTGAAGATCCAAAATCTTGCGTACAAATCGAACCTGCAAGGGACGACGCGAAGTTATTCCGGCACTGTTGACTAGGACTAAAATGCAGATTGATGAGTTTTTGGTTCGAAACTTCCCATCCAGACGTTGAATTGAAATCTGAACCTGTACATCACTGCAGGGAGTGATGCGATTCTGGTCAAGCCGTCATCAGGGGCAAGATGAATGCCAAGACCTCGTCCCTCCAGCTCCCATCCCATCTCTTCTAAACTCCGAAAAATTTCATACACTTTTAGCATCTGAAACATTTTCTCCCGCTACCATTTCGATATGGAATCTTCCGAAGAACGTCCGAGTAAAAGAGCGCGGCTCGATACTCAGGATGGCAATGGGAATGCGCCCGCCCCCAAATTCGATGCCAATGCGCAAGTGACGGATGAGATGCGATCGGGCATAACAGCCTATGTTAGCCCTGATCGACGAGGATTCTCTGGGATTCTCAAGCAAAGGTATGGGAAGTGTCCAGATAGCTTTGTTAATGCTTACGGATTCTAAGGTATACGGACTTCTTAGTGAATGAGATTCAGTTATCTGGAGAGGTTCTGCATTTGGATAGCGTCGATTACTCCCGTCCTAAATCGAATGTGCCACCTCCTGCAACAGATGCACCGATTCCTCATGCAAAGAATGGTGAGAATTCAGGTCAAGAAGTAGCCAAGGAGGAGGAAACACCTGAGGACCCGATCCAGCAAGCCCCGAAGGAACAACCTGTGGACGATGCGGGTGCCTCTGGCGCCGATGGTCAGGTATGTGGTGATCTGTCTGTCAATTGGCTCTGAATACTGACAAAAGAAGGTCACGGCGGAGGATGTTGCGACCCTAGAGAACATCTTCGGCAAATCTTGTGTGGATAGTATGTTGGAGCTTTACCAAAACGTTCTCCAGAATCCCACAAAGAAAGCCCGCGACTTCAAATCGTTCACTTCGCCCTCCATCGAGGACAAAGAGAAGCGTACTTGCGCCCACCAAGCCGTCCGTCGCATCCTCCACTCGAAACTCAATACCGTAACTACGGACTCCAATACGATCAAAATATCGGCGGGCCCTTCGAATCGCGGAAACGATGCGCGCTCCACCCAAGGAAACGGGCAGGCGGGCAGGAAACGGTCCGGAAAACTAGACTGGGAAGAGCTTGGGGGTCAATTTCTGCACTTCACGCTGTACAAGGAAAACAAGGACACAATGGAGTCATTGTATTTCCTGGCCAGTCAAATGAAGATGCAAGTCAAAAGCTTTGGATTCGCGGGGACGAAGGACCGCCGAGCCGTCTCCGTCCAAAGAGTCAGCGTGTACCGAGTTCAAGCGGAGCGATTGGCGGGCATTGGGAAACGACTCCGCAATGCGAAAGTCGGGGGTTTTGAATATCACCCACATCAACTGAACCTCGGCGATCTTCAAGGGAATGAGTTCGTGATCACGCTACGCGATTCTCATTTCCCAGGCGAAGATGATCTCACACCGGAGAAACGGTTGGAATATGCCAATGAGGTCGTCTCTGAGGCTGTCGCAGCGTTCAAAGGGAAAGGATTTCTCAATTACTACGGCTTGCAGCGCTTTGGTTCGTTCGCTGTGCGTACCGACGAAGTGGGGTTGAAGCTCCTTCAGGAGGATTTGAAAGGGGCTATTGATCTAATCCTCACGTACAATCATGATATACTCCCGAAGGAATCCGAGACCGAGCAGCCAGCCGACGAGTCAAATACTGGGGCCACAAAAGCGCCCCTGGTGTCTTCGGATGATGTAGCCAGAGCTCGAGCGATCTACGTTTGGGAAACTACGCAATCAGCGGACGAGGCGATTCGAATCATGCCTCGCAAGTTTGCGGCAGAGTCCAATATCATCAGGCATCTTGGGTTCAAGGACAGACGGTCCGGCAAGCAGGATCGCTTGGCCGATTATCAGGGGGCTCTCGGATCCATCAGTAGGGGTTTGCGACTTATGTACGTCCATGCGTATCAGAGCCTTGTGTGGAACCATGTCGCTACGCGCCGATGGGAGCGATTCCAAGACGGCGTCGTAGAAGGCGACCTGGTGCTGGTCGAGAAGGCGGCTCAAATGGAGAAGGGTACGCTAGACGACGCTGGCGAAGTCGTCGTCCAACCTGATATGACTGATCGCGCAGCGGACGAAGAGGACCAGCACACGCGTGCCCGCCCGTTAAGCAAGGAGGAAGCCGAGAGCGGCAAATTCTCTGTGTTTGATGTCGTCCTTCCTTTACCGGGATTCGACATCCTTTACCCCGCGAACGAAATTGGCGACTACTACAAGGAGTTCATGGGAAGCGAGAAGGGCGGTGGAATTGATCCCTACGACATGCGAAGGAAGTGGAAAGATATTAGTTTGAGTGGCAGTTATCGCAAGCTGCTGAGTCGTCCAGGGGTCGCAGAACATTCGGTGAAACGATACAGCCATCCGGACGAGCAACTCGTGGAAACGGATTGGGAGAGGCTGCAAAAGAAGGGTGCGGCCGGCAGCCAAGCGGAGGAGGCGAAGGAAGGGTCAGGCTCGGGAGACAATATCGCAGTGATTTTGAAGCTGCAGCTTGGTTCTAGCCAGTACGCAACAATGGCGCTGCGCGAACTGATGAAAGCGTATGGGGTTCAAACTTTCAAACCAGAATATGGTGGCCGCTAAACGACCTCCCTTGATGGATCACAGAAACCGCCACAGCTGGATCCAGTCCGGCTGGGTTGGCTGAAACATTTGCTAGGCAGCTGAATGTTACACAAAGAACTCAGTCACACTTACGAGCGCAAAATTTTCAACGCCGGACTCTTTGTTAAGCGCTCTGGTACGACCGTCGCGTCGGATGCAGATGGTGACCTTGACGGCTCCGTTGGTTGGTTGAAGCGCTCTCCAGGATGTTTTGAAACAATCCGGAATCTACTCCAAACACCAATCCTCCCATTCCCACAGGACACTTCCAAACTTCCGGAATGAGACCATCGTTCGTAGAAATACTCCTTGATATCCTGTAAGGGATGGGAAATAAGTGCTCTCCCTTTCTTTATTCTCGAGATTTTTTGATGAGTCGCTCCTTTGTGCAGTGATGATTTCCGACAAGTGGCGAATATTCCTCTCTTCACTCACCTGTTGACACCACGCCAATTATATATACACTCTTTTTGCTCTCGAGACTTTTTTTCTTCATCAGTCATTCCTTTGTCTCCGTGTTAGGATTTGTTCTCGATTTAAGAATCGAACCGAGCCAAAACATTCCCTCCTTTGCACCATTATACACTGTACCTGGAGTACGCAGTCATGATGAAGAACCTTCTCATTCTACTTCCTTCCTTACTGGCATATGTGGAAGCACACATGCACCTCGATGTAGGATCTTTCATCCGGCGCTGAGCCGAATCCACTGACTTCTATAGTATCCTCCGTCTTTGAATGCGGCCAACAATCCTTTCACAGAAGGTGCTGGTGATCCACACCCAGACTATCCTTACAACTGCTGTGGCATGAAACATGAGTATCCATGTAAAGGACAGTTGAAACTCCTCGGTACCCCGGCAGGCCGGGCCGTCGCCACGTGGAAACCAGGGTCCACCCAGCACTGGAACATGACCGGACAATGTACGTAGGATGAACGCCCTGCGTCGATCATGATATGTTGAAGAGGTGCTAATATACAGACCAGCAAATCATTATGGAGGAAGCTGTGGGTGCCCATCAACCCATAATGTGATGTCCATCGTCTCACTGTTACAGGCCAAATCGGATTTTCGGTCGATAAGGGGAAGACATTCCGTGTTGTCAAGAGCTATGAAGGCAGTTGTCCGCATCGGAACGAAGACGACGATCAGAATTTTGACTTTGTGGTTCCAACGGATCTTCCAGCGGGGGACGTCCTGTTCGCTTGGAGTTGGACGAACCGCGAACAAGAGGTAAGCATGATGTGGCCTTATTGAACGAAGATACTAAAGCGACCAGCTCAATATGAATTGCGCAGCTATCAGCATCGAGAGTGATAGTGGAGAAGGCGCTCCACTACCAAGTACCTCCCAAGCACTGGAACCTCAACCAACCGCACCCGCGTCCCCCGTTCTTTCGCAACCTGAAGACCCGCCGGCACAGTCACTCCCGTCGAAGCCACTGGCCTCGCAGCCACCGACCTCAGAGCCACCAACCTCGGAGGGAGAAGGTCCACATTACGAAATGGATGGATGCACCTGCAACTGCGAAGGCGGTACGTCCGATACGTCCGACGGAGGAATCCTGCTCTCCTCGTGCTATTGTTACTGCTCCGAGATGCCACCAGTGCGGGGACGTGAACCGCGGACGCGCCCAAGGACCAAGCACCATTGGAAGCGGGCCGGAACCACTGTGGCGTTTAGTAACCGACCCGAGATGCTTGCTGTCAATGTCGGCAATGGATGCACCAGCCCCAGGGAGAATGCAGAGCTGAAGTATCCGAATCCAGGCCCCGATGTGGTGGAAGGTGATGGGGAATATCCGCTGGAACTTCCCCAAGGGAACTGCGTATGAAAAGCACGGTCGAACGATGTGAACGAATTGAAATGAAGGGTTTGATTTGCTTCTTGTATAGTACATATCTACTACATCCAGAACGTCATCACGCGGGCCTCCCATACTCATTCGTGTTAAAAGTGGAATCCTGCTCCCAATCACGGTCGACATCAAACTCCTCCCATCCCGCCTTCCGCCAGCTCCCACTTTTCCCCCCATCCTTTGCAACTAGATGGATATTCCGCATTGACATCTCCTTATCCACCGCCTTCAGCATGTCGATGATCCCCAAACACGCACCCGTCACCGCGCTCAATGCCTCCATCTCCACCCCCGTGACCCCCACCGTCTCGCACCGCGCCCGCACCAGGATACTGGCTGGGGAATTCTCCCGCTTCTTCCGCTTCTCCGTCGGCCACGCGGCCTTCTTGACCTTCAGCTCCAGCTGGATGTCCACGTGCGTCAAGCTGATCGGGTGGCACAGCGGGATGATCGACGGCGTCGCCTTGGCCGCCATGATTCCCGCGATCCGTGCGACGGACAAAGGGTCACCTTTCGCGTTGTGTTTGAGGCTGGCGACGGCGGCGGCGCCGTGGTTCTCGCTGAAGTGCACTTGGCCGACGGCGATGGCGACGCGGCGGGTGCTAGATTTGCCGCTCACGGACACCATGTGGGGGACGCCTTGCTCGTTTAGGTGTGTCAGCTTTTGTCGACTCGTTGGGTTGGCGCCAGGCTCTACTGCCAGTCCTTTTCCCCATCGGTCCTGGGCGACATGGCGGAATACTCTCGAGGGAGGTTGTTCCGGAACGGCTTCCTGTGGTGATGGATAAGGAACGGGTGGCTGTCCCAATGACAGCCCCAATGACAGCATTTCGTTGTGTTTTCCCTCCATCATGGCTTTCGCTGCCGCAGCTTTGCGTTGTCTTTCTTCCGCCCACCTCTCCTTGGCTGCTTCAATGGTAGGTGGCCAGGATAGCGTAGGGTTCGCCGTCGATGTATCGGTACTCTCGGCCTCGCTCGGTGACCTCCCAGCGTGAGCCAGTTTGAATCGTTCGGCGCTCTCTTCTTTGAAAATCTGATTACGTATTCCCTCCTTTTCCGCATAGTTCATTTCCGAACCCGCCTGTTTTCGGCTGGTGTAACGAACTTTCGTTGGCTTCACATCCTCTTCGTTCAAAGAGTCGGTAGTGGAGAATGGTCTAGAGTGGGTAGTGTAAAGAAGAGCTGTCGTTTGCCACTGGCCAACGCGTGGGACAGATTGTTGCCAAAGTACAGGGTTCGCCCAGCGTTTCTTTTGGGTGAACAGTGGGGAGGCTTCTCGATCGCCTGAATGAGGGGATGGTCCAGAGCGCTTCACTGTATCGAAACCAGTGGGCCAAAACGATGCCGTTGGTCTCAATGTGTCTAGTACGTCATCTGCATTGATCACCAGTCAGAATCTATGACTATGTTTTCAAATAAACCATCTCTCCTCAGCCAACATTGAGTGAAAGCACAGAACCTACCCACCGATCAGAATCATAGGCCTATTCTTCATCTTCTCCAGCTCGCCAATTCCAGCGTGCTTTTCCTTCTTCCGCTTCACAGCGTGACCAATGATATCGAGAAGACCCTCTTCCCTTTTCCCCCACCCCAGTGGTGTATCATCATTGAAGCTTTCGCCGAGCCGATTCATCTCCGCTTGCTTGATCGTTTGGAATGCTTCTTCATCGATCGGTAGGCCATCGTTCCCTTCGCGGAGAATATCTCGGAGCGAGACTTCGGAATTGCCAAACAGACAGACTTTGAGATTGCCATCGCCGGTGATCCGGAGTCGGTTACATGTTCCGCAGAAGTTATGGGTCATGCTCGTGATAAATCCCATCTTGCCGACAAAGCCCGGCACGCGGTACGTCTTGCTGGTGTCATTCTTATGATCTTGAACTTTCTCCAGCGTCGGATACTTCGATCGAATGCGGTCGAGCATTTCTTGATAGGGGAACATCTTTCCTTTGCTCCATTTGTTGCCGTCGAAAGGCATGTATTCGATAAACCGGACCTCGATATCCTGTTCGCGACCGAGTTCGACAAAGGGAAGGATTTCTCGATCATTGAGGCCCCGCATGACAACGCAATTGATCTTCAACCTGATGTTCGCTCCGAGTCGGTTCATCTCAAGAATCTTGTCGATGGATTTCTTGACCGCTTCAAAACCATTTCGCCTTGTCATCAGCTGGAATTGAAATGGGTCCAACGTGTCTAGGCTGATATTGACGCCTGTCAATCCTGCCTCTACCATGCTATCCAGTTTTCGGTGTAATGATATAGCATTCGTTGTCAAGGCCAACTCCCGTAGTCCCTTCGAGCGCAGAGATCCGATCGATTGCATTAGGGGTATAATATCTTTCCGGATCGTGGGTTCGCCGCCGGTAAGTCGAATCTTCGTGACGCCTTGAGAGACGAAAAGGGAGGCTAGGTAGTAGATCTCGGGGCTGGTAAGCATGTGTGATTGCGGAGAAAGTGGCACGCCCTCTGAGTTCCATATCTATCAGTATTATTCCTCACAGCGGATGATGAGACGTACCTTCGGGCATGCAATACAGACACCGCAAATTGCATCGCTCCGTAATGCTTATCCGTAAATAGTCATGCTGGCGATTGAAGGTATCAGTCAGGAACTCGGAGAATGGCTTCACGTCGCCTAAGGTTCGTCCTGATTGCTGGCGCGGGGGTTCTGATCGGGCCGGATAAGGGTGCGGAGCTTCCAAAGGGGCTTCATGTGGTTCTACCGCCGCCGCAGCGGAAGAGTATCTTCTCCCGATCCCTCTTTTCAAAGAAGTCGAACTCGAAGCAAAGCTAGCTCCGCGGTATGCGCTTTGGATGCGGCATCTTGACCTCGCCAGGAGTCTTTCTGCCATAGTTGCGGCGGCAGAATACGAAGATCAGGGTATCAAGAAAATAGAAAAGAAGAACCAAACATCTTTCCCCGCAGATTTCGAACGAAATATTAGGACGCGGGGCACATTATTAAGAAAGCGTAATCACAGAAGGGCGTGCTATGAATCGGAGTGGCGGATACGGATCGAGGTAGATCGATACTGCGAAAACCGGGGATCTCCGTCCTCCGTGGAGAGTCGACCAATTGGAAGCAACTTTCCTTTCTCGGCCATAAATTCACAACACAGTCACAAGGATACTGACCGTAGCCGAATTCAAACTTGGAATGATGAGCGATTTGTATAGTATGACACAACGTCATGGCTGTACTCTGGAATCAATCTGCTGGTGCGGAGTATTGATGATCAATCAAGCATGACAGACCAGATGAGACGTAGCGTAAGGCATCAATTATCCCCCCCTAAGGCATCAAGCTTTCTTTGAGACCAGGAAAAAGGGGGTTTGGAATACATACAAATTGTGATAGCAGTTTACCATGCCATATCTATCGTACAGAGTTCTTATTGTACATAATCTAAACAATCATTCAAATGGGTATCATCAAGACGAAAGGAACCTCCTCTTCGAATTCCTCGCCCACTGATCCGTAAACGCCACCATCTTAACACAAACCATAACCACCTCTACCTTCCCATTATCCGGCTCATCCTCCGCCGGCTCCACAAGCACGCGCCACAGCGCCCGCTTCACAATCCATTGCTTCGTCACATCGAGCACCCTGTCGTGCCTGTTCACCGACCAGCGGCGAATTCGCGGCAGCAGGTTGGGAGGCTGACTCGTCATATCGCCGACCGCCTCCCACTCGATCAGTCCGCCGTCCAGCGTCACCGCGGAGTCCGTATCGAAGCGGACGCGCACCCGATCGCCACTGACACCCGAGTTTGCCGGGCTGACCGGCAGCGCGGACAGGCCCTCCGCGACGGGTTTGGGGGTCGGCGCTCCTTCGCGCTCGCGTTCTGCGCGGCCTTTCATCATCATGATCCCGAGGGGAAGATGCATCAGGGGCAGGTTCATCTTCGCGGCGATGACTTGGAAGAGACTCGAGATGCGGGACTTGGTCAGGCCGTAGAAGGTGGCGCGCATGGAGGTGAGATCCAACCGGGTCGCTTCGGGGGAACCAATCTCTACGATCAACGCGCTCGAGGCCTCGTCGGTATATGGCCGTGCGTAACAGATGTGTCCGCGATGCGGCGGGATTCCCGCTCCTGGCGCCGGAGCTCCGGAAGCACTTGGGGGTGTGTCTGGAACAGTAGCAGGATTGATCCGAGACTCCACCCCCCACCCAAGGTCTGCAAGTCGAGCAGGGGTGAAAGAAACGCCCGACTGCCGTACATCTTCCAGTCGGATGGTGATTTCCGACTCGCTTCGTGCCAGATTGTAGCCGATTTCGCACGGCAGCAAGCGCTGCTCCACGCCTTTGAGATTGAAGTACCGCGCATCCCGAAGCAGGTCCTCGCGGTGTGCGTCATCTCTCACATTCACGGGATACCCCTTCAGGAGTCGGAGGAGATCGGCGAAGATCTCTGCCGATCGATTGGGGACGGCGGGCGGGAGGATGGAGGGAGGTCGGAGGAGCGTCTGGCGATCCAGGCCTGGGAAGGTGTCGCTTGGAGTGCCGAGGAAGTGGGCGAATCCGAGAGAGAAGAAATTCGGAGTGTTTCCGGGCCCGGAGAACAGCTCTCTTGGTATCTGGAAGTCACGGTCGCCAACGCGAACAAAGATTTCGGACTTGAAGAGTTGCTGCGTCAAGCGAGGTACTGTTGACGAGAGTTTAGTGGCGGGTGCATCGTACATTGGTGGTGCACTCACAGCTGTAGAATTGCGCATCGGCGTAGAGTCGTACGTAGTGCAGTCCATCTCGAGGTTTGATGTGATACCCTGGAGAATGTTAGTGTACACTAGATAGCCACACTATTACCACATACCTTGCAAATGCATTGAAATGTCCCGAAACGTGTTGGGATCGCGGTCAATATACAACGTGTGAATATTTCCCGATCGACCATCTGCGCTCAGCAATTGCTGGCCAAAGAAGTGCGAGAAGTACGACGGTGCTATGCACTGTCAGCCGGAGAACCTTCTGTACACGAAGGGAGTGGCACTGCTGCCCAGCGCGCATACTCACAATCCGACGAAATCGACGCCCCTGAAAGACGGAAGAGTTTCGAGCCGATCTGGATGGGGAACACTTTCCCAGCCGGCAAGACCGATGAAATGCTCGGGACGTCCGGGATCTGCCGGACTCGGACATTGGGTACCGACTTCTCCACCGAATGATCTCCATTCGCGTTTGCCGTGCCTCTCTCTGTAGACGTCTTCCTTGCTGCTGCAACGGCTTCCTCCTGTCTTGCTTCCCCTTCCCCTGACGCCCCAGCACCAGTGTTGACCGGTGACCAGTCGACCTCCACGCCATATTGACCCGCCGAAGACCGTCGCTCGGTTGCACCCGACGCGGTTCGCGACGTTGCTGATCTTTTGGAGGGTGGGAACAGGGGCTTGGCGGCGGCGGGGGCGGTTTGCGAATTGGCGGACGACGGTTCGGAGACGGCCTTCCTTTTCATCCCGGTTTGGATCGCAGGTCGGGGAGGCGGCCGCGGCGATGTGGCCTGGGGTGGCGCGGGTGGTTGGGCGTGGAGGGAGGGTTCAGGGGCAGGGGACGTGGGCGGCGGATGCGATCGCGATGTCGGTTCACTCGCGTTGGCGGCGGCGTTTTTGGGAGGGGTCGACCGGCGGGAGGATTCGCCTACTTGCGGGGGGATCGACTGGAACGGGGCAGCCCCAGGGCCAAGGTATTGGGACAGCGTGAAGTCCGGTTGGGAGGACCGCTGATTGTGCAACTCTTCCACCACGAGCTCCCCCTGCGGCTCGTAGAAGTGCGCGAAATCGCCAAACCCCGCCGTCGAGTTGTCCCAGTCCCACATCAGAGGCCCGGGGGAGGGAGTCTGTCCATATGTGTTGATTCCGAGTCCTACTCCCACGCCGTATTGGGATTGCACCGCCAGATGGTGATGGTATTGTGCGGGCTGGCGCTGGTGGCCTGGCCCGCCCAGATTGGTTATACCGGGTGACGACAAGAACGGAGGATTCGGGATATTACTTCGTGTTGGGTCATCGCAGGTGGTATTTATGCTTTGGCTCGGAAGTATCGCATGCGTCTCGTCTCCTGCTCGGGGGGTACTCCTCCGTTGCGACGAGTTCGATTCGGCAGGCGTTTGGAAAGGCTTCGCACTGGAAAATGGACGGGGACGATCGGTCATTGGCAGACAGCTCTCTTTCAATTCGCTCTTCTTGAGCCGACAGCGCCTCGAAAGGCCAGGTCGAAGCGAAACGAAGTTGAAAGGTCAACGACTTCGGGGGTATGGTACGTGTACGGCTTACGCCTGTTGGTCGAACGTGCAAGGACCTCCCCTGATTCGCGCCCATAGGATCGAAACCTAACATCAAAGCTACCTTGAACCTTTGAAAAGGACGGTTCAGCAGAAAAATTCTTCGAAATGAAACTGTCCGGTGCCGAAAATCTGACCGGAATTTTATTTCTAGTTCCCTGGGGATGTCGTGTCATAAGGATGTCGGCTAGAGGTGAGGTGAGGTCTTGACTCCATCCTCTCATCCATTCACATTTCACAAGCATAACAAAGCACAGAGCAACGTTGCTTCGGCTTGGGCTTACGTGCGTCGAATACCTTCCAGTTTTACGCCCCCTGATGCCGGAAAGAGGAAATCAAATCTACCAATTTGGGATGGTGTCCTTATTTTCTCATCTCACTCTTCGGCATTCCCCGTACCCGAGACGGGCACCGAAGACTCTGCCCGTCAGCCGATGCGATTGGATACCAGATCAATAACGAGAGGCATTGCGGCTTAGAATATTTGATTTGAAACCGGATCCATAGAGCCTGCCTCTTGGGTCCATACGGACGCTCCCGTTAGAGCCTGTATCCAGGATGGACGATGACGACGATAATGTACACACCCCGATTGAGTCTGACTTCGCCTTTCGGGAGATAAAGAGTTGTAAGTTTTGTACTCCTTTAGTTCTGGTTACGGGACGTATATCGATCCAGCTCCTCGTTTAATTATTCCGCCTCCACGGCATGAATACGATGACTCCCATCTCGTGGGCTCGAATGATCATTTTGCTTTGCATCTGACTAAGATTGCATCCGACTTGACACTCTTTGCTTTCAAATGCTTATCTGTGGTACGATGCCACGGTTGATGCTATTGTCTATCAGGAATATGGTATTTTAAATTCAAAGACGCCGCTCGACTGAGGTTACCACATCACTGGAACACCGGGCTGAACGGTTCTCCCGTCAAATCGACGATCTTCTGCACGCCCCGTTTGTACGCGTCCCGTTCCTCGAGCCGCTTGACGTACGCAACCGTCTTGGGGTGCTCTTCTGCGTTGAGTCCCCCTCGGCTCATCGCGCCTTGGAGCGGGAAGATCATCATGATGTCCGCCCCCGTGAGGCTCTTCCCGCAGAGGAACTCCCCGGCGTCCGGGCTGCTGGCTACCTGGCTCTCCACGAAGGCGAAGTTCTGCTTGAGCTGGTTACTGAGGAAGCCGTCGTTGATTTTTTGGGCGATGCTCTTGGTCACGGGCTTGATGAAGAAGGGCACGGGCGCATCACGGATCGCTATGGCGCTGGTCAGTAACGATCAACAGAAATGGAGAAGGTCGATGGCGACGTACTGCCGACCATGAGCGCGATCAAAAGAGGAGGCATGAAGCTCCCTTCGGCGAAATGAAGCAAGTGCCGATAGCGCAGCCACTCCTCCGACTCGAACCCGATCGTCTCCTTGCCCTCGGGGAACCGCGCCGGGATCATCTGCTTCCCGAAACTCTCGGTCAAATACTCCACGATGAACGCCGATTCGGCGATGATCAGAGGCTTCTCCCGACCCGGTGTCTGGATCTCGAGCAGGGGGCTCTTTCCAAGCGGATGGAGGTCGCGGAGCTCTTTTGGGGCGAGCCTGTCTTCGCCGCGTTTGTAGAGCTTGATTTCATACTCGAGGTTAAGTTCTTCGAGGAGCCAGACAATGCGATGGGAGCGGGAATAGTTCAACCTGTGCTTCCTTCAGCGGAGGCTCATTTTCTGCAGTTACTAGGATGACGTACCAGTGAATGGTGATCTTTGGAGTCTCCGTGGAAGCCATCGTTGCTTTTTTCGTAGGTTTGTCCTTTTCGATGAATTTATAGGATGGTGTGTCCCGCAATTGAATGTCTCGACTTGGTGGTTGAGGTATCGATGTCTACTAAAGCTGTCGCCTACAAATATCTGTGTATAAACGTTGCTCACAAGTACAAAACTAGACTTTGACTTGATTTCTCAAATTGTCTCGAGTACGATGAGCTCCTACAAAGGCGTGACTTGTTCAGTTGTTCTTATAGATAATGGAGGTAGAGCTGGAACAAGGCTAAACGAAGGATGCTTGTGATCCGAATTGCCATGGACTTCAATGACGTTACGGCCTTTACGAGCAGGGTCGGAGCAACTTATCTTCGATCGCCCGATTCGCTGGCGATCCTGGGGTGCATCGCTCCCGAACCATGATGGGCGGTCGGTGGCGCTCGCGAATACATTTGCCGAGGTTCTTCATTATATCTATTGGGAATTAGGATCGGATTATCATTCCAGACGATCCAGATCATGCATCAACCAGGGGACCTTTAATTCAATGCATTATCTCCCTGACGCCTAATTAAGGCAGACGAAGCTTGAACGAAAGACACTGGGGGGTTCCATATATGATGCTGCAGGCAGTTCAGCCAGACCAATGACAGATCCTTGTTGTTCCGTAAGTTTCGCTGACTAATATTCTTGCGTTACGATCCTCAACCTCATCTTCTCGAACGAGCTCCCCACTCGACGGTGTCAAGCAATTGAAGGCCATCCCATTGTCCATTCGATTTCCTAGGGCGATCAAAGACGTCTTAAACAGCTGAGGGAGCGTCTCTGCCTTGATTATACCATCCACCACATCGGAGTAATCGACCGAGAGTCGGACCACAACCATCATCATGGCCGGACACAACCCTCCCAGTAAGCTATCCGTCGCACACCGCGGCTTGTTGCGACATCTAACAGCCCTCTAGCTATACTCCTGGACCCGGCGCTGGTCAAATATGCCAGTACGTAACCCCTCACCGATGGAACGATCGCGCGATAGCCACTGACATGCGACAGGCATGAGCGTCAACCGATATAAATACTTCCGATGGACCCCACGAACATTCGGGCTCACCCTTCTTTACGTGGCGATCATCCCGTTCGGTATCGGATATGTTGCGTACAAGACCGATGTAGGTCTATCGATCGGATCGGATTGCTGGACTGAGGCTAATCTGGATTCGGTAGGGAAAATGGGATATGAGAGGGAAGCGGAAGGGGGATACGGTTTCCGAGTTCTGAGCGAGGGATGGAGAGGGGTGAGGAATATAAGCACGGCTTATAGACGATATCTTGAGTCGTTCTCATATGGCTTGGAGTTTGGGGTTTGCCGTGCTGCAAGAACGATGAATATCCCTGGATGTGCCGACCATTTCGGGCGGGAAGCATTGTACATACATAGAACTCGGCAAGAAAGAAGATATTCGATGACCGCCATGAATTCATTTAGGCCGTTGACATGCCCGTGGGATTGATACACCGATTGCCGCTCGTCCGAGCGAGAGAAAACATCTATCGAAACAGCCATCCGCAAAAACATATCCAAAAAAATCCATCGCCAAAACCCGCGCCTTGAAAGGCGCTCAGTCTATTACCCCAACCGAGTGATACCTGTCTCGCGACAATTCCTTTGTTCCTCCACGATATCATAACCGTATTCGCCAATCCATCACAGCCCCATTTCCACCTCCATCTCCACGTCCTCATCCACCCACTCCCGCGGCTGCAAAAACTCCGCCTCCTCAAAATCCCCCGGGACCATCCTTGCACCACCCAGCGACTTCCGTCCTCCGCTCTTCGCCACCGCAAACTGGCGCATCCCTGCAACGTCTCCCAGCCCTGCGTCCATCTCCGCGTCTTCCTCCTCATACTCACGCAGAACACGCTTCCGCGTGTTCCCGGGCCTCCCTGCCGGCACGGAATCGCTCGACATGTGCGAGACGTTGGATTCTTGGGATGAGAAGGACGTCGTGCCATCGGATGCGATCCCCAGGTCGCCGGGGAGGGCGTACGCGTTGACGGGGTAGGAGGGGTCTTGCGTGGCGAAATTTCCGGTCTTGAGGAGGCCGCAGAAGGGGAGGAGTTCCGCGGGCCGTTGTTGGGGGATTGGTGGTGGATGGTCGGGTTGGGAGGCTTCGGGGTGTAGGGTCGAGAATGACGTCGCAATATGGGTGGTGGTAGGAGGAATGTCGGGGACGTCGGTTAGGGTTTTGTGTGTTTTGTAGCCTTCGGGCACGGCTTTGCGGACGCGCATGCCGACAGAGAGGAGGGAGGATTGGACATTATTAGGTATGGGAGGGGAGAGCTTGTGGTTGGCGTTGGGGGAAGACTTGGGTTGCGTGAAGTAGGAGTCGATGGTGGGTTGAAAGGGTCGTTTAACTCGGGGATTGGAGTTAGCCATTTCGACAAGATGGAGTGAAGCGACTGAGCTAGCTCTGATGTGGTGAAAAAGTGTGTTCGGAAGATTGATCGAATGTGGAGGATTAGATGGTAATCCGGATGGTGATGAAAGCCGATGGAACAAAGAACCGTAATGCAACTGCCCCGGGGAGGATTATTTCTTTAAAAATCGATGATCTCCTCCCTCGAGGCTGGTTATATAGCCCTGGATTTTCCGTTCACCTCTGGTCCGAAAGTGTCGAATGTGGGCCAACTCAGTCCTGTATGCAGCTTGGAGAATGGAAGATGCAGGATGAATGTATGTATTACAGAATAGTATGATGCGAGACTCGTATGCGGCGGATCGCACCTGATTCGTGCCCTCCACTGTGCCCTCCACTTTTCCACGCGCATTTGACGCGGTTCCCACCCCCGCGCCGACCGGCATTTTCTGCAGTAGCCCGTGCTGACCCCACGCTTAAGGAGACGTCCGTCCAGTCGTTGATGGTGGATTCTCAAGCAATACACAATGTACGACGTGATAGAGATTCCGAACGTTTGCATTGTCTCTAAGGTTGCACGTCATGAGGAGTAGCTCAGTAGGTGATGCTTCAGCTCTACACAGTATTGCGCAAGTTCCATCGAACCCATCCCCAGGGTACCTCTCTTCGCTCCATCCCGCTTGAGCATCTTTCGATCAAAGTCAATCGTCTTGGTCTTTCTGGCAACAGTGTAATGCCTCCTTGTCCCGTATTCCATGGTGCTTTTCATAAGATATTCCCATTGCTGCGAAATTGGCGTCCGCCTTCCACAGATTACCCTCCCACAGAAGGATTCCCGAATTCCGTTGGCATCCAGCCGAAAGTAGACCTCCATCCAGTTAATACTTCTACATAGTAGTCCGCCTACCACAGGTCCACCAATGCTAGGTCTCTGATATTCTGCGTGTGCTCCTCATCTTCACGTTCCCAGCTCTTCCAGCCAAACTGCTTTCTTATCATGTATGATAGAGTTTTCCACGTCTGGTACCGTCTTTGGATGCTTGTAACGTCACGAAACACGACCTGTTCCCGGGACTGATCTTGAATTCCTTGCTCAGAAAGACGTCGCCCCAGATATCTATCAATCTCCATTCGCTCAGCCGCTCCCCCAGGTCGATATGACCGAGGTGGAAAGGCTTGCCGTTATACTTCATCACCACTTCTTCCACACGCCTGTATATGGGACCGGCCAAAATGTACCATCGTCCTCACAAATCTTTGAATTCTTCCAATGCGTCCTGGGTCCACCACGATTCGAGACCATCAAATTTGGGGTTTCCCGATTGGCCCGGCGGAGGATCACACGTCAATTTCCAGCCTCCCGATTGCAAAGCCAAGGTCCCCACTCCCAGGTGCGGCGCTGGTAGCAGGATATCCGCTGCTAGATGTGAGAATCCGGGTATTGGGCATCCGAAAGGGTCCGAATCTGATCACTTGGAATAACAGGCCTTCCAGGCAGTAACCAAGCCACTCTATGCTTCCGTACCATTTAAGCTCTCGCTGACGTCGGCGAAGTCAACATCAGACCCTGGGTTCTCTCCAGAAACTGAGACATCGGTCCTCGGCCGTTACTAGAACTCGAAGCACTGGGATCCGGGGGATGACCTTCGGCAACACTGTCCAAGTGGCGTGAGTGGCTGGCAACTCATCACAATCGAGCCGAACATGAATCTTGCTGAAAAGGTGAGCCCCCAAGCTCAGCAAAAGCTTCTCGCGGCAAAGGCTAGATTACCGCCGAGTGGGCAGCTTAGTAGCGCTATATATATGAGTGAGTGCCTTGTACTGGCTCTGGGCTCGCTAGCTGGCTACCTAGGAAGTTTAACATCTTGTAACGAGTGTAAGTTGACATGTTCTAGAATGTCTGCCTTGATGGCCGACGAGCGGCTCTGTGTAGACTTGCAATCTCGGGGGAGCAAACACAAGCCACGTGGCAAGGGAGGAAGTTCACCAGCAGAATGTTTATGTCTCTCACACAGAGACCAAAACTACTCCTTCAGATTTCATTTTCACACTGTTCTAGCTAGTAAATATTAGATTGTTACTCATACAGTCCTTCTTAACTGGCACTCGTGTCATATCTTTGAGTAGAATATTTGCGTTGGCTAGCGTGCTACAGTTGTCACTATTAGGAAATTACTTTGCTCCGGCTTCGCAGCTTTAATTAGTAACATTAACTAGAACACCCTCTCTAACCGTGCGCTTAGCCAGCGTATGGGATAGATCAGTACAAACAGCTCCGCTGGCAAGACAGTCTTCGCACATATCGAAATCGCCGTGATCACAGATTCCGCAGTGGTGGTGAGAGTCGAAATCTGGTATGGGTGCCAAACAGATCGAGCAGAAAATACGACATTTGGGGTCCACTGTAGGGCGCCTTACCGCAGGTAGTTCTTGTTTGGTAACGGGATTGCCCTGCCCCTTAAGCCTCTGAAGAAGAAGCTCTACAATAGGGAGATATCCTCTCTTGACAGCGTCCGACAGCGGCGTGCGACCGAACATATCCTGGGATCCAGGCTCGATGCTCTTCTTCGTAAGCAGCAGCGCGACAGCCCCCTCGTACCCATTCACCGCAGCTGCTGATAACGGGGCCCGACCGAACAGGTCCTTAGAATTAGGATCGACATCCTTCCTTGCGAGCAGGATCTCCATGGCCAGTGTATGTCCCATCCTTGAAGCCCAAGTGAGCGGTGTCCGACTGTAATTGTCCCTCGAGTCCGCTTCGACGTCGTCCCGTTCGACCAGCAGCCGAACCACCGCCCCGTGCCCTCTTGCTGCCGCCATCGACAGCGGCGTCTGACCGTCTTTATCCGTCGAGTCCGCTTCGACGTCGTCCCGTTCGACCAGCAGCCGAACCACCGCCTCGTGCCCATTCTCTGCCGCCATCGACAGCGGCGTCTGACCGTATTTATTCGTCGAGTCCGCTTCGACGTCGTCCCGTTCGACCAGCAGCCGAACCACCGCCTCTTGCCCGCTTGCTGCCGCTATCGACAGTGGCATCCGACCGTATTTATCCCTCGAGTCCGCTTCGACGTCGTCCCATTCGACCAGCAGCCAAACCACCGCCTCGTGCCCTCTTGCCGCCGCCCACCATAGCGGCGTGCGACCGTCTTCATCCCTCGAGTCCGCTTCGACGTCGTCCCGTTCGACCAGCAGCCGAACCACCGCCTCGTGCCC